>NC_079154.1:69320890-69920890 GCF_947563725.1 Argiope bruennichi | reverse complement strand
GATACGAACTTCGTTATCTTGAACCGTGGTCATATCATGTAAACCTGACCAGCATCGCATTCTCCGAATATATTCTACCAAAGTGAAGAAGATGGATACTTCATTCGTGGACCTTCTCTGCACCCACGTAATATGATGGATTCAAACCTTTAGTTTGCGATTCCCCATTCAAAAATCGAGATAGTCGCCAGAAGATGTATTTGCTCAGGATTGACGACATCATATTAAATTCAAAGTCATTAATGAAATTAACACAAAAAAACGCATAAAAAGAATCAGTTATATGCCAGTAACCGGCCTTGAGACACATCTAACATTTGAAATGACTATCATGATTCATTCATGAAAAGTATTGTGAAATATTAAAACCTCAGTTATCCGAAGTCCAATTATACTAATATTACAATTATCCAATCGATTTTGGTAAGTTATTAATATATATATATATTTTAATTCAAAAGTACTTAAGAATGAATCTGAAAGATCGATTCATTAACAATGTTTAATTTTAAATGCATCAAACATTAAGAAAATAAACAGAAACGTTCGAAATAATCGGCCGAAAAATCTTAAGCCTAGCCTCATGACTGTTGGGAAAAAAAACTGAAGCCGTACTCATTTGGCGGTGGGGGAAATGAAAAGATTTTTTTGGTGGGAAAGTTAGTTTTTAATTAATAATTAAAATTCTAATTAAAAATTCAAAAAAATTGCTATCCTATCTTTTAAGTTAGATCAAACTGCACACGGTGTGTAAATTTGATTAAAATCGGTTAAGTAGTTTAGGAGTCCATCGCGGACAAACGTAATTTATATATATTAAGATATATATATGTGTATATATATATAATAACCAATCATGCATGATGTAATTTGTGGAGTTTTTTTAAGGTAAATTTTACACTACATGAAGTATTCTGTACCTTATGCTTGCTAAACTCAATTTCATCATTTATAGTTAAGCTTTTTTTTATTTATATATCTGATGACTTCTTTCTTAATTTTTAAGTTTTATTCAACATCCAAATTTCCAATATCTAAATCGATCCGATCCAAATTTAATTCCTATAATTAAAGTTCTATAGTACTTAAAAAATTCGGCTCTAAATTTTAATGAATCTTTAAAGTTTAGAATTCCTCTAGTCCAAAAGAAACAAACAGTTTTTGGAATTACGTTTCCTTGTCTGTCAGTGCACATTCAAAAAACACAACGAATTTAGACGAATGAAGTTTGGTAAAAAAATTTTCTTTTGCACTGACATCAAATAAGTTTTTTAATTTACAAATTTCTGCACCTAAATCAAATATAAGTTTATCAAATTTCAGACCCTATTCGTCAAAGGGAAATCTTTGTAATTGTCCTTGCGCTTGAGAATAAATACAATAACTGAAGAAAAAAAAAGACACATAGATAAAAATGCGGCACTTGATTTATTAATAGAATTTAAGAGTAGTAAGAATTTTACACCAAATTTGTCCACTGGTTGAATGTCTGCCTTCTATCGAAATATATGTACATGAACTCGATAATTTAAAAACAGAGCAAACAGGATCGATAATTTTGTATTTACTCTGATGCCACAATTTTGAATCGCTTTCAAATTTGAACTCAATTGTATCATTGGAGAGAAATTCAAAATAGTTACTTCATTCGCATCACTATAAGATGAAGCTTAAGACCAAAGAAGCCTTATTGAAATAAGTATAAGTATACAACAAGGGTATCAAACTCATGGCTTTCAACGCATATCGTTGCAATTCAGCAAACATGATAGCTTATGACAAAATTTTTAATAAACAGTTCGTGGATTAATTTTTAAGATTCCTAATCATACATAATCTTTATTTATAATTAATGTCATAATCAATTTTTGTCAGAGACTGTTAATGCTAAATGATCCTAAATCCTATTCTCACCATCAATAGTACTGAACAATTTAACAACCAGCAATAAAATATGCAAATAAAGTTAATCGAGATGTAGTGCTGCATAGATACGAAGTCAAAATTCATCTAACCTAAGATAATTAAATTTTACAAAAAAAAAAAAAAAAAAAAAAAAATCAATAGCCAGGTTTGAAAATAATTTTCATTGAGAACTAACATATTAAATTATTTCTATTTGTAAACATATTTATCGATCCGAATCATTATTTTCACTTATGAGATGGCATTCGTCTCGTTCCGGATTCAATACATTCACCTTGGATCAGTTTTGGGAATAATCATTGCTGACAAGATATCCCTCGAAATAAAAGACATGGTAACAAAGAAGAGATGCCAAATGTGAAGTGTAAAATATTAACTTTATCATTGTCCTTGGTCTTTTTTCTTTGTTCTATTTTTGTATTTTCAAAATAAACATCCGAGTCTTTAAAGGTTTAAGAATCTTTTTTTTTTTCAGACAAAATAAACTTAGATCTTGTTTATTTGGTTTATGTATGGTAATAACCATGGAATTTAAAAAACAAACAAAGGAGGGTTGAATACTTTTTGAGGTCACATATACGAATGCTTCCTCGACAAATAATTGCTATTGTGTGTGTGTGTTTAGTAAAAAAATTTAAGTATTAAATTGAATAAGTGCTCCCTCAAAATTATTTAATAGTTTCCTCAACCAATATTTACTTAGATCTTGTTTATTTGGCCTGTGGTAACAGCCATGGTATTCAAGAAAAACGAAGAATGAATACTTTTGGAGGTTTAAGAATGCCTTCCTGACGAATGATTGCTAGTGTGTTTTCTGAAAAAAAATTTAAGGGTTAAATCAAATGGTTACTCACTCAAAATTATTTAATAATTTCCTCGGCCAATATAAATCGGACCTTGTTTATTTGGTCTGTTGTGAAGCCATGGCTTTCAAGAAAAACGAGGGATTGAATACTCATGGAGGTATCATATACAAATGTTGCTCAAATAATTGCTACTGTGTTTTTTGAATAATTTTTTTGAAGATTAAATCGAATAAATACTTACTCAGAATCGTTTAACAGAACAAAAGGAAACAAACGGTTGAGTATTTAATGAAACAAAGTATTACTTTTAGCATTGTTTTTAAATTGCGTCTACCTTCCAAGTTATTTTTCTATGAAACACCTTCAATGTAACAAAGGTCAGAGAATCAAAAGAAAGGAAGCTCGAAAGAAAAAAAAATGGCGCTGAAACCAAGACCCCACCCTGATCAGATCCCCGATTCACCGTCCTCCAGCGGTGACTTTCTCCAAGCACTGTTGGATCATAACTCTCTCCCTTGGAGTTGCCTCATACCGAAGCTCGCCTGTGGCTGCATCGAGCCGGGAATGCCTCAACGCTTGGGTAGACGTCGTGAGAAAGTGCCTCTCGCTCACAAAAGGGATGGAAAACAAAAACTAAAAACCGCGATCCGGACATCAGAGCTTAGGATCTCGCTTCGGACGGACTCGATCTCTGGCAATGGAGAAAAGCTATCATTAAAGTCGCAATCTTCTTTTGAGGAAAAAATAAACAGAATCCCGAGAGAAAAAAAAAAGAGCGGTTTTTTACTTCCTTTCATTCCTTTAAAGGCTTGTTAAAAATAAAACCTGTTTCTCGAAGAGAGGAGAGAGTTCAAATTCTTTCGGTTTCATCTGTCTTGCTTGTCATTTTATTACGTTTTCATTGATGAATCATTTGAAAAACGGCAATGTTTGATGGCTTTCACTATGAGGCGACTTAAATCATAAGAAGTGCCCAATTTTGCTTGGAAAAAATTACAGAGAAGTCGTTTCGTATATATGCACGTAAAATAGAAGTGTGTATACAAATCTTAAAAACCCACATTCTAAAGAAGCCACAAAAATCTATTTCATTAAGCAACAGTTCAATTTAACGTCTTCCTCCTCGGAAGGGAGGAAAATAACCAAAAATAACAAATGTCGATCGAAAGCATATAAAACGAAAACGGGAAGGCTACAAATAGGTGCTTATTCAGGTTTTCGGAGAGGTTGATGACAAAGTCTGATCCTGAAGAGAGTTCTATAAATGTAAAAATAATAATAAATTAGGCTGTATTAAAACTAGAAATAATTTTCTAAATGAAAGATTTATTACATATAGAAAAACAGAGGTAAAACCTTTCACCATTCTGATTTCATTTCGTGTAATAGATTTACGACCCGCTACATAGCAACATGAGAGCTTATTTCAGAAAAACCTTATAGTTTTGAATCATTGAAAAACGACGCGGACGGTGTCAGAACCAGCACTCCCATTTCCAAGCAGCAACTCCACACCAATGGAATGACATTAACTTAGATGGAATGAATCTTCTCCAAACCTTCTCACACGGTAAATCTACAGCAGAATCAAGTTTCGAACACGAACTCTCTGCTCCAAAAACAAGACCTTACCAATAGCTCCACGGCTTTAAAAGCTCAGCGCTGAAATTCCTGATTTTCTTCTTCGTTTATTGTAACAAATACGTTTCCCATTAATTCTCCAAAACTATTTTTATTAAATTTATTGAGTTCAGATAAGATTCCTCTAAAATGACGTGGGAACTGTTTTTTCAACGGAGGAGGCCATGTCGGATTATGCATCTTACATTTTACTTCCTTTTATACGAAAAGAAAAATATTGTTAATGTCAGAAAAGTCAACTTCGAAATTTTGACGAATCGCCATGTTTCATACCTCTTTGAGTCCGATATACATATTTCTAGTATTACTACTGTCTGTTTGTGAGATAACTCAGGAATTAAGCTGGTGCAATGGAATTCGGTACCTACACTTAACATTAAAAAGTTTAGATTATCAAAATTAGGGAGAATTTAGTCGAAAGGAAATCTGCCCGTCTTTTCGTATGCATACGAACACTATAACTCAACAAGACCTTATGGATAAAAGTTGGTATTCAGATTTATCATCAAAATTGCAATGGTGTGTTAAATTTTGTGGCAAATTTAACAAAGACGAGTCCATTTATCGGTCTGTATTTTCACATATAAATGAATTCGATATCTCAAAACTGCAATGACGTATATAAATAAAATTTGGTACATATTTCCTAACAGCCAAACTTGTCGATCTTTATCAAATTCTGGATCATCTAGTTAGAGGAAAGGAGAGTGTCCAAAACGCCTATACAGATTTCTTCAATATACTGAGAAAGAAAAAACAACCCATGCGGCGTTAATAGATATGTATAGGAGGATACCTTCCTATCTACATTACTCCTTTCTCGGTATATTCAGAGAATGCAGAATAGAAAAGAAAATGTTGGATTGTCTAAGTTGAGAAGACACTCCCGCTGATCATTTTACCATGGTTCATAACTAAGCTGTCTTCTATAAATGATGTTTATTTTTATGATTTACATTAAAGTATACAACGCCAATATTTCAAAACGAAAACCATACGCATTTATTCACCGTTCCGGTTTTTTGCGCCAAATTCATGCCAACACGATAACAATAACTAGAGAAGTTCTATCAGTTAAAGAACAATTAAACTTTGAAAGCATGTCTCAGTGAGAGAAAAAGAGCGAAGGTGGTATTCGTTCTTGCATACTCTCAAATAAATTTACTTGTGGAATATTAACCGTATGTTATTGGTAAACAATAATTAGGAAAGCGAATGTGATTCTTTGAGAGCTAATTGTTGAAATTAATTAATATACAAGCATTAGAACCGAATGTATATTTGGACGGGAATTTTTAATCCGACCGATCCAAAACAAAGTTGGACATAGCGATAAAATTGTTGCGACAAAATTACACAATTTCCTATGTTTAACTCATTGCGTTTACGTGCTTATGGAAGCACAAGTAGACAGACGGTCAACCTGTGTTTCGATAAGAAGACAGTCGGCCTTGGCGGATTTGGTTCCAAATTTGATACATATTTCTACTTATTAAATCTGTGAACCAAATGATATCCACCTAGCTCTCCTCGTTTTGTAGTCATTGTGTTAACTTATAATCGGACAACTGGGCATACAGACTTCCTCTGAATGGACTTCGTTCAAAAGTTGGCAGAAATCTGCAAATTTGCAGACTGTATAACAATATACTAATTTTCATCCGTCCAGCTGAAAGGGTATTTGAGTTATCTTCTGTAGAATTCATAATTTCAAAAAAAAATTATTAATTAAATTAGTTATCTTCTTTAGAATTCATAATTTCAAAAAAATTATTAATTAAATTATTATCTTCTTTAGAATTCATAATTTCAAAAAAAAATTATTAATTAAATTAGTTATCTTCTTTAGAATTCATAATTTCAAAAAAAAAAATGAGGGGGGGGGGGACTTGGAGGAAGTCTGAAATATGGGAATTGGTTCAAAACCAGAGTTCAAATTTTTTGACAATTTTTATACTTTCTTTTTGTATACTCTGTACATCAGAAAGTTAAAAAAAAGTTAACAAATAATAATTATAAAAACATATTGGCCTTGTGAAAAGTTCAAAATTAAAATTCTTTTAATGCCATAAAATACTAAAAAAATTTTCGTATTAACGATCTGCCCTTTACTTTACAGTTACATGGAACGCTTAAAAATCCGAAGGAAAAAAAAATGCTTCTGAAAGGGGAGAAAAAAAGCATACTCATGAAATTCCAAAAATTTAATGGCCTATAAAACTATCTTTTATTTTTTCCCACATAAGTAATTCCATTCTTAAAGCGGCACTGGGTATTTTTTATAACCTCTTTCTGAAATAATTTTTTTAATTATATAATTACCTGTTGCTTATGAACCCTTTTCCGAAAGAGGAAAGGCCCATGAATATCGCGTCCATTACACTTCGCGTGCAACAAACCATCCATTTGACAGGTTCCTTTAGCAATGCATATTACGTAATTTCACTGGTTCATTACAAAAAACATACATGGAAGAACAAATCGCTATTTTTAGTCCAATATACCCAGCAGCTGAATAGGAAGTTCCTTGCCTTGCGGGCATGGAATTATCACAGGCTCTTCAACCCTTTAAATGAGAGACCTTCTCCAAAAAATCGGCCAAAAAGGGCGCGTAACATAGTTTCTTCGCAATCTCTGCAGAGGATGCAGATGTTCTCAAAATTGCGTGAGTCGCATTCGTCCCAAAGTCACTTCCGTTCGCTAGCCGTCATAAATGTTGGATGCCGTGTTAATAAAAAGCACGAAAAGATTTTTTATAAACAATGTTTAACTGGCATCGGATAAATTGTACTCTTAAAAAAAGGGAAAAAGCATTCTTTAGAGTGAGTTGGTTGTTTGAACAGGTTATGTTCGTGTACATCAGTTTTTGTGTTATGATAGGGTTCCCATGTGTAAGTCTAATCGGAAATACTGAATTTCAACGTTTTGAGGATATAATTCAATAAATTCAATTGTTTTGAAAATGAGGTTAAATTTTGTTCCTGGCTAGATTTTACATACAAAAAAACAAGAGAATCTTTTGTTCGATTAGCGCATCATTCATCATTTCTCTATTATTCTCAGTATGAAGTTGTTAATTTCATTGTCCACCTTCGAATGAGAGTATACATGTGAACAGATCTCAAAAACCTGTATGTGGTTTCAAATCAGGAAATCGAATTATGATTTGAAAAAAAAAAAAAAAAGAAACTCCTAAGTTATATTTTAGATTCTAAAATTTGTATTTTGTTTCGATTTGTATTCGATTCGAAATTTATATTCGATTAACACATCATTCATCATTTCTCTATTATTCTCAGTATGAAGTTGTTAATTTCATTGTCCACTTTCGAATGAGAGTATACATATAAACAGATCTCAAAAACCTGTATGTGGTTTCAAATCAGGAAATCGAATTTGATTTGAAAATAAAACCCCAAAAAAATCTTAAGTTATATTTTAGATTCTAAAATTTGTATTTTGTTTCGATTTGTATTCGATTAGCGCATCATTCATCATTTCTCTATTATTCTCAGTATGAAGTTGTTAATTTCATTGTCCACCTTCGAATGAGAGTATACATGTGAACAGATCTCAAAAACCTGTATGTGGTTTCAAATGAGGAAATCGAATTATGATTTGAAAATAAAACCCCAAAAAAATCTTAAGTTATATTTTAGATTCTAAAATTTGTATTTTGTTTCGATTTGTATTCGATTAGCGCATCATTCATCATTTCTCTATTATTCTCAGTATGAAGTTGTTAATTTCATTGTCCACCTTCGAATGAGAGTATACATGTGAACAGATCTCAAAAACCTGTATGTGGTTTCAAATCAGGAAATCGAATTTGATTTGAAAATAAAACCCCCAAAAAATCTTAAGTTATATTTTAGATTCTAAAATTTGTATTTTGTTTCGATTTGTATTCGATTAGCGCATCATTCATCATTTCTCTATTATTCTCAGTATGAAGTTGTTAATTTCATTGTCCACCTTCGAATGAGAGTATACATGGGAACAGATCTCAAAAACCTGTATGTGGTTTCAAATCAGGAAATCGAATTATGATTTGAAAAAAAAAACCCAAAAAAATCTTAAGTTATATTTTAGATTCTAAAATTTGTATTTTTTTTCGATTTGTATTCGATTCGAAATTTATATTCGATTAACACATCATTCATCATTTCTCTATTATTCTCAGTATGAAGTTGTTAATTTCATTGTCCACTTTCGAATGAGAGTATACATATAAACAGATCTCAAAAACCTGTATGTGGTTTCAAATCAGGAAATCGAATTTGATTTGAAAATAAAACCCCAAAAAAATCTTAAGTTATATTTTAGATTCTAAAATTTGTAGTTTTGTTTCGATTTGTATTCGATTAGCGCATCATTCATCATTTCTCTATTATTCTCAGTATGAAGTTGTTAATTTCATTGTCCACCTTCGAATGAGAGTATACATGTGAACAGATCTCAAAAACCTGTATGTGGTTTCAAATGAGGAAATCGAATTATGATTTGAAAATAAAACCCCAAAAAAATCTTAAGTTATATTTTAGATTCTAAAATTTGTATTTTTTTTCGATTTGTATTCGATTAGCGCATCATTCATCATTTCTCTATTATTCTCAGTATGAAGTTATTAATTTCATTGTCCACCTTCGAATGAGAGTATACATATAAACAGATCTCAAAAACCTGTATGTGGTTTCAAATCAGGAAATCGAATTTGATTTGAAAATAAAACCCCAAAAAAATCTTAAGTTATATTTTAGATTCTAAAATTTGTATTTTGTTTCGATTTGTATTCGATTAGCGCATCATTCATCATTTCTCTATTATTCTCAGTATGAAGTTGTTAATTTCATTGTCCACCTTCGAATGAGAGTATACATGTGAACAGATCTCAAAAACCTGTATGTGGTTTCAAATCAGGAAATCGAATTATGATTTGAAAAAAAAAAAAAAAAAAAAGAAAGAAACTCCTAAGTTATATTTTAGATTCTAAAATTTGTATTTTGTTTCGATTTGTATTCGATTCGAAATTTATATTCGATTAACACATCATTCATCATTTCTCTATTATTCTCAGTATGAAGTTGTTAATTTCATTGTCCACTTTCGAATGAGAGTATACATATAAACAGATCTCAAAAACCTGTATGTGGTTTCAAATCAGGAAATCGAATTTGATTTGAAAATAAAACCCCAAAAAAATCTTAAGTTATATTTTAGATTCTAAAATTTGTATTTTGTTTCGATTTGTATTCGATTAGCGCATCATTCATCATTTCTCTATTATTCTCAGTATGAAGTTGTTAATTTCATTGTCCACCTTCGAATGAGAGTATACATGTGAACAGATCTCAAAAACCTGTATGTGGTTTCAAATGAGGAAATCGAATTATGATTTGAAAATAAAACCCCAAAAAAATCTTAAGTTATATTTTAGATTCTAAAATTTGTATTTTGTTTCGATTTGTATTCGATTAGCGCATCATTCATCATTTCTCTATTATTCTCAGTATGAAGTTGTTAATTTCATTGTCCACCTTCGAATGAGAGTATACATGTGAACAGATCTCAAAAACCTGTATGTGGTTTCAAATCAGGAAATCGAATTTGATTTGAAAATAAAACCCCCAAAAAATCTTAAGTTATATTTTAGATTCTAAAATTTGTATTTTGTTTCGATTTGTATTCGATTAGCGCATCATTCATCATTTCTCTATTATTCTCAGTATGAAGTTGTTAATTTCATTGTCCACCTTCGAATGAGAGTATACATGTGAACAGATCTCAAAAACCTGTATGTGGTTTCAAATCAGGAAATCGAATTTGATTTGAAAATAAAACCCCCAAAAAATCTTAAGTTATATTTTAGATTCTAAAATTTGTATTTTGTTTCGATTTGTATTCGATTAGCGCATCATTCAGCATTTCTCTATTATTCTCAGTATGAAGTTATTAATTTCATTGTCCACCTTCGAATGAGAGTATACATATAAACAGATCTCAAAAACCTGTATGTGGTTTCAAATCAGGAAATCGAATTTGATTTGAAAATAAAACCCCCAAAAAATCTTAAGTTATATTTTAGATTCTAAAATTTGTATTTTGTTTCGATTTGTATTCGATTAGCGCATCATTCATCATTTCTCTTTTATTCTCAGTATGAAGTTGTTAATTTCATTGTCCACCTTCGAATGAGAGTATACATGTGAACAGATCTCAAAAACCTGTATGTGGTTTCAAATCAGGAAATCGAATTATGATTTGAAAAAAAAAAAAAAAAAAAGAAACTCCTAAGTTATATTTTAGATTCTAAAATTTGTATTTTGTTTCGATTTGTATTCGATTCGAAATTTATATTCGATTAACACATCATTCATCATTTCTCTATTATTCTCAGTATGAAGTTGTTAATTTCATTGTCCACTTTCGAATGAGAGTATACATATAAACAGATCTCAAAAACCTGTATGTGGTTTCAAATCAGGAAATCGAATTTGATTTGAAAATAAAACCCCAGAAAAATCTTAAGTTATATTTTAGATTCTAAAATTTGTATTTTGTTTCGATTTGTATTCGATTAGCGCATCATTCATCATTTCTCTATTATTCTCAGTATGAAGTTGTTAATTTCATTGTCCACCTTCGAATGAGAGTATACATGGGAACAGATCTCAAAAACCTGTATGTGGTTTCAAATCAGGAAATCGAATTTGATTTGAAAATAAAACCCCCAAAAAATCTTAAGTTATATTTTAGATTCTAAAATTTGTATTTTGTTTCGATTTGTATTCGATTAGCGCATCATTCATCATTTCTCTGTTATTCTCAGTATGAAGTTGTTAATTTCATTGTCCACCTTCGACTGAGAGTATAGATATAAACAGATCTCAAAAACCTGTATGTGGTTTCAAATCAGGAAATCGAATTTGATTTGAAAATAAAACCCCAAAAAAATCTTAAGTTATATTTTAGATTCTAAAATTTGTATTTTGTTTCGATTTGTATTCGATTAGCGCATCATTCATCATTTCTCTATTATTCTCAGTATGAAGTTGTTAATTTCATTGTCCACCTTCGAATGAGAGTATACATGTGAACAGATCTCAAAAACCTGTATGTGGTTTGAAATCAGGAAATCGAATTATGATTTGAAAAAAAAAAAAAAAGAAAGAAACTCCTAAGTTATATTTTAGATTCTAAAATTTGTATTTTGTTTCGATTTGTATTCGATTCGAAATTTATATTCGATTAACACATCATTCATCATTTCTCTATTATTCTCACTATGAAGTTGTTAATTTCATTGTCCACTTTCGAATGAGAGTATACATATAAACTGATCTCAAAAACCTGTATGTGGTTTCAAATCAGGAAATCGAATTTGATTTGAAAATAAAACCCCAAAAAAATCTTAAGTTATATTTTAGATTCTAAAATTTGTATTTTGTTTCGATTTGTATTCGATTAGCGCATCATTCATCATTTCTCTATTATTCTCAGTATGAAGTTGTTAATTTCATTGTCCACCTTCGAATGAGAGTATACATGTGAACAGATCTCAAAAACCTGTATGTGGTTTCAAATGAGGAAATCGAATTATGATTTGAAAATAAAACCCCAAAAAAATCTTAAGTTATATTTTAGATTCTAAAATTTGTATTTTTTTTCGATTTGTATTCGATTAGCGCATCATTCATCATTTCTCTATTATTCTCAGTATGAAGTTATTAATTTCATTGTCCACCTTCGAATGAGAGTATACATATAAACAGATCTCAAAAACCTGTATGTGGTTTCAAATCAGGAAATCGAATTTGATTTGAAAATAAAACCCCAAAAAAATCTTAAGTTATATTTTAGATTCTAAAATTTGTATTTTGTTTCGATTTGTATTCGATTAGCGCATCATTCATCATTTCTCTATTATTCTCAGTATGAAGTTGTTAATTTCATTGTCCACCTTCGAATGAGAGTATACATGTGAACAGATCTCAAAAACCTGTATGTGGTTTCAAATCAGGAAATCGAATTATGATTTGAAAAAAAAAAAAAAAAAAAAGAAAGAAACTCCTAAGTTATATTTTAGATTCTAAAATTTGTATTTTGTTTCGATTTGTATTCGATTCGAAATTTATATTCGATTAACACATCATTCATCATTTCTCTATTATTCTCAGTATGAAGTTGTTAATTTCATTGTCCACTTTCGAATGAGAGTATACATATAAACAGATCTCAAAAACCTGTATGTGGTTTCAAATCAGGAAATCGAATTTGATTTGAAAATAAAACCCCAAAAAAATCTTAAGTTATATTTTAGATTCTAAAATTTGTATTTTGTTTCGATTTGTATTCGATTAGCGCATCATTCATCATTTCTCTATTATTCTCAGTATGAAGTTGTTAATTTCATTGTCCACCTTCGAATGAGAGTATACATGTGAACAGATCTCAAAAACCTGTATGTGGTTTCAAATGAGGAAATCGAATTATGATTTGAAAATAAAACCCCAAAAAAATCTTAAGTTATATTTTAGATTCTAAAATTTGTATTTTGTTTCGATTTGTATTCGATTAGCGCATCATTCATCATTTCTCTATTATTCTCAGTATGAAGTTGTTAATTTCATTGTCCACCTTCGAATGAGAGTATACATGTGAACAGATCTCAAAAACCTGTATGTGGTTTCAAATCAGGAAATCGAATTTGATTTGAAAATAAAACCCCCAAAAAATCTTAAGTTATATTTTAGATTCTAAAATTTGTATTTTGTTTCGATTTGTATTCGATTAGCGCATCATTCATCATTTCTCTATTATTCTCAGTATGAAGTTGTTAATTTCATTGTCCACCTTCGAATGAGAGTATACATGTGAACAGATCTCAAAAACCTGTATGTGGTTTCAAATCAGGAAATCGAATTTGATTTGAAAATAAAACCCCCAAAAAATCTTAAGTTATATTTTAGATTCTAAAATTTGTATTTTGTTTCGATTTGTATTCGATTAGCGCATCATTCAGCATTTCTCTATTATTCTCAGTATGAAGTTATTAATTTCATTGTCCACCTTCGAATGAGAGTATACATATAAACAGATCTCAAAAACCTGTATGTGGTTTCAAATCAGGAAATCGAATTTGATTTGAAAATAAAACCCCCAAAAAATCTTAAGTTATATTTTAGATTCTAAAATTTGTATTTTGTTTCGATTTGTATTCGATTAGCGCATCATTCATCATTTCTCTTTTATTCTCAGTATGAAGTTGTTAATTTCATTGTCCACCTTCGAATGAGAGTATACATGTGAACAGATCTCAAAAACCTGTATGTGGTTTCAAATCAGGAAATCGAATTATGATTTGAAAAAAAAAAAAAAAAAAAGAAACTCCTAAGTTATATTTTAGATTCTAAAATTTGTATTTTGTTTCGATTTGTATTCGATTCGAAATTTATATTCGATTAACACATCATTCATCATTTCTCTATTATTCTCAGTATGAAGTTGTTAATTTCATTGTCCACTTTCGAATGAGAGTATACATATAAACAGATCTCAAAAACCTGTATGTGGTTTCAAATCAGGAAATCGAATTTGATTTGAAAATAAAACCCCAGAAAAATCTTAAGTTATATTTTAGATTCTAAAATTTGTATTTTGTTTCGATTTGTATTCGATTAGCGCATCATTCATCATTTCTCTATTATTCTCAGTATGAAGTTGTTAATTTCATTGTCCACCTTCGAATGAGAGTATACATGGGAACAGATCTCAAAAACCTGTATGTGGTTTCAAATCAGGAAATCGAATTTGATTTGAAAATAAAACCCCCAAAAAATCTTAAGTTATATTTTAGATTCTAAAATTTGTATTTTGTTTCGATTTGTATTCGGTTAGCGCATCATTCATCATTTCTCTATTATTCTCAGTATGAAGTTGTTAATTTCATTGTCCACCTTCGAATAAGAGTATACATATAAACAGATCTCAAAAACCTGTATGTGGTTTCATATCAGGAAATCGAATTTGATTTGAAAATAAAACCCCAAAAAAATCTTAAGTTATATTTTAGATTCTAAAATTTGTATTTTGTTTCGATTTGTATTCGATTAGCGCATCATTCATCATTTCTCTATTATTCTCAGTATGAAGTTGTTAATTTCATTGTCCACCTTTGAATGAGAGTATACATGTGAACAGATCTCAAAAACCTGTATGTGGTTTCAAATCAGGAAATCGAATTTGATTTGAAATTAAAACCCCCAAAAAATCTTAAGTTATATTTTAGATTCTAAAATTTGTATTTTGTTTCGATTTGTATTCGATTAGCGCATCATTCATCATTTCTCTATTATTCTCAGTATGAAGTTGTTAATTTCATTGTCCACCTTCGAATGAGAGTATACATATAAACAGATCTCAAAAACCAGTATGTGGTTTCAAATCAGGAAATCGAATTTGATTTGAAAATAAAACCCCCAAAAAATCTTAAGTTATATTTTAGATTCTAAAATTTGTATTTTGTTTCGATTTGTATTCGATTAGCGCATCATTCATCATTTCTCTATTATTCTCAGTATGAAGTTGTTAATTTCATTGTCCACCTTCGAATGAGAGTATACATATAAACAGATCTCAAAAACCTGTATGTGGTTTCAAATCAGGAAATCGAATTTGATTTGAAAATAAAACCCAAAAAAAATCTTAAGTTATATTTTAGATTCTAAAATTTGTATTTTGTTTCGATTTGTATTCGATTAGCGCATCATTCATCATTTCTCTATTATTCTCAGTATGAAGTTGTTAATTTCATTGTCCACCTTCGAATGAGAGTATACATGTGAACAGATCTCAAAAACCTGTATGTGGTTTCAAATCAGGAAATCGAATTATGATTTGAAAAAAAAAAAAAAAAAGAAACTCCTAAGTTATATTTTAGATTCTAAAATTTGTATTTTGTTTCGATTTGTATTCGATTCGAAATTTATATTCGATTAACACATCATTCATCATTTCTCTATTATTCTCAGTATGAAGTTGTTAATTTCATTGTCCACTTTCGAATGAGAGTATACATATAAACAGATCTCAAAAACCTGTATGTGGTTTCAAATCAGGAAATCGAATTTGATTTGAAAATAAAACCCCAAAAAAATCTTAAGTTATATTTTAGATTCTAAAATTTGTATTTTGTTTCGATTTGTATTCGATTAGCGCATCATTCATCATTTCTCTATTATTCTCAGTATGAAGTTGTTAATTTCATTGTCCACCTTCGAATGAGAGTATACATGTGAACAGATCTCAAAAACCTGTATGTGGTTTCAAATGAGGAAATCGAATTATGATTTGAAAATAAAACCCCCAAAAAATCTTAAGTTATATTTTAGATTCTAAAATTTGTATTTTGTTTCGATTTGTATTCGATTAGCACATCATTCATCATTTCTCTATTATTCTCAGTATGAAGTTGTTAATTTCATTGTCCACCTTCGAATGAGAGTATACATATAAACAGATCTCAAAAACCTGTATGTGGTTTCATATCAGGAAATCGAATTTGATTTGAAAATAAAACCCCAAAAAAATCTTAAGTTATATTTTAGATTCTAAAATTTGTATTTTGTTTCGATTTGTATTCGATTAGCGCATCATTCATCATTTCTCTATTATTCTCAGTATGAAGTTGTTAATTTCATTGTCCACCTTTGAATGAGAGTATACATGTGAACAGATCTCAAAAACCTGTATGTGGTTTCAAATCAGGAAATCGAATTTGATTTGAAATTAAAACCCCCAAAAAATCTTAAGTTATATTTTAGATTCTAAAATTTGTATTTTGTTTCGATTTGTATTCGATTAGCGCATCATTCATCATTTCTCTATTATTCTCAGTATGAAGTTGTTAATTTCATTGTCCACCTTCGAATGAGAGTATACATATAAACAGATCTCAAAAACCAGTATGTGGTTTCAAATCAGGAAATCGAATTTGATTTGAAAATAAAACCCCCAAAAAATCTTAAGTTATATTTTAGATTCTAAAATTTGTATTTTGTTTCGATTTGTATTCGATTAGCGCATCATTCATCATTTCTCTATTATTCTCAGTATGAAGTTGTTAATTTCATTGTCCACCTTCGAATGAGAGTATACATATAAACAGATCTCAAAAACCTGTATGTGGTTTCAAATCAGGAAATCGAATTTGATTTGAAAATAAAACCCAAAAAAAATCTTAAGTTATATTTTAGATTCTAAAATTTGTATTTTGTTTCGATTTGTATTCGATTAGCCATCATTCATCATTTCTCTATTATTCTCAGTATGAAGTTGTTAATTTCATTGTCCACCTTCGAATGAGAGTATACATGTGAACAGATCTCAAAAACCTGTATGTGGTTTCAAATCAGGAAATCGAATTATGATTTGAAAAAAAAAAAAAAAAGAAAGAAACTCCTAAGTTATATTTTAGATTCTAAAATTTGTATTTTGTTTCGATTTGTATTCGATTCGAAATTTATATTCGATTTACACATCATTCATCATTTCTCTATTATTCTCAGTATGAAGTTGTTAATTTCATTGTCCACTTTCGAATGAGAGTATACATATAAACAGATCTCAAAAACCTGTATGTGGTTTCAAATAATGAAATCGAATTTGATTTGAAAATAAAACCCCAAAAAAATCTTAAGTTATATTTTAGATTCTAAAATTTGTATTTTGTTTCGATTTGTATTCGATTAGCGCATCATTCATCATTTCTCTATTATTCTCAGTATGAAGTTGTTAATTTCATTGTCCACCTTCGAATGAGAGTATACATATAAACAGATCTCAAAAACCTGTATGTGGTTTCAAATCAGGAAATCGAATTTGATTTGAAAATAAAACCCCAAAAAAATCTTAAGTTATATTTTAGATTCTAAAATTTGTATTTTGTTTCGATTTGTATTCGATAAGCGCATCATTCATCATTTCTCTATTATTCTCAGTATGAAGTTGTTAATTTCATTGTCCACCTTCGAATGAGAGTATACATGTGAACAGATCTCAAAAACCTGTATGTGGTTTCAAATGAGGAAATCGAATTATGATTTGAAAATAAAACCCCAAAAAAATCTTAAGTTATATTTTAGATTCTAAAATTTGTATTTTGTTTCGATTTGTATTCGATTAGCGCATCATTCATCATTTCTCTATTATTCTCAGTATGAAGTTGTTAATTTCATTGTCCACCTTCGAATGAGAGTATACATGTGAACAGATCTCAAAAACCTGTATGTGGTTTCAAATCAGGAAATCGAATTATGATTTGAAAAAAAAAAAAAAAAAAAAGAAACTCCTAAGTTATATTTTAGATTCTAAAATTTGTATTTTGTTTCGATTTGTATTCGATTCAAAATTTATATTCGATTAACACATCATTCATCATTTCTCTATTATTCTCAGTATGAAGTTGTTAATTTCATTGTCCACCTTCGAATGAGAGTATACATATAAACAGATCTCAAAAACCTGTATGTGGTTTCAAATCAGGAAATCGAATTTGATTTGAAAATAAAACCCCCAAAAAATCTTAAGTTATATTTTAGATTCTAAAATTTGTATTTTGTTTCGATTTGTATTCGATTAGCGCATCATTCATCATTTCTCTATTATTCTCAGTATGAAGTTGTTAATTTCATTGTCCACCTTCGAATGAGAGTATACATGTGAACAGATCTCAAAAACCTGTATGTGGTTTCAAAAGAGGAAATCGAATTATGATTTGAAAATAAAACCCCAAAAAAATCTTAAGTTATATTTTAGATTCTAAAATTTGTATTTTCTTTCGATTTGTATTCGATTAGCGCATCATTCATCATTTCTCTATTATTCTCAGTATGAAGTTATTAATTTCATTGTCCACCTTCGAATGAGAGTATACATATAAACAGATCTCAAAAACCTGTATGTGGTTTCAAATCAGGAAATCGAATTTGATTTGAAAATAAAACCCCAAAAAAATCTTAAGTTATATTTTAGATTCTAAAATTTGTATTTTGTTTCGATTTGTATTCGATTAGCGCATCATTCATCATTTCTCTATTATTCTCAGTATGAAGTAGTTAATTTCATTGTCCACCTTCGAATGAGAGTATACATATAAACAGATCTCAAAAACCTGTATGTGGTTTCAAATCAGGAAATCGAATTTGATTTGAAAATAAAACCCCCAAAAAATCTTAAGTTATATTTTAGATTCTAAAATTTGTATTTTGTTTCGATTTGTATTCGATTAGCGCATCATTCATCATTTCTCTATTATTCTTAGTATGAAGTTGTTAATTTCATTGTCCACCTTCGAATGAGAGTATACATGGGAACAGATCTCAAAAACCTGTATGTGGTTTCAAATCAGGAAATCGAATTATGATTTGAAAAAAAAAAAAAAAAAAGAAAGACACTCCTAAGTTATATTTTAGATTCTAAAATTTGTATTTTGTTTCGATTTGTATTCGATTCGAAATTTATATTCGATTAACACATCATTCATCATTTCTCTATTATTCTCAGTATGAAGTTGTTAATTTCATTGTCCACTTTCGAATGAGAGTATACATATAAACAGATCTCAAAAACCTGTATGTGGTTTCAAATCAGGAAATCGAATTTGATTTGAAAATAAAACCCCAAAAAAATCTTAAGTTATATTTTAGATTCTAAAATTTGTAGTTTTGTTTCGATTTGTATTCGATTAGCGCATCATTCATCATTTCTCTATTATTCTCAGTATGAAGTTGTTAATTTCATTGTCCACCTTCGAATGAGAGTATACATGTGAACAGATCTCAAAAACCTGTATGTGGTTTGAAATGAGGAAATCGAATTATGATTTGAAAATAAAACCCCAAAAAAATCTTAAGTTATATTTTAGATTCTAAAATTTGTATTTTTTTTCGATTTGTATTCGATTAGCGCATCATTCATCATTTCTCTATTATTCTCAGTATGAAGTTATTAATTTCATTGTCCACCTTCGAATGAGAGTATACATATAAACAGATCTCAAAAACCTGTATGTGGTTTCAAATCAGGAAATCGAATTTGATTTGAAAATAAAACCCCAAAAAAATCTTAAGTTATATTTTAGATTCTAAAATTTGTATTTTGTTTCGATTTGTATTCGATTAGCGCATCATTCATCATTTCTCTATTATTCTCAGTATGAAGTTGTTAATTTCATTGTCCACCTTCGAATGAGAGTATACATGTGAACAGATCTCAAAAACCTGTATGTGGTTTCAAATCAGGAAATCGAATTATGATTTGAAAAAAAAAAAAAAAAAAAAAAGAAAGAAACTCCTAAGTTATATTTTAGATTCTAAAATTTGTATTTTGTTTCGATTTGTATTCGATTCGAAATTTATATTCGATTAACACATCATTCATCATTTCTCTATTATTCTCAGTATGAAGTTGTTAATTTCATTGTCCACTTTCGAATGAGAGTATACATATAAACAGATCTCAAAAACCTGTATGTGGTTTCAAATCAGGAAATCGAATTTGATTTGAAAATAAAACCCCAAAAAAATCTTAAGTTATATTTTAGATTCTAAAATTTGTATTTTGTTTCGATTTGTATTCGATTAGCGCATCATTCATCATTTCTCTATTATTCTCAGTATGAAGTTGTTAATTTCAATGTCCACCTTCGAATGAGAGTATACATGTGAACAGATCTCAAAAACCTGTATGTGGTTTCAAATGAGGAAATCGAATTATGATTTGAAAATAAAACCCCAAAAAAATCTTAAGTTATATTTTAGATTCTAAAATTTGTATTTTGTTTCGATTTGTATTCGATTAGCGCATCATTCATCATTTCTCTATTATTCTCAGTATGAAGTTGTTAATTTCATTGTCCACCTTCGAATGAGAGTATACATATAAACAGATCTCAAAAACCTGTATGTGGTTTCAAATCAGGAAATCGAATTTGATTTGAAAATAAAACCCCCAAAAAATCTTAAGTTATATTTTAGATTCTAAAATTTGTATTTTGTTTCGATTTGTATTCGATTAGCGCATCATTCATCATTTCTCTTTTATTCTCAGTATGAAGTTGTTAATTTCATTGTCCACCTTCGAATGAGAGTATACATGTGAACAGATCTCAAAAACCTGTATGTGGTTTCAAATCAGGAAATCGAATTATGATTTGAAAAAAAAAAAAAAAAAGAAACTCCTAAGTTATATTTTAGATTCTAAAATTTGTATTTTGTTTCGATTTGTATTCGATTCGAAATTTATATTCGATTAACA
Organism: Argiope bruennichi; assembly: GCF_947563725.1. Lineage (NCBI taxonomy): Eukaryota > Metazoa > Arthropoda > Arachnida > Araneae > Araneidae > Argiope > Argiope bruennichi. The sequence goes on along the minus strand of NC_079154.1, from coordinate 69,900,203 downwards.
CATCATTCATCATTTCTCTATTATTCTCAGTATGAAGTTGTTAATTTCATTGTCCACTTTCGAATGAGAGTATACATATAAACAGATCTCAAAAACCTGTATGTGGTTTCAAATCAGGAAATCGAATTTGATTTGAAAATAAAACCCCAAAAAAATCTTAAGTTATATTTTAGATTCTAAAATTTGTATTTTGTTTCTATTTGTATTCGATTAGCGCATCATTCATCATTTCTCTATTATTCTCAGTATGAAGTTGTTAATTTCATTGTCCACCTTCGAATGAGAGTATACATATAAACAGATCTCAAAAACCTGTATGTGGTTTCAAATCAGGAAATCGAATTTGATTTGAAAATAAAACCCCAAAAAAATCTTAAGTTATATTTTAGATTCTAAAATTTGTATTTTGTTTCGATTTGTATTCGATTAGCGCATCATTCATCATTTCTCTATTATTCTCAGTATGAAGTTGTTAATTTCATTGTCCACCTTCGAATGAGAGTATACATGTGAACAGATCTCAAAAACCTGTATGTGGTTTCAAATCAGGAAATCGAATTTGATTTGAAAATAAAACCCCCAAAAAATCTTAAGTTATATTTTAGATTCTAAAATTTGTATTTTGTTTCGATTTGTATTCGATTAGCGCATCATTCATCATTTCTCTGTTATTCTCAGTATGAAGTTGTTAATTTCATTGTGCACCTTCGAATGAGAGTATAGATATAAACAGATCTCAAAAACCTGTATGTGGTTTCAAATCAGGAAATCGAATTTGATTTGAAAATAAAACCCCAAAAAAATCTTAAGTTATATTTTAGATTCTAAAATTTGTATTTTGTTTCGATTTGTATTCGATTAGCGCATCATTCTTCATTTCTCTATTATTCTCAGTATGAAGTTGTTAATTTCATTGTCCACCTTCGAATGAGAGTATACATGTGAACAGATCTCAAAAACCTGTATGTGGTTTGAAATCAGGAAATCGAATTATGATTTGAAAAAAAAAAAAAAAGAAAGAAACTCCTAAGTTATATTTTAGATTCTAAAATTTGTATTTTGTTTCGATTTGTATTCGATTCGAAATTTATATTCGATTAACACATCATTCATCATTTCTCTATTATTCTCACTATGAAGTTGTTAATTTCATTGTCCACTTTCGAATGAGAGTATACATATAAACTGATCTCAAAAACCTGTATGTGGTTTCAAATCAGGAAATCGAATTTGATTTGAAAATAAAACCCCAAAAAAATCTTAAGTTATATTTTAGATTCTAAAATTTTTATTTTGTTTCGATTTGTATTCGATTAGCGCATCATTCATCATTTCTCTATTATTCTCAGTATGAAGTTGTTAATTTCATTGTCCACCTTCGAATGAGAGTATACATGTGAACAGATCTCAAAAACCTGTATGTGGTTTCAAATCAGGAAATCGAATTATGATTTGAAAAAAAAAAAAAAAAAAAAAGAAACTCCTAAGTTATATTTTAGATTCTAAAATTTGTATTTTGTTTCGAATTGTATTCGATTCGAAATTTATATTCGATTAACACATCATTCATCATTTCTCTATTATTCTCAGTATGAAGTTGTTAATTTCATTGTCCACTTTCGAATGAGAGTATACATATAAACAGATCTCAAAAACCTGTATGTGGTTTCAAATCAGGAAATCGAATTTGATTTGAAAATAAAACCCCAAAAAAATCTTAAGTTATATTTTAGATTCTAAAATTTGTATTTTGTTTCGATTTGTATTCGATTAGCGCATTATTCATCATTTCTCTATTATTCTCAGTATGAAGTTGTTAATTTCATTGTCCACCTTCGAATGAGAGTATACATGTGAACAGATCTCAAAAACCTGTATGTGGTTTCAAATGAGGAAATCGAATTATGATTTGAAAATAAAACCCCCAAAAAATCTTAAGTTATATTTTAGATTCTAAAATTTGTATTTTGTTTCGATTTGTATTCGATTAGCGCATCATTCATCATTTCTCTATTATTCTCAGTATGAAGTTGTTAATTTCATTGTCCACCTTCGAATGAGAGTATACATATAAACAGATCTCAAAAACCTGTATGTGGTTTCATATCAGGAAATCGAATTTGATTTGAAAATAAAACCCCAAAAAAATCTTAAGTTATATTTTAGATTCTAAAATTTGTATTTTGTTTCGATTTGTATTCGATTAGCGCATCATTCATCATTTCTCTATTATTCTCAGTATGAAGTTGTTAATTTCATTGTCCACCTTTGAATGAGAGTATACATGTGAACAGATCTCAAAAACCTGTATGTGGTTTCAAATCAGGAAATCGAATTTGATTTGAAATTAAAACCCCCAAAAAATCTTAAGTTATATTTTAGATTCTAAAATTTGTATTTTGTTTCGATTTGTATTCGATTAGCGCATCATTCATCATTTCTCTATTATTCTCAGTATGAAGTTGTTAATTTCATTGTCCACCTTCGAATGAGAGTATACATATAAACAGATCTCAAAAACCAGTATGTGGTTTCAAATCAGGAAATCGAATTTGATTTGAAAATAAAACCCCCAAAAAATCTTAAGTTATATTTTAGATTCTAAAATTTGTATTTTGTTTCGATTTGTATTCGATTAGCGCATCATTCATCATTTCTCTATTATTCTCAGTATGAAGTTGTTAATTTCATTGTCCACCTTCGAATGAGAGTATACATATAAACAGATCTCAAAAACCTGTATGTGGTTTCAAATCAGGAAATCGAATTTGATTTGAAAATAAAACCCCAAAAAAATCTTAAGTTATATTTTAGATTCTAAAATTTGTATTTTGTTTCGATTTGTATTCGATTAGCGCATCATTCATCATTTCTCTATTATTCTCAGTATGAAGTTGTTAATTTCATTGTCCACCTTCGAATGAGAGTATACATGTGAACAGATCTCAAAAACCTGTATGTGGTTTCAAATGAGGAAATCGAATTATGATTTGAAAATAAAACCCCCAAAAAATCTTAAGTTATATTTTAGATTCTAAAATTTGTATTTTGTTTCGATTTGTATTCGATTAGCGCATCATTCATCATTTCTCTATTATTCTCAGTATGAAGTTGTTAATTTCATTGTCCACCTTCGAATGAGAGTATACATATAAACAGATCTCAAAAACCTGTATGTGGTTTCATATCAGGAAATCGAATTTGATTTGAAAATAAAACCCCAAAAAAATCTTAAGTTATATTTTAGATTCTAAAATTTGTATTTTGTTTCGATTTGTATTCGATTAGCGCATCATTCATCATTTCTCTATTATTCTCAGTATGAAGTTGTTAATTTCATTGTCCACCTTTGAATGAGAGTATACATGTGAACAGATCTCAAAAACCTGTATGTGGTTTCAAATCAGGAAATCGAATTTGATTTGAAATTAAAACCCCCAAAAAATCTTAAGTTATATTTTAGATTCTAAAATTTGTATTTTGTTTCGATTTGTATTCGATTAGCGCATCATTCATCATTTCTCTATTATTCTCAGTATGAAGTTGTTAATTTCATTGTCCACCTTCGAATGAGAGTATACATATAAACAGATCTCAAAAACCAGTATGTGGTTTCAAATCAGGAAATCGAATTTGATTTGAAAATAAAACCCCCAAAAAATCTTAAGTTATATTTTAGATTCTAAAATTTGTATTTTGTTTCGATTTGTATTCGATTAGCGCATCATTCATCATTTCTCTATTATTCTCAGTATGAAGTTGTTAATTTCATTGTCCACCTTCGAATGAGAGTATACATATAAACAGATCTCAAAAACCTGTATGTGGTTTCAAATCAGGAAATCGAATTTGATTTGAAAATAAAACCCAAAAAAAATCTTAAGTTATATTTTAGATTCTAAAATTTGTATTTTGTTTCGATTTGTATTCGATTAGCCATCATTCATCATTTCTCTATTATTCTCAGTATGAAGTTGTTAATTTCATTGTCCACCTTCGAATGAGAGTATACATGTGAACAGATCTCAAAAACCTGTATGTGGTTTCAAATCAGGAAATCGAATTATGATTTGAAAAAAAAAAAAAAAAGAAAGAAACTCCTAAGTTATATTTTAGATTCTAAAATTTGTATTTTGTTTCGATTTGTATTCGATTCGAAATTTATATTCGATTAACACATCATTCATCATTTCTCTATTATTCTCAGTATGAAGTTGTTAATTTCATTGTCCACTTTCGAATGAGAGTATACATATAAACAGATCTCAAAAACCTGTATGTGGTTTCAAATAATGAAATCGAATTTGATTTGAAAATAAAACCCCAAAAAAATCTTAAGTTATATTTTAGATTCTAAAATTTGTATTTTGTTTCGATTTGTATTCGATTAGCGCATCATTCATCATTTCTCTATTATTCTCAGTATGAAGTTGTTAATTTCATTGTCCACCTTCGAATGAGAGTATACATGTGAACAGATCTCAAAAACCTGTATGTGGTTTCAAATGAGGAAATCGAATTATGATTTGAAAATAAAACCCCAAAAAAATCTTAAGTTATATTTTAGATTCTAAAATTTGTATTTTGTTTCGATTTGTATTCGATTAGCGCATCATTCATCATTTCTCTATTATTCTCAGTATGAAGTTATTAATTTCATTGTCCACCTTCGAATGAGAGTATACATACAAACAGATCTCAAAAACCTGTATGTGGTTTCAAATCAGGAAATCGAATTTGATTTGAAAATAAAACCCCAAAAAAATCTTAAGTTATATTTTAAATTCTAAAATTTGTATTTTGTTTCGATTTGTATTCGATTAGCGCATCATTCATCATTTCTCTATTATTCTCAGTATGAAGTTGTTAATTTCATTGTCCATCTTCGAATGAGAGTATACATGTGAACAGATCTCAAAAACCTGTATGTGGTTTCAAATCAGGAAATCGAATTATGATTTGAAAAAAAAAAAAAAAAAAAAAAGAAACTCCTAAGTTATATTTTAGATTCTAAAATTTGTATTTTGTTTCGATTTGTATTCGATTCGAAATTTATATTCGATTAATACATCATTCATCATTTCTCTATTATTCTCAGTATGAAGTTGTTAATTTCATTGTCCACTTTCGAATGAGAGTATACATATAAACAGATCTCAAAAACCTGTATGTGGTTTCAAATCAGGAAATCGAATTTGAATTGAAAATAAAACCCCAAAAAAATCTTAAGTTATATTTTAGATTCTAAAATTTGTATTTTGTTTCGATTTGTATTCGATTCGAAATTTATATTCGATTAACACATCATTCATCATTTCTCTATTATTCTTAGTATGAAGTTGTTAATTTCATTGTCCACTTTCGAATGAGAGTATACATATAAACAGATCTCAAAAACCTGTATGTGGTTTCAAATCAGGAAATCGAATTTGATTTGAAAATAAAACCCCAAAAAAATCTTAAGTTATATTTTAGATTCTAAAATTTGTATTTTGTTTCGATTTGTATTCGATTAGCGCATCATTCATCATTTCTCTATTATTCTCAGTATGAAGTTGTTAATTTCATTGTCCACCTTCGAATGAGAGTATACATATAAACAGATCTCAAAAACCTGTATGTGGTTTCAAATCAGGAAATCGAATTTGATTTGAAAATAAAACCCCAAAAAAATCTTAAGTTATATTTTAGATTCTAAAATTTGTATTTTGTTTCGATTTGTATTCGATTAGCGCATCATTCATCATTTCTCTATTATTCTCAGTATGAAGTTGTTAATTTCATTGTCCACCTTCGAATGAGAGTATACATATAAACAGATCTCAAAAACCTGTATGTGGTTTCAAATCAGGAAATCGAATTTGATTTGAAAATAAAACCCCAAAAAAATCTTAAGTTATATTTTAGATTCTAAAATTTGTATTTTGTTTCGATTTGTATTCGATTAGCGCATAATTCATCATTTCTCTATTATTCTCAGTATGAAGTTGTTAATTTCATTGCCCACCTTGGAATGAGAGTATACATGTGAACAGATCTCAAAAACCTGTATGTGGTTTCAAATCAGGAAATCGAATTATGATTTGAAAAAAAAAAAAAAAAAAAAAGAAAGAAACTCCTAAGTTATATTTTAGATTCTAAAATTTGTATTTTGTTTCGATTTGTATTCGATTCGAAATTTATATTCGATTAACACATCATTCATCATTTCTCTATTATTCTCAGTATGAAGTTGTTAATTTCATTGTCCACTTTCGAATGAGAGTATACATATAAACAGATCTCAAAAACCTGTATGTGGTTTCAAATCAGGAAATCGAATTTGATTTGAAAATAAAACCCTAAAAAAATCTTAAGTTATATTTTAGATTCTAAAATTTGTATTTGTATTTTGTTTCGATTTGTATTCGATTAGCGCATCATTCATCATTTCTCTATTATTCTCAGTATGAAGTTGTTAATTTCATTGTCCACCTTCGAATGAGAGTATACATGTGAACAGATCTCAAAAGTCCGTATGTGGTTTCAAATGAGGAAATCGAATTATGATTTGAAAAAAAAAAAAAAAAGAAACTCCTAAGTTTTATTTTAGATTCTAAAATTTGTATTTTGTTTCGATTTGTATTCGATTCGAAATTTATATTCGATTAACACATCATTCATCATTTCTCTATTATTCTCAGTATGAAGTTGTTAATTTCATTGTTCACTTTCGAATGAGAGTATACATATAAACAGATCTCAAAAACCTGTATGTGGTTTCAAATCAGGGAATCGAATTTGATTTGAAAATAAAACCCCAAAAAAATCTTAAGTTATATTTTAGATTCTAAAATTTGTGTTTTGTTTCGATTTGTATTCGATTCGAAATTTATATGCGATTAACACATCATTCATCATTTCTCTATTATTCTCAGTATGAAGTTGTTAATTTCATTGTCCACTTTCGAATGAGAGTATACATATAAACAGATCTCAAAAACCTGTATGTGGTTTCAAATCAGGAAATCGAATTTGATTTGAAAATAAAACCCAAAAAAAATCTTAAGTTATATTTTAGATTCTAAAATTTGTATTTTGTTTCGATTTGTATTCGATTAGCGCATCATTCATCATTTCTCTATTATTCTCAGTATGAAGTTGTTAATTTCATTGTCCACCTTCGAATGAGAGTATACATGTGAACAGATCTCAAAAACCTGTATGTGGTTTCAAATCAGGAAATCGAATTAAGATTTGAAAAAAAAAAAAAAAAAAAAGAATCTCCTAAGTTATATTTTAGATTCTAAAATTTGTATTTTGTTTCGATTTGTATTCGATTCGAAATTTATATTCGATTAACACATCATTCATCATTTCTCTATTATTCTCAGTATGAAGTTGTTAATTTCATTGTCCACTTTCGAATGAGAGTATACATATAAACAGATCTCAAAAACCTGTATGTGGTTTCAAATCAGGAAATCGAATTTGATTTGAAAATAAAACCCCAAAAAAATCTTAAGTTATATTTTAGATTCTAAAATTTGTATTTTGTTTCGATTTGTATTCGATTAGCGCATCACTCATCATTTCTCTATTATTCTCAGTATGAAGTTGTTAATTTCATTGTCCACCTTCGAATGAGAGTATACATGTGAACAGATCTCAAAAACCTGTATGTGGTTTCAAATCAGGAAATCGAATTATGATTTGGAAAAAAAAAAAAAAAAAGAAACTCCTAAGTTATATTTTAGATTCTAAAATTTGTATTTTGTTTCGATTTGTATTCGATTCGAAATTTATATTCGATTAACACATCATTCATCATTTCTCTATTATTCTCAGTATGAAGTTGTTAATTTCATTGTCCACTTTCGAATGAGAGTATACATATAAACAGATCTCAAAAACCTGTATGTGGTTTCAAATCAGGAAATCGAATTTGATTTGAAAATAAAACCCTAAAAAAATCTTAAGTTATATTTTAGATTCTAAAATTTGTATTTGTATTTTGTTTCGATTTTATTCGATTAGCGCATCATTCATCATTTCTCTATTATTCTCAGTATGAAGTTGTTAATTTCATTGTCCACCTTCGAATGAGAGTATACATGTGAACAGATCTCAAAAGTCCGTATGTGGTTTGAAATGAGGAAATCGAATTATGATTTGAAAAAAAAAAAAAAAAAGAAACTCCTAAGTTTTATTTTAGATTCTAAAATTTGTATTTTGTTTCGATTTGTTTTCGATTCGAAATTTATATTCGATTAATACATCATTCATCATTTCTCTATTATTCTCAGTATGAAGTTGTTAATTTCATTGTCCACCTTCGAATGAGAGTATACATATAAACAGATCTCAAAAACCTGTATGTGGTTTCAAATCAGGAAATCGAATTTGATTTGAAAATAAAACCCCAAAAAAATCTTAAGTTATATTTTAGATTCTAAAATTTGTATTTTGTTTCGATTTGTATTCGATTAGCGCATCATTCATCATTTCTCTATTATTCTCAGTATGAAATTGTTAATTTCAACGTCCACCTTCGAATGAGAATATGCATATGAACAGATCTCAAAAGTCCGTATGTGGTTTCAAATGAGGAAATCGAATTATGATTTGAAAAAAAAATAACTCTTAAGTTATATTTTAGATTCTAAAATTTGTATTTTGTTAGACTGATGTCCAAATTCAAAGCTGTTCTAAAGATTTTGATGATCAGCTATATCATTCTAAAGAGTGATTGGATATAACAAGGGACATCGGAATTGGCTCTTCGTTTTTTAAATTTTCATGCCATAATAACGTAAGGACGTTAGAATCTCACTAATCAGTTGAATAGATACATTGAATTTTCACAGTATCGTAGCAATGGAGAGAGAGAAAGAAAGATTTACAGATACTCTGACGCCAATATTAGAGGATGCCATAGAAGTAAAACGTAATTGCATTTTTATCACTTTAAAAATCGAATTCAATTAAAGGAGGGGGGGGGGGAATAGAATCATGGTGCTATAGAAAAAATAGAATGTGTACTACTTACATTTGTTACGCCAGTGACAAGGAATCAAAAAAAAAAAAAATCATATTATGTCCTGGTGCCACTTCATCTAGAGACCGAATCAGAATGTTTCATTAAAATTCTATGACATCATGGCCATATTCGGGTAATCAAACACTTTAAATCTATTATTACAATACTTTGAAAATTTTTACTTATTTAATAAACTTTTTTTATAAGGATTTTTAAATAAGCCAGACTAAGGGCCATAACTAGCACCGGTTCAGTGCCCGATACATTGCGTTTAAAAGTCCCAGAGTTAGTAAGAAAAAGTATCAATTTTATATATATATAAATAAGAATTCATTCTTTTACATTCGTTGTCGGGAAATTATTAATCAGATTATGAATCATGAGAAATATTATTTATTTTAAATTAAACAAAAATATTGGTACCTGCGAATCAAATTATATTAACCCTTGTATCAGAAAATCGGTTTAGATACGACGTCAATACGACTGTAAATCGTGGTACTCACTAGAATATTCAATTCTAATACGAGTGTAAAACTAAAGCATACTGAATCATTTGCTAATAATTTTTTTTATTTTAATTTATATTGCATCATTTTATGCTCTGTTTTACTTCAAACATCTTCAGATATCATAATCATTTTTTTTTACCTAACAGAATTAAACAGGAATAAAAGAAATAACCAATAATAGTTAATATCAACAAGGTATTTATCGAAAAAAATGTCATCGATGAAAATTCATAAAGCTAATTCAATTACTAAAAAAGTGATTAAACAGTAGTAATAGTCCCAGACAGTAAGTAGTAATAGTCCCCCATCATCTTATCTTACCTAATAACTGCATATCTCTAGTTACGATTCCAATCCAGATGGAGATTTATGGAAAAATGCAGAGATATGTGGCGATATTATTCTGCCTTTTTTAATTTATTTAACAAAATGGAGATCTACAATTTAATTCGGGATACTTATTCTAAGGATATTAAATTAATCTTAGATCCACATTATTTAAATATGTTTTCTAGTGTTACAAAAAAGTTTTGCGAAATTATTCAATGGCATGAACATTGTTATTCACGAGCTAATATGAAGAAAAAAAAATAATGAAGTAAATGTACTTATTTATTAAGAACTTTTCTTTTATGATGTCAGGTTTTTTAATGAACTGAATTCATTCTTTTTGCTTTGAAAAATAGTATGAAAACCACAGTGTTATTAAAATCATATTCATTCTGAACATAAGACTCGAATAAACTTCTTTATAATCCTGTTATAAGCAGTATAGATATTGAAGCCTGTTTATATTGAATCATGAATAATTCCTTCTATCCACATTCAAGAACAGAAACTAATCCCGGCATTTCTCTCTCAAAACAATACAGCAGGTGTTTCGGATCAGATGGAAGGGGGGTGGGGGTTAAAAACCTGTGCTTCCTGGGTTTTTGTTTCTTTATTTTTACAGTAATCCTCCCCCCCCCCTCCTTGAGATGATTTCTTCCTCTAAAATGGGGAGGAAAACACTAGCGAAATAAGTGTATTTTCATTTCCTTTCTCCATTCGGTAATGATGTTAGAAATTTGTGACATCTGTTGACCGACAAATTGTTGTGTTTTTCGTTTGCTCCTCCATTCAATCCGGAACAATTCCTAAGTTATTTTATTTTAGATCTTTAGTATTTAGGATAATTATGAAATGATCGGATATGCCGATTTTTTAAAGGACTGTTTATTTTGATTAAAAATTGAATTCCCTTCTCCTTTTCCCTTACATCGAATGAAATATTGCGAATTATCATATTTTTTTTTTACTTGAAAATCGTCAAGTTTCTGCAAAGAACAGCGGCAGTGGTTTTCCCGAGACTTTCCCACATAATATTTATTAATTGTACTTGTGTATTGTTAACTGCATGCCATTCGCTAACAATATTAAAAAAGAGCCTTTTAGAGCGCAATCTTTAGTGATTAATCACTGAGATGCGGTTAATACCCAAGCGCCAGAAAAACAAATATGTATTTCGAACGCTTTATCTCCAGCCGATTAAAGTCAAAGTTGGATTGAGCAAATTACCGATACAAAGTTGGCCGATTAAAGCAAATTACACACTAAATTTCATGTATTAAAATCACCTTATTTTTGAGAAATGGTGCTTATGAAAGTGCAGAGGGTCAACCGCTTGACGGATTTGGTTCAAAATTTGATAAACATAGATCAAGAGTAAGCAAACTTTTCCAGGTTACGAACTTCTAATTTTTTTTTAAATGTTGCGGTCCACCCAGTAACTTAGGTGTGGTGAGCTAGAAAAAAGGGTCTACAATATTTCTTACAACTTAATAATAAATATGGAATATGCATTTACCTACTTAAATAATTACAACCATAATAATAATAGCAAGATTCAAACATAATATTATCAAATGACGCATTTAATATCAAACAATTCAACATACAATAAATGTAAAACATTTTAATCTAAAGTTAGTTCTCGTAGTTATAATTAGTAGAAAACATAGTCTGCATACTGTCCGCCAATCTTATATCTCGTTATATAATTACTAACTGCTAATCTTGCTCTGTATTGTAAGGGGTCGTCTGTGAGACAGGAACGATGTGTTGTCTTCATTATATTCATCGTTGAAAACGCAGATCCAAACAGGTAGGTAGAGCCAAAGAACGATGCTAAATGATATAGAAATCTTTTTAAATTAAAATACTTTACTTCTTTCAATAGATTCCAAAAGTTATTCTCAGGTTCTGAATTAGGTGCTTTAAAAATTATATCATTTTGAAGGAGAAAAACTTCGATTTCTTCAAGACTTAAAGAGAATATATAATTTATATTTTCAGTTATTTCTTTCACATCAACAATGCCAAATGAGTAACACATGAATGTAACAACTGGTTTCTTTTAGTATGCGCTTTTTAGGTCTTAGCAAAGGCGATCACCCTAAAATGTCTTGGTCTAAATTAGCAATCAACTTAATACCCATCCCTGCTTTAGGTGCTAAAACATGAACCAAGTGTTTCAGTTATATTAACGTCCCGTTTGAAGCGACACTAGGGCCAGTTTTGGATGGACCTCGTAACTTTGAACCGCGGTCAGATGACGAGGACGACACCTGAGCTGGCACCCCCCTCTCCACACCACACCACACCAGCGGGAGGACGTTTGGTCATGACGGATTTAACGTGTAACAGACCCCCTTACACGACGGTTCTTCGGTGGAATCGGGTCTCGAACCTGAAACCCTCCGGTTCCGAGGCCGAGACCTTACCACCAAGCCACCGCGCCCCCCAAGCAAGTGTTATTTACCCGTTACGCTAAATCATCGTGTTTATATGCATGGGAAACAGACTGACAGAGGTCAGCCCCATAAGTTCGATTTGGCTCCAAATTGAAAATATATATATACATTTTAGATGTTAAATCTGTAGAGCAACTTTTATTCATATAACTTACTTCGTGTAATAGTAATTGTGTTAACTTACATTCAGATAGTCGGAAATACATATTTCTTCTGAATGGATTTCGTTTATAGAAATCTACAAATTCGGTTACAAGATCATATACCAAATCTCATCCGTATAGCTCAAAATGCTTTCAGTTATTGTTTTCACTGACAAACATATGGATAGACAGAATTACAAAAATATTTTTTTAAACTCAAGGAGGTCTGCCATGTGGACATTCGTCAAAATCTCGAATTCGAAATTTTAACGATTACGATACTTTTTCATTTTTATACTTCACAAACTAAAAGCAAAAATGAAAAGGGGAAAAAAAATTACTTTATTTTGTTTAAAAAATTTTCTCTTCAAATTTTATAACACATAGAGTACGATCATTCTATTTGGGTAATTTAAAGGCTTTTATTATTATAACTTCTTTGTGTATTAAACTTATTCTATTATTTGTATGAATATCCGATTAATGTTGAAATAGAATCTCTATGCACAATGTTTGTTGATGTTTAGAGAATGCTTTACAGAAACTGAGAATAAAATATCCTCCTGTAAACAGCAAACATTATTTCAGATTAACCAGATAAAGATCTGGTTAATCTGGAATATTCTGAAATCTGGTTAATCTGGAATTCGATTTTTGAAATTTTATTCAGACTGATAAAACAACCCTACAATGCTCAAGATTGAATTTCAGAAGATCTGGATAGTCAGACTGATGTAACTTTTATATGTTCTACAACTAATGCCTAATCAATTTTGTCTGATTTTTCTCAATGCAAACTGTCATTTCATGTTTTTTGCAATCCTGTATAAATTCAAAATTAGATTTTTCCTCTGCAAAAATCTCCGAATTTTTAATTTGCTTGAACAAAACCATTATCCTGATTATTATCCATTGTTGTCCCTCGGGGGGGGGACCTCGAAATGAGGATGAGATGCTTCCGGCATGGTGGTTGGATCTCGCCACCCTGGAGGGTACACAAATAGGTGGGGAATCTGGCTCCTCCCATCGATGACGGGACGTACTTTCTTCGGGGAGGGTTGTACCGTGGCCGGTGGCGGTCCTTAGGACTCAACCACAGTTCCCGACAATTGCTGTTGCGGTGGTCCGGTCATTCAGTTTTATGGTTTAAATCCGTGTGCCTTAGGGCGGGTCGGAGAGTTAGATGGTTGACTTATTATCCATTGTCTGACGCATATCTCGAAAATAAATGAATCACGCATATGATATAATTATAAATGGCAGAAATGGCAAGGGTCCAAGATTTTAACCCCGCTTAAAGAACTGCTGCAATTACATAGCCATATATTCAAAATCAATTAATGGTATTATTAAAAAAAAAAGAAAAAAGAGAGAGATTATGCAAATGAAAACATGAAGTACTTTTATAATTACAGAAATCGAATGTTTTATTTTCTACCTTAAGGTGTACGTACACACTAGAAGATTTTTTTTTAATTTTAAAATTTAAAAATCCAGTTTTTTCACAGTAGGTCATTAATATATGTTTAAACTCATTTCAGTGAGAAAAAAACCCATGTTACACTAATTATTAATTAATTAATCAATATTTAATGAGCTAATTAGTGTATTTTTTGAAACATGATATCTTACATTTTAATTTGTACAGACACACAATTCTATTTGTAAATGATACCTAATATTAGTTTTCATGTTGTCTGCCACAATCAAGTTATAAAAATATATAGTTTTTTAACAATTTTTTTCATCAACGATGAATAGAAAAAGCGAGATTTTTTCTGTAATTTTAAAATTTAAATAGCTATTAAAAATTTATTTCTATAAATATAATTTTGATTGTGGAACAAAACATCCACTGTTTCATACAGATTATTTTGATATATAAATAATTGCATTTGGGTCATTTCTTGTTGAATTATGATTGTTTGAAGGAAGCAACATAGTGGAAAAATATCATTCTTCATAAAATGAGTTTAAGAAAAACCGACACTAGAGTTTTTAATGAAAGTACATCAAGAAAAATAATTATAACTCGAGAAGTATTCCAAATATTGACAACATTTTGGTATCGTTTGAAAGCTAAAGGATCAGAGAACATTTTGAAGCAATAAAAAAAAAATTCAATATTTTGAACGATTTTCGAAGTTTTAAGTGTGTACGTACACCTTAATCAGTCTTCTGTCTAGTTACGCTACTGGAACAAAATTTCTAACGATATCTGAACAAAAAAAAAAAAAAAAAAGGTATAAATATCAAAGTTGTAGGCAACAGGACTGTAACCATTACACAGTCCCTGTGACAGGTGCAAAGTGTTTTTTCCACACTTAAAAATAATCTAAAATATCAACAGATTTTTTTTCTTGAAAAATCCTCTCATTAAAGCAATAAATATCAAGACTAAAATTTGATTTAAAAAAACACAATGTTAATTTAGCTAAAAATACAATGCTTGAAATTTTCTAAAAATATAATGTTTACAGGCTAGCATGAATATATCTAAATCAAGAAATGCATGATTAAAGTTTAAAGCATTTAATAATATAGATAAATGAAATCGATACTGCGTTCCTTTTTTTTTTTTCTTTTTGGAAATAAGTGCTTACAAAGCAAGGTTTTTCAAAATTTTGAAATCAGGTTTTTAATTGAAATGTTGATGTATTTACTCAATAACGACGGAACATATTTCCGAACAAAAAATTATTTTTACATCTCTTTCAAATTTCTTTAAAAACAGTTTTTCGTTGATAATAGTTTTATTTCTGTATAACTTATTTTCCTCTAATTTTAATCAATTTTTTTAATTTAGTATATTTTGCAAAAATATTTTTTATTGCATTTACACACAAGCTTGTTGTGACGATATTAAAAATCAACACAATGGTTTCCAAACGAAAACTGTGTTTTTTTTAAATGTTAGTTAACTTGATTGTATTTGAAAAAGAAATTAAATTTATAAATTTTCGTAATAAGTATTATTTATTTTTAAAGAGGAACTGAATTTTATTATAACGTAAGATATGCAATGAAGCATACATAAGCGGGTTTAAAGTAAAAATATATAGATAAAAATATAAATAATAACAATTTATTCTGTACAAACATTTGTTTAATTTTTTCTAAACATTAGTGTAAAAATCTTTTGCACGTTTCTTTTTTTTTTTTTTTTTTTTTCCCTCTTCTCTTATCGTACGTAATTTTTCATTTTGTGGCATTTTTATAAAATAATATTCTCGAGATAAGTAATCTATTCTATCCGATGTTTTTGCAATCATTTTCTTTTATTTACATTGACTTTCCTTTTTGTGAATTTTACTAATTATGCTAAAGTGATGAAAGATTTAAAAAGAAATGACTGTTTTGTGATTTTTGTAATGTAAATGATTCAGCTTTATTCGTCTTAAAACATTTTAAGGCAGTTAAATAAACAAAAATGCAAAAAAAAAAAAAAAAAAAATTAAATATTTATAGACGTAAACAAACAATGAATAACTTTTTGTTTTATGGATATGGTATTATGAATATTGAATTTTTCCTTTTTTTTAAAGCTTTTCTTTTCTTTGTGCTTGGTTTCATTTTGCTCTTGCATGCTTCGGTTGCAGTTAAGCCCAAATGACCTGAAGCGTTCAGTCTAACGGTTTCTGTGCAATTTTTCCAAAAAATCATAAATTCATATAAATGATTAAAATAATTTTAGTGACAATATTTGGCAATTTCGGCAGTTTTTTATGCGGTACCGTTGGCATTTTTTTCGAAAGAAAAAAAATCATATTCAATATAAAATAACGATAATCCGGAGCCGTTGGTCGTTTGATTGCTTCTCATTTAATTAAGAAACTATTTCATATTCCGTTGCCATCGTAAATCACAAATATCTTCATCAACATATTGTTCGGAACTATACATTTCTAGTCTTTTTTAAGCAGCAATTTATACCGAGAAACTTTTCGGTGCATTCGGTCCCGCTCATTATTCTGCCAGCTGGAACATAAATTCGAATTAACAAGGTCAATATTAAAGTGACGCAAAAGAATAAAGCAGCTGTTGGATAGCCATTTCTTTTTGTTTTCTATTTTTTTGTTGTGCCCCTTTCTTTTTCCTTTCTTTCTTTCTTTTTTATTTTTTTTTTTTTATTTCCTTTTTGTTTTAATTCCCTCGGCCCCCGGTGGTCGGAGGTAGGGGTATTCGAAGGCAAGCAGGTGCCGGAATCGGACAGCTGAGACGATAGAGCGGAGGGTGGAGAGCGGGGTGCGTTGCCACGCGACTTCCACCTGCTCTTTCACGTGGCAGCATCAGGTAGTTTGAAGTGGTAGTCGTTCCGCATCCGTGTCATCCAGCGGCAAGCGTAGCGGAACTACAGGCTTGATTTCTGAGAAATGAGAGATGAGATGTTTGCAGTTCTCAGTAAAAATTTATTATTATTATTTTTCACAGAGACTGATGGTGTTGTAATGACGGGGGGAGGGGAGGAGGAGGATTGGGTTAGAATCACGTTTCCTACTGCTCGAAAGTTGTAATTTATGCATGCCAGTATATATAGGATATATAAGTATATATCCCTGTGCTCAAAGAGCGGGGGGGGAGGGGTATTTTTTTTAAAAAGTGCATTCTTTTTCTTTGAGATTATGTAAGAAAATGTATGGTTAGTGCTGCTGATATAAATGCGCAGAGGCAACTGCAGGACATTTTTGCAAAGTTAGTTCATGTGATTTTAATGACGACTCTCAAGTAAGGAAGTCATACCGGCGTTATTCGGAGCTTTGATAATATATATGAGTAATCTCAATGGTTGAAGATTCTACCTTACTTTCTCTTATACATACAAGGACAGAGAAAAACACTGTAATCGTCAAAAAATTCGAACTGGAGGTTGATTTCAAGTTTTATACCTTCTGAGTTTGAAAAGCGCATTTTCAGCGATAGTATATCTATCGGCCAACACGACAACTTAAAAACACTTTGAGCTAGATAGATGAAATCTGGTTTGTAGACTTAAGACCAAATGTATAGGTTTCCAAAAATTTTGAACGAAATCCATTCAGATGGATTCTGTCAACCTGTTCGAATACAAGTGAACTCGATAACTACAAAACGTAAAGAGCTAGATAAATAAAATTTGGTGCACAGGTTTAGCATCTAAAATATAGCAATAGAAATTATCAAATTTTCGATCAAATCTGTCAAAAGGTAGACTGCCTGATGATTTGTACGTTCGCCTGAATGTAAACGCAATAACTTATAAACGCAACGACGCAAATCAGTGATATTAGGTCTTGTGATTACAGCTGTAGCTCCGTATCAGATTTCACTTTCAATCGGCGGGGAAAAAGGCGTCCAAAATGCATATTCGTACAACGGATTAAATAAAAAAATGTTAGATTCGCGCCAAAGGCCAATATTGCGTGACAGTTGATCACCAATGCCATGCCATGCCTTTGCGGCCTTATTCACAATTTTATAAAGAAAGATAAAATCTTTTATTAGAGAGCATCCGAGGAAATTTTGCAGAGACTACTCCCGCCTAGTTAATATTGAGTTTTCACAGACCATGACATATTGAGAGATAGGCTCAAAATCAGAGTATCCTATCAAAAGTCGAGAGGTTGAGGCCCGAATCCATGTGCCCCTGATGTCCAGAGCCGGACGTCTTTTTACTATTTTGCTTAAAACTGCTTTTAAATTTAAAAATGCATATTTTTTTTTATTTTTTTACGTGATATACTGAAATTAACTTTTTAGAAAGTGATCTGCTATTAAGTCTTTTGTTATTTTAGTTTGTCAAAAATTGATACTTAAAACTACTTATAAAGATAAAGTAAATTATTAAAAAAATATTTGATTCGCAAATTTTGAAGGGCGAAAGATTTACATTGCTTAAAGGGCCATAAAATGCTTCATCTGGCCCTTCTGACGTTTATCAAAAATAGATTGACATACTTCTAATTTGGATAAATGTTGATAGTGTTTTTGGGAAAGCCAAATAAAAGACACCTATCTTCTATCTCCGCCAAAAGAGTGTTGCAAATTATTTTTTTCGTTTTGCAAAATTAAACCTGCTTCTGCGTTTAATACAATAAACTATTTATACTCGAGTTTATTTAACAATGTCTTACCGCTCCAGTTAAAAATTTCATTGAAAGGAATTTTCGTAGCATAGATATTTGTAAATTATTATAAACATGAACAAGCGGAAGTGGTCACCTCAAAACTATCTCGCATATACTTTAATAACGGTCTTATTCCAGACAATGCAATGTATAGCATTGGCGTACAATAATTACGAAATATTCATCTTTCGAGTGAATTTAGCATTTTTACTGAATCTATCGTGCCATTCTTGGTGTACAATTTAATGATTAATCCCTGGTATGTGGTTAATAGTATCCGAAAATTTGTGCTTTAGACGCGTCTTTCCCAACCGACTGGAAATAAAATTTGACACAAAACTACACTTGTAATCATAAAATCTCATACCAATTTTATATATTCAATTTATTACTTTTTTGAGTTCTCGCGTATGCGTGTTTCTGAAAGTTCAGATCGGCAGACTGGTCAATCCCTTGTTGGATTTGGCATAAAACTTAATAAATGTCTATACTATAAATGTTTATTCTGTGTATCGAATTTTATATAATTAACTCACTTCGTTTTGAAATTATCGTGTTAAATTGTATTGGAACAGCCAGACAAAAAGACTTCACTCTGAACGTATTTTGCTCAGAATTCGATAGAAATCTACAAATTTCGCATAAAGACCGTATATCATATTTCATTTGTCTAACTCAAATTGTTTTTCAGGTCAAACGTGGAGATTCGTCAAAAACTCGAGTTCGAGTTTTTTGACGATTACTATACTTCCTCTGCACTACGTATACGAAAAAGTAAAAAAAAAAAAAAACGAAATTTTCTACTGATATCTACTTTAATAGTATTCTAACTATGTAGAATCGTTTTATTGAGATTTAATGTAAAAGACATACTTTCAAAAAAAAACAAAAAACTTTGCATTTTCAAAAAGATTGAAACACATTACTTGCCACAATTTTTTTAACCTCTGAAACTTTTTCATTTTGTATGAAACGCTTTTAGCATTTCTTCTTGTAAAAGCTTTAATAACCTTTTCGTTAACACCTACATCATTCTTAGTTGTGTCTTAACAATTCATAATACTGTGCTCTACGTCATGTGCCTTAACATATTCGTCACAATAACTACTTCAAAGTAGATAGGAGCAAAATAGACATTTCTTTATCTTCTGTAATATGAGCAATGTGCGTGGTAATATTACAGTAGATTTTATTGAAGCTTGGACTAAACCAGGAAAGTCAGGAGCACTTATTAGATTATTTGTTTTCAGAATCCTGTTCATTACCACTTCATGCTTCTTATATTTTCGATAAAAGGAACTCCAAGTATGCAATTAAGACTCAGGATCAGAATTTTAACCAAATTTTAAAAAATAGCAAAATGATTAGCAAATCATTTTGATCTACATATCAAATAAATTTAAAACTTTTTGAGTTATCGCGTTTAGATGCATGAGAATATGCAATATCACTAGCTATTGATCTTTTAACGAATTGGGTTCAAAATTTGAGAGGGGTATACTCGTTAAATGTTAAGTCCGTGTACCAAGTTTTAGAGGCCAGGATAGCCTGGTTGGTAGGGCGTTGGATTCCCGCGAGTTCGAATCTCGCCGGCCGAAGACTCCTCGTGTGTGTGGTGGCTGGCGCACGTATAAATCTGTCGTGGTCACAAAGTCCTCCATGTCGATGAGGGTACTCCTCCATGTACCTCTGGGGGTACTGGATCAAGGGTGATCGTTCTCTGATTCAGGTCTGAATTACGATCTGTGGAAATTACGAAAATGCATGAATGAAATCCGCTCCGTAAAAAGGGTTGTAGCTAAGTCGTACTATTGGCCCTATATGGCGCTACTGGAAAACAAGAGACGCACCCTAGGCTTAAAGTCACTGATTTCTAAAGTCAGTGGGCTTGTCTATGGCAAGTGCCATTAGAAACAACAACACCAAGTTTTATCTGTCTTGCTCTTTACGCCTTGTAGTTATCATATCCATCTGTACTCGAAGAGCCAGATAGATAGCACTTCCTGTGAACGAATTGTATCCGCAATTTAATAAAAAAACTGAAAATCTCGGAAAAAACAACATGCCAAATTCTTTTTGTTGAACTCAAATAGTTTTCAGTTATCGTTTTCACAGACACATAGATATGATGCCATAAATGTGTTTTTCAGATTCAAGAACATGAAAATTCGACAAAATCTCGAGTCCCATTTTTGTCACTCTTACAATAATTTATCTTTAAATATTCCGTGCATACAAAAATAATAAAGAAGGAGAAAAATTCCTTACATAGAGATTATCTTCTGTGACATAGAGAATAAAAGTTCTAAAGAAAATTTCGTTATATAGAAAACTTAAAGACTGTTGTAGGTTTCAAAAATCTATTATAAGAAAATGGACAATCTGACTTTTTCCAAAGATACCTTGCCTGAATTTAGATTCTCTATTGAATACATTTGTACAGTGTCAATACATTTGTACTTGTACTCATTCTGAATGAAAATGCGCAATTTTGAAAAATGATAAAACTGAAGAAACGCAATTATGTGAATTAGATTTGGCCAGGTGACCACATTAGATAGATAAATAAAATGGAACCTTCTATAATTTCAATTTTGAGATATTAATGAATGGTAATATTGTGCCCATCCCAAGGGACATCAATGATGATTCTTATCATTTTATTCCCAAGAATCTGGAACTTATTCTGGTGCGTTTTTGCTGCAAGACCCGGATCTGAGTGATTAATAACTATTACTGTTATTAATTACTGTTAACCGTGGGTGATTAATAACTTTTTTTATATAACTTATTATAGGAGGGAGAGAGGAGAGTGATGTACGATTAAAGAGATGCCTTGAAGAATTTTTATTCTAAAAATTTTCAGAACTGTAGTTGACATTATTTCAGAATCTTACTTATATTACTTTGTTGTCCCAATAAAATTCATCCTTTGAAGAAATTAAAGTTTTTGATATTTTATTTGGATTCTTTATTTAAAACGAGATTGCATGATCCTCTCGAGAATGACGTTTTAAAATTCCGTGATATTTTTGAAATTAGCTGTATCTGAAAGCGTATGATTAGCATTGTTCCTAATGCATACTTCTGTCCTGTGTGTAAACACGATAGTTCAATATACAACGGGTTAAATATATGAAATTTAGTATGTTTTCTTTATATTAGATGACGATTTTTATCCGACAACCCCAACCGTTAATGGAAAAAATGCTTTTACAAAACATGTGTTAATTTTAATTCATCAAACATAAAATCATACAAATTTCTGTTTAAAAAAAGATTATATTTATATAGATAATACGGTGACTGACGTCGACATTAAATAAAAACAATACATGCATTTCGAACTTTGCATGAAATACATTGCATTTCCACTTCAAATGAAAATATAAAACATATTGATTTGCGTGAAATTGATTGCTGCTGTTAGCACTCTATACTTTAGTTAGAAAATCCAAAGAACCATTACCGAGTTTCAAATGCTGAATCGATTTCACCAGGCTTTGTTCCATATGAAAACATAACATCCAAATATGTCGTCAATGGTCGCCTATCCTTCCCCGGCATTCATTTTCGAGATGTACAGCAAAATAAGTTTTATGGAGTCAATAACTTTACAAGTAGCCCTATTTAGTTTTATTGAGTCAATTAATCTCACTGCTTTGCGAAATCTCGTTCATAAAGAAGAATTCTCAATGTTTATTGTTCAAATTTAATTTAAAATAGTACTTACTTCTCTTGTGATAAGATACATTTCATCAAAATGTGTTAACATGACATTAACATTAATGTAGTGAATATATAGTTATTCTCAAGCTTATTTCTCGCAGATTGTCTATAGTACTCTAATATGAACTATCTGGGGATTTCAGAAATACATAGATTTTGATTCAAAGCAGCGAAAACAAAAATATGAATTTCAGCAAATATATATTTATATTTAGGTATTTTCCGTAAAATTTCCTTATATAAAAATTAAACACAAACCGGCAGAAACGATCTCCCTGAAACTTTCACGCACACTCTACAATTGCAGTCTCATCCTCTCCCCCTCCCCCACACATAAAATTATGTACTTTGGATAAGGCCACAAATGCCTTGCAGTGCATTGATGAGCGGTAGTTATATAATATAGACATATGGCGTGAATTTAGCATTTTCGCTGCATCTATCGTGCGAATATGTATTTTGGGCGTCTTTTTGCCGGTCGAATGAACATCAAAATTTGGCAATAAACAACAATCGTAATCACAAGATAACAAGCATACAGAGTTTCATTGATTTAAGTCAATGCATTTCTGAGTCATTACATTTATATGCATCCGAAAGTACAAATCGATGGTTCACAGATTTGGTTCCAAATTCGATAAGAATCTATATTTTTGATGCTAAATATGTATGCCAAATTTTATTTACATAGCTCTTTGCGTTTTATAATAATTGAGTTCCTTTACACTCGAACAGCAGACAGACAGACTTCATTTGAAAATAGTTTGCTTAAAATCATCTATCTAGTTCTTTTTTCTTCTTTTTTAACCAATTTTTATCTATCTGGCTGTTTTTATTTTGGAGTTCCGGGTTCATTTATAATCGAAAAGTCAGATATATGGACTTCCCACGAATGAATTTCATTTCAAATTTGACAAAAATCTACAAATCTGGTCGTTATAGCATATATCACATTTCATGCGACTAACTCAAAGCATTTTTGAGTTATCTTACTCATAGACAGGCAAACACAATCCCAAAAATTTGTTTTTGAACTAGGGAAGGCTGAAATGCGGAGATTCATTGAAGTCTTGCAGAAAGTAAGAAGTTTTTTCATATTTGAAAGTTTAAATATACATACTTATATACACACTGTAAGAAAAACATACCAAAGTCAATAATGAAAATAGAGCTAAATTTGTCTATGCATTCGGAAAAAAATAAAGTTAATTCTTGGAGTTGCCTTTACTTCAGCTTCTATAGACACAGGAATTAAAGGAATATTCTTGAATATACTGCTGATAATTTCTAGCTTCCATTGAAATTAGGGATTGCAATACCGGTATACCGGGATACCAAATACCGGTATTTTGAGCCATTTGTACAATTTTGTAATACCGGTATTCACAAGTTTAAATACCAGTTTTTCGGTATTTACTAGAAATTTTTAAAATTGTCTCCACTATATGTTCTGGGATCGCCAACGTAGCAAAATAGTATACGTTTTTGATTTTATGTCTCCCTAACGGGCGAAATTAATTAGCTAATTAATGGCTTAAATCTAAATTAGCGAAACATGGATTATCCCTGAAAGAATATATTGTATCCATAACGACTAATGGAGCAACAGTTATGAAAAAAGTTGGAAAGTTGATTGGCACAAATCAGCAGTTGCGCTATGCACATGGAATTCAATTAGGAGTAATAGATATATTATACCAAAAAAATAAAGAACAGAAGAATCCAAATACTGTAGATATAGAAACTTCGGATTCCAACTTAGAAGAGACCTATCAAGCCTAACCTATCAAGAATTGCTTCCTATAATTTATAAAGTTCGAAAAATTGTTAAGATATTTAAACGTTTCCCTATAAAAAAGGATATATTACAAAAATATATACTAACTGAAAATAAAACAGAAGATATGTAAATATTAGATTCTAAAACACGTTGGAACAGTTTACTCCTAATGATGGAACGATTTTTGAAACTGAGAAATCCAATCCAAAAAGCAATAACCGACTTAAACTTGTAAATTATTTTTTCAGATAGTGAATTCGACTTAATATCCAGAATTATATGAGCTCTACTTCCAATAAAACTGACAATTGAGACATTATGTCTGAGAGATTTTAATTTATTAACAGCTAATGCAACAATAAATTTCATGTTGCAGTCACTGAAAGAACAGCTCACATCACTATCTGAAGAATTATATATTACATTGAAAAATCGCACAGAAGAAAGGCATACCGAAATAGAAAATGTCTTATGGTATTTACATAATTATAATGATTTTAAAAATGAAAATGAAAAAGAAGAAAAGAAAATAACCAATTCAAATCTGATTAAGTTTAGAGTAAATTTTCTTAAAATTTTTTACCCACAAACCTATCCACATTCAGAAGAATTCGGTTCAATTATCGAAGATTATGATGTCACTACTGTCGATAGTGAAAAGGAATTGTCTCTTGAACAAAAATTATAATTAGCGATAAATAAAAAAATTTCAACGAACCAAAATACAATACAGAAATCAGCTATATCCAAAACCATCCGACGATAAATCAATTTATTTGAAGATGAGGGATTTAGAGGTAAATACTTGGAAAAAAATATATCGCGCATTGCTAACAGTACCACCAGCTAGCGTAGATGCCGAAAGAGCGTTTTTGACAGCTGGTAATTTTTACACAAAATTACTTTTCAGGTTTAATGACAGTACAATTGATGCATTATTTTTTTAAGATCACATTTCAAAAAATTGTAATAGTACCACACTGAATAGTGATATTTACACTTTTTTTGTGATTTAAATAAATAAGATGTTTCTTTACTTTTTTGTTATTATATACTGTTATAATTTATAAGTTACAAATTATTTTCTGTGATATTTACACTCTCTAACAAAACTGGCAAATGAAACAAAGAAAACACCTGTGTTTTCTTTCTTTTTCTAAAATTTCTAATACCGGTATTAAAACCGGTATCAAGATTTAAAAAATACCGAATACTGGTATTGAAATTTCGGTCCGGTATTGTAATCCCTAATTCAAATGTATTAAGAATAATTTCTTCAACAGATCAAGCTGTCAGATTTGAAAGACGAACTGTTTTATCGTGACAGTATTTCGCACATTCATTTTAGTTACTTGTTTTATTTCTTTTTATAAAGTTCAATACAAAATTTGCATACCTCAGTCATGTTGTTACATCTTATTCCGCGAGTTCATCTCAATTGCTGAATTTATCCGTCGACCATTCCTATCTGCTTTCTTTCTGTAAGATCTCCTTTGAATCATTTCAACAGATTCATTCACACGCTTTTCTATACACCGAATATCGATTGTGAACTCTACATTATATATATATATATATATATATATATATATATATATATATATATATATATATATATATATATATATATATATATATATATATATATTTCCGAGAAAAAAAAGGATGTTTTGCATTTGGACGAATACAGCTGCATGCTATACCTATGAAATTATGCCTGATAGGAGTGAGTTACTGATTTTAATTTACAGTGTGCGAGAGGGTGGTGGTGGTGGCTGAAAATGATTTGAACGCATAAAGTCACCCACCATTCATGATTTTACAAAAGGAAAGTACCTTTATGTTCTTTTATCATTTAAAAAAAATCAGAAATGTGCGTATATATGAGTATTATCCTTCAAGTGTGGATATTACATGTCCATCATGGCAAGATAGGGTACTTTGCAGTAGTCGTATATTTCCGAACTGGGCAACTGGTCTGATAGGAATCGATGACCGAATGAAGGTCGATAACATTTGTTTGTTATCGACCTTCACTTAGTCATAGGCTAATAACATTTGTTATTAGCCTATGACGCTTATTTGCCATTTGCCAAATAAATAAATTTGTAAACGATATAAATATCAAGATTCATAATATATTCCGATGATATTAACACATTGTCAAGAGTAATTGGTCAGGTTCAAGTCTCTATCATTGCTTCCATTTTATTACTTTCTGTATACGTCATACAGAGAAAGTAATATTCGAACAAAAAATTCGAACAAGAGATTTTGAAGAATCTCCAAATTTTAGACCACCCCGAGTTGGAAAAACAGATTTTTAGGAAATGTTGTCTCTCTGTAACAAAGATAACTCAAAAAGGCTTTGAGTTAGATGGATGAAATTTGATATATAGCATTTATGCCAAATTTGGACATTTCTATCGAATTTTGAACATAATCCTTACGGATTTTCTACACGGATTTTGTCCCCTCCGAGGGAGGGGGGCTCGAAAAGAGGATGAGATTCTTCCGGCATGGTGGTTGGATCTCGCCATTCTGGAGGGTACACAAAAAGGTGAGGGTCTGGCTCCTTCCATCGATGACGGGACGTACTTCCTTAGGGAAGGATTGTACCGTGGCCAGTGATGGCCCTTAGGACTCAACCACCGTTTGCGCCAGTGTTACTGTTGCGGAGATCCGATCATACAGTATTTATTATCCGTGTGCCTTCGGTGGGATAATCCGTGTGCTTTTGAGGAGAGTCAGTGATATGACCAGACGGATTTTGTTCAAAATCCGTACAAAGAAAATTTGTCTATTTGTTCGAATACAAGTTAAAACGATAACTACAAAACGAAGAGAGTTAAAAAGATAAAATTCGGTACATAGATTTAACATCTCTAGTGTAGAGTAGTTTGAGCCAAATCCAACAAGTGGTTGGCCGTCTGTCTGTCTGTGCTTTCAGAAACATGCACACCGATTCAATTGCATAAAATTTGGTATGGGATTTTATGACTGTAAGTGTAGTTCTGGGTCAAGTTTTTGCTTCAATCGGCTGAGAAAAGCGCGTCTAAAACACAAATTCGGTTTTTGAATACTATTCATATGGTCAATAGTCTATTTAATTGTGCTGTTGCTTTACATGTATAAAATCTTTAATTTAAAAAAAATGGGTAAATTTATATTTCAGAAATATAGCAGACTGAGAAGACTCGTTTGCGTATTTTTTAACTCAAATTTAATGGAAATATTCGCTTTTCGTATTTTGTAAACATAATTTAGAAATGTTGGCGAAATAGTATTATAAAAACGCAACTGGTGAATATATATATATATTGCTAATAAAAACAAAAATATTTTAAGCATGCTATTTTCTGTTATATATTCAATGTAAAAATCATTAAGAACCAAATGCAGCGACTGATGCAATCGAGGAAAGCGAAAGCTAGACAAATAATCAAATATAAAGCATTAATTGTTTTGAATTAAAAATTATTTTTTGAGATTGGTGAAACTCTTAGAATCTTATTTTGATGCATATTTCTAGATATCACACAATTTCGTAGTACGTAAATTTATTCCTGAGTATTTCAAACGTTATAAATTTTTTTGACCATGTTTATTCTATTTTACTGTATAATTTTCGAAGTTTGTGATCTGTTTGGGTTAAGAAATGTTCTTCGTGATTATCAAAAATTGCGATTTAAATTCAGTTACTAATACATCAACAAACTACGATAAGCGAAACAGGCTTCCATTTGAAACTAAAATTTTAAACATACGTCAAATTGCCCACGTTCTTTTAAACATAAAGTTTTTTTTAACACATTGTTGTACCTATTTATTAAATAAATTATGAAAAATAATTGCCATACATTTTATTTAAGTAAAATTAACTACTAGTGTCTATAGAATTAAGAAAGGAAAATATGTTTATCTGTTGGTGACTTACAGCGGCCAAACTATTTACGAATTTACTTTGGAGAAAAGAAATGTGAAGCGATTTTTTTGGAAATTTTAGTTAATTGAACATTAATCGAAATTCTGGCTGTTAACTGTTGAAAAAAGTATGGCATAAAATTGATTTTTACACTATTTTGAATTTTTTAACAAATTGGCTTCCTAATGATATCAGTTTAGTTGATATGAAAATTTTATTTTCAGTTTTAACAAATTTTCTTAGGTATTCCTTTCTTAGGTATAATGTCCTTGCTGGAACTAAATTTGAACCAATTACATTGTTTCATCAAATTTAATCACTTCATTTTCTTTTTTTTTCATTGTTCGAAGCTAAGAAAGATTATTCTTATAATCTGCGTAGTTTAAACGAAAAATAAGAAAGAAAAATTACATTATTTTCAAAGACAACGTGCCATTTTAAAGGCATTATTAAGGTGCTTGAATGTTTAATAGCTGTACGATGTCACTGGAATCGGCTCTATCAAGAAGATTCCTATATATCATATAAAGAACAGGAGTAAGGCTATTAAAGCAACACGGTTTTAACGTACATCACAATTTGATGCTTAAATAAAATTTGTTGTAAGAATCATGAGCATCAAGTTATACTTAAGAGATTTAACTGCAATTTACCCAAAATTAAATGCAACGGATAGCATTTAAATAAATATTATTCAAATACTTTCTTATTAATCTGACAGCTAGGGATTGCAATACCGGACCAAAATTTCAATACCGGTATTCGGTATTTTTTAGATCGCAATACCGGGATACCGGTTTTAATACCGGTATTAGAAATTTTAGAAAAAGAAAGAAAACACAGGTGTTTCTTTGTTTTACTTACCAGTTTTATTAGAGAGTGTAAATATCACAAAAAATAATTAGTAACTTATGAATTATAATAGTATATAAAGAATCAGAATAACAAAACAGTAAAGGAACATCTTATTTATTTAAATCATAAAAAGGTGTAAATATCACTATTCAATCTGTGGTACTATTAGAAATTTTTGAAATGTGATTTTTAAAAAGATAATGCATCAATTTTACTGTCATTAAACCTGAAAACAAATTTTGTGTAAAAATGACCAGCTGTAGAAAACGCTCTTTCGGCATCTACGCTAGTTGGTGGTACTGTTAGCAATGCGAAATATACTTTTTCCAAGTATTTACCTCTAAGTCCCTCATCCTCAAATAAATCGATTTCTCGTCGGATGGTTTTGGATATAGCTAATTTCTGTATTGTATTTTGATTCGTTGATTTTTTTTTTTTTATTTATCGCTAATTCTAATTTTTGTTCAAGAGACAATTTCTTTTCACTATCGACAGTAGTGACATCATAATCTTCGATAATTGAACCGAATTCTGAATGTGGATAGGTTTGTGGGAAAAATTTTTTAAGAAACTTTACTCTAACTTAATCAGATTTGAATTGGTTATTTTCTTTTCTTCTTTTCATTTTCATTTTTAAAATCATTAGAATTATGTAAATACCATAAGACATTTTCTATTTCGGTATGTCTTTCTTCTGTGCGACTTTTCAATGTAATATATAATTCTTCAGATAGTGATGTGTGCTGTTCTTTCAATGACTGCAACATGAAATTTATTGTTCCATTAGCTGTTAATAAATTGCTGATTTGCACCAATCAACTTTCCAACTTTTTTCATAACTTTCGCTCCATTAATCGTTATCGATACAATATCTTCTTTCATGGATAATCCATGTTTTGCTAATTTAGATTTAAGCAATTAATTAAGGCGTTAATTAGCTAATTTCGCCCGTTAGAGAGACATAAAAACAAAAACGTATACTATTTATCTATGATCGCGATCCCTGAACATATAGTGGAGACAATTTTAAAAATTTCTAGTAAATACCGAATAAACGGCATTTAAACTTGTGAATACCGGTATTACAAAATTGTACAAATGGCTCAAAATACCGATATACCGGTATTGCAATCCCTACTGACAGCTGTCTCACAGGAGAACAATCGGCACTATCTCTGATAAATCAGAGAAAGTTCATTAACAATGACGTATTTTAATAACAAAACCTGTTTATTTCTCAAATATTACAAAATACAGGATATCATATAGAAAATTATATTATGTGTAATAAATCTAATTAAATCCTATGGTTAATGTTGTAACAGACACTGAAATCTGAGAGCAGTGTTTGTTTCCCTTTCTATCTCCCAAATTTCCCTTTTGGAAAACCTCAGACTAGGGAGTGCCAAAGCTGGAGTAGAAGTAAAGTATCTATTTGAAGTCTAATCAAGGCAATTTTGAGGGCGGACACCGCTTATCCCCTTACAAATGTTTAAAAAAATCATATGCTTTTAATTTAATTTTTAATAAGAAATATAAAGCATCATATTCTGATAAATTGAAATAGCAAAATATTTATCTTAGGCAAAATTAATCGCTTCAAGAAGTTTATTTTAGTATTTCGCTTACAAAAAAATTTTATTTAACTATAAGATAGGCAGGGTTTTTTTTTTTTTGTTGTTGTTGTTGTTATTATTATAAAGCAAAATAATAAAATAAACTAGCAATTAGGAATATTTTCAGAAAAATGTTCCAAAATTTAAATAATTTATTTAAATTTGAATAAGTTCAAGTATACTGTCCTTGTGAATTAAATGAAAACACAAAATAATATTAGCCTGAAATTGTCGCAAAAAAGAAAAACAATTGAGACCTCATGAGTTCTCAAGTTTATGAAACCCCAAGAAAATTGTTTAATTTATAATCTGGTCCTGTTATAACGGAGGCCGTGACAAAATAAAATCGCTGGTGGGATTGTGAAATACTTTTACAGTTGAAATTCGATTGCCAAGAAATGCTTTGAGAAAGCTATCGATTATCTGAATTCATTTTAAACTCAAGCTTAGGTATAGCTCTATTAGTTTAGCTTGATTCTCTGAATACATTGTAAATGCCAAGCTTAGGTAGGATTGGTCTTATGCTTTCACTAAGGAATAGCTCGAGGAAATGCTTTAAGAAACCCTTCTACCTTTTCAAATCCTCTGAAAGAATTCCTGTAGAAGAAGAAAAATTCCTGCAGTCTGAGCAGATATTTTCTTTCCCTGACCACTCCTGAAATATTTGTTCAAAAACCCCCTTAAGTAGAAAGACAGGGGTAGAAGTCTTAGAGGGAGGTCTATTATTACCACCTTCCCTACTGTTTCTGTCCCATTGTGGCTCAAGCACAGGTGTGCTAGTAAGGTCTTTCTTCAAATTCTACTCCTCTCCCCCATGGCGACAGTAATCAGAGAGACAACCCTTGCAAGAAAACCCTGTCCTTTTCAGAACATAATCATAAGCATGTTCCCAGAATATGGTACAGAGGGCAAGATATTCAGCGGGACACTTGTGGTGATCCATCAACTTATTACTATCCCAAGTTTTAAATCAATCTTCTCAGGTCCTTCATAGAATACTTTTTGTTAGATTTGAATTTATAGCTTTCTTCTGGCTCAAACCCTATCTGTGGGTAGAAGGTGAAAAAGAAAATGGTGTCTAATGAAAGGCCTTCCAAAGGTCTTTCCAAAATTCTTAAAACTAGAGAAAATTCCTGTAGTCTGCCTTGATATTTTCTATTTGCTCTTCAAACATTTGCTCAAGATCCCCTTGGATAGAAAAAGGATGCATATCTTTCAGGGAGGGCTTATTAATTTTTATCTTTAGACTGTTTTCCGTCCGATTGTGGGAACATACATGGGGGGGGGGTAGATCCTGCACTGCGCTAGTAATGAGACAGATAGCCTTTCAGGAAACACGTGTTCTGTTCAGAACCGTATATAGTCATCAATATGCCCTCTGAATATAGTTTATGGGGTGGGCTGGCCAGCTGGACATTAGTAGGTATCAATCACACTTATTACTGTCACAGGCTTCAAATGAAACCCCCCATGCATTTCATAGAATGTTTTTGGGCTAGACTTGATACATTCTGCATTCTTTTGAGCAAACCTTGTTTGCTGGAAAAGAAGAGACAACAAAATGGGAAAGTAAAGTCTGTCTTCAAAATCTGCTCTTCTCCCCCATGGTGACAGTAATCAAAAAGACAACCCGTGCAAGAAACCAGTGTCCTTTTCAGAACATAATCATAGGCATGTTGTCAGAATATGGCACAGAGGACAAAATATTCAGCGGGACACTTATGGTGATCCATCAACTTATTACTACCTCAAGCTTTAAATCAAACTTCTCAAATTCTTCATAGAACACTGGGTTTTGTTAGGTTTGAATTTATTGCTTTCTTCTGACTCAAATCCTATCTGTGGGTAAAAGGTGGAAAAGAAAATGGTGTCTAATGAAAGGCCTTCCAAAGGTCTTTCCAAAATTCTTAAAACTAGAGAAAATTCCTGTAGTCTGCCTTGATATTTTCTATTTGCTCTTCAAACATTTGCTCAAGATCCCCTTGGATAGAAAAAGGATGCATATCTTTCAGGGAGGGCTTATTAATTTTTATCTTTAGACTGTTTTCCGTCCGATTGTGGGAACATACATGGGGGGGGGGGGTAGATCCTGCACTGCGCTAGTAATAAGACAGATAGCCTTTCAGGAAACACGTGTTCTGTTCAGAACCATATTCAATCATCAATATGCATCTGCATATAGTTTACGGGGTGGGATTGCCAACTGGACATTAGTAGGCATCGATCACACTTATTACTGTCACAGGCTTCAAATGAAACCCCCCATGCATTTCATAGAATGTTTTTGGGCTAGACTTGATACATTCTGCATTCTTTTGAGCAAACCTTGTTTGCTGGAAAAGAAGAGACAACAAAATGGGAAAGTAAAGTCTGTCTTCAAAATCTGCTCTTCTCCCCCATGGTGACAGTAATCAAAAAGACAACCCGTGCAAGAAACCAGTGTCCTTTTCAGAACATAATCATAGGCATGTTGTCAGAATATGGCACAGAGGACAAAATATTCAGCGGGACACTTATGGTGATCCATCAACTTATTACTACCTCAAGCTTTAAATCAAACTTCTCAAATTCTTCATAGAACACTGGGTTTTGTTAGGTTTGAATTTATTGCTTTCTTCTGACTCAAATCCTATCTGTGGGTAAAAGGTGGAAAAGAAAATGGTGTCTAATGAAAGGCCTTCCAAAGGTCTTTCCAAAATTCTTAAAACTAGAGAAAATTCCTGTAGTCTGCCTTGATATTTTCTATTTGCTCTTCAAACATTTGCTCAAGATCCCCTTGGATAGAAAAAGGATGCATATCTTTCAGGGAGGGCTTATTAATTTTTATCTTTAGACTGTTTTCCGTCCGATTGTGGGAACATACATGGGGGGGGGGGGTAGATCCTGCACTGCGCTAGTAATAAGACAGATAGCCTTTCAGGAAACACGTGTTCTGTTCAGAACCATATTCAATCATCAATATGCATCTGCATATAGTTTACGGGGTGGGATTGCCAACTGGACATTAGTAGGCATCGATCACACTTATTACTGTCACAGGCTTCAAATGAAACCCCCCATGCATTTCATAGAATGTTTTTGGGCTAGACTTGATACATTCTGCATTCTTTTGAGCAAACCTTGTTTGCTGGAAAAGAAGAGACAACAAAATGGGAAAGTAAAGTCTGTCTTCAAAATCTGCTCTTCTCCCCCATGGTGACAGTAATCAAAAAGACAACCCGTGCAAGAAACCAGTGTCCTTTTCAGAACATAATCATAGGCATGTTGTCAGAATATGGCACAGAGGACAAAATATTCAGCGGGACACTTATGGTGATCCATCAACTTATTACTACCTCAAGCTTTAAATCAAACTTCTCAAATTCTTCATAGAACACTGGGTTTTGTTAGGTTTGAATTTATTGCTTTCTTCTGACTCAAATCCTATCTGTGGGTAAAAGGTGGAAAAGAAAATGGTGTCTAATGAAAGGCCTTCCAAAGGTCTTTCCAAAATTCTTAAAACTAGAGAAAATTCCTGTAGTCTGCCTTGATATTTTCTATTTGCTCTTCAAACATTTGCTCAAGATCCCCTTGGATAGAAAAAGGATGCATATCTTTCAGGGAGGGCTTATTAATTTTTATCTTTAGACTGTTTTCCGTCCGATTGTGGGAACATACATGGGGGGGGGGGGTAGATCCTGCACTGCGCTAGTAATAAGACAGATAGCCTTTCAGGAAACACGTGTTCTGTTCAGAACCATATTCAATCATCAATATGCATCTGCATATAGTTTACGGGGTGGGATTGCCAACTGGACATTAGTAGGCATCGATCACACTTATTACTGTCACAGGCTTCAAATGAAACCCCCCATGCATTTCATAGAATGTTTTTGGGCTAGACTTGATACATTCTGCATTCTTTTGAGCAAACCTTGTTTGCTGGAAAAGAAGAGACAACAAAATGGGAAAGTAAAGTCTGTCTTCAAAATCTGCTCTTCTCCCCCATGGTGACAGTAATCAAAAAGACAACCCGTGCAAGAAACCAGTGTCCTTTTCAGAACATAATCATAGGCATGTTGTCAGAATATGGCACAGAGGACAAAATATTCAGCGGGACACTTATGGTGATCCATCAACTTATTACTACCTCAAGCTTTAAATCAAACTTCTCAAATTCTTCATAGAACACTGGGTTTTGTTAGGTTTGAATTTATTGCTTTCTTCTGACTCAAATCCTATCTGTGGGTAAAAGGTGGAAAAGAAAATGGTGTCTAATGAAAGGCCTTCCAAAGGTCTTTCCAAAATTCTTAAAACTAGAGAAAATTCCTGTAGTCTGCCTTGATATTTTCTATTTGCTCTTCAAACATTTGCTCAAGATCCCCTTGGATAGAAAAAGGATGCATATCTTTCAGGGAGGGCTTATTAATTTTTATCTTTAGACTGTTTTCCGTCCGATTGTGGGAACATACATGGGGGGTGTAGACCCTCCACTGCGCTAGTAATAAGAGAGATAGCCTTTCAGGAAACACGTGTTCTGTTCAGAACCATATTCAATCATCAATATGCATCTGCATATAGTTTACGGGGTGGGATTGCCAACTGGACATTAGTAGGCATCGATCACACTTATTACTGTCACAGGCTTCAAATGAAACCCCCCATGCATTTCATAGAGTGATTTTAGGCTAAACTTGATATATTCTGCATTCTTTTGACCAAACCTTGTTTGCTGGAAAAGAAGAGAAGAAAAAAATGGCATCTAATCTTGGACATGTTTTCACTCTTACAATAGTTGGAAATAAAACTATTTCTACGATCTTTTTTTATATAGAGTCATTAGTGATTGGTGAATCGAATGCAAGAAAATAAAAGAAATATTTTTGCAAACTGAATGAGAAATTAATTTCAAACACTTGGTTAATCATTCTAATTAAATAATTTTTAAAATTACAGATTCTTGAATCCCTTTCTAATATTAATGGCGAATAAATTGAAAACCATACTTTTATTACTGTACTAAAAAGTAAACTCTAATTTTTTTGTGTTAGAATATTTAATTAATAGTTTTTTTTTTAAATATTATAGCGTCTTTGAATGAATATTTTTTTAAAATTTACTATAATGTGTCGTCACTTTTATGTAATAGAAATTTGATTAACATCATCTTTTAACGGACTAATTGAATTAGATAAGAATTTTAAAATAGTGTATTGTCACCAAGAATATACAATTGTTCTTCTGATTCCAAAATTCTTATCAACAGCAAAGAAATGAATAAAAAATCGATTGAAAGATTCTATCTTAACATATTTGAAAATAATTCCATTAAATAAAAGTATTTGAAAATCGGACCAAAGTTTTGCTTTCGTCCAATAGAAATTTTAATATTAATAATCCAAAATGTAAGTGAAATTTGATTTTAATGGTTTCAGAAGCCCTGACTAGCTGCCTACTTTGTCAATTTAATGATCCGATTGACTGTCGGTATTACAATTAATGAACTCTATCTTAATTCAAATAAATGCAAAAGCTATCTTAATCAGATTTATTCTTCTTTTATCACTACGAACAAAATGATGCCAACGTAAATAGAAAATGATGTGAAATAAATTAGACAAAAAAATTTCATAATCACGAAAACTTAATTCATACTCAGATGATAAAATATCTATTTTAAATTTAGTGTGCTATAGTTGTTCGTAGTGAAAAAAAAAATCTTAATGATATTTAAATAAAAGAAACCACACATAATTTAATTCTCGCTCTTATGTTATATTTTTAAGTCAGTGCCTTAAAAAAAACTTTTATTACATTTTAATTTATATCAAGTTTATTTAATAGCATTTTCTGCTTGTATTAAATTTATTATCAGAAAATCACTATAGTCTTTTAATATAATCAATTCTGATAGAAAAAAATTCTTGACCAAATTTAATTTTTTTTTTTAATTTAAAAGGTGTTTTTTTTTTTTTTTTAGCTTTTTAAAAAAATATATAAAAAAAAATAGCAGAATTTATTCTTTGCTGAAGCATATGCACAAATTATTAGTTTATCAAATGATGAATATTCAAACTGGTCATTTCCAACTTCATCGAACAGTTCGATTGATTTTCGTCTCATTTTGGTGCAGCACTTTTTGATTCACCGTCATTGTTTCAAAACCACGGAAGTCGAAAAATGGGAAATTTTCAGGCAACATCAGTAACTGTTTAAAATATCCATTAGGAGCACTCATTGAGATTTATAAATGTCCATTAGGAGCGCTCATTCGATGAACTGACTTGCAAAGGTTTTTAAATAATATTTTTCGGTGTTTTTATTTATTTATTTTTGTATTAAAATCTAATTTCAACAGCATATTCATGAAAATTCGGCGTTCCGAGATTTTCCAATTAAATCGATGATATGATACTAAAGTCGTCACAATTTCTACAGAATTTTTAAATTCGAGTCTTAATAATTTTATATTGCATTCTCGCATCAAATCTACAATTTTGCGAATAGATTTGTCAATAAAAATTTTCATTTTCTGTAAATGCTTATTATTTTGCATTTTATATACATTTATGAGTAGAATCATATTAACTCTTCATTAAAAGGATTTTCACTTTTTATTAAAATCTATATAAGTATATGAAAAAAAAGAGCAAAAAATGGATAAAAAATATTGTTTCATAATTATTTAATTAAAATAAATAAAAAAATTCCTAAATATATTAAAATGTCTTAAAAATAAGTTTTTATCCATAAATTAATAATGCAACTGGATAATTTTTATTTTCCTGTTATTAAATTTACCAAATTAGTTTAGAAAGACAGAAATGGCAGCAATGCATGTATGAGTCCCTGCCTCTTGTAACAAATGGCTAGTGCAGTGAAGTTGTCAGAGAAAATGGCGGAAAGAATTCTTTTCAGAAGTTCGTCTTTTCAAGCTTTTCTATTTTGTTACTTCAGCCTGAAGAAACAATCTCAGAAGAAAGTAAAATCGCTCTAAACTGGGGCTGAACAAAGAACTTATGGGGAAATGCATTTGCTTCAGGGTTGGGCTCGGTTTCCACGGTGGGAGGCAGGGGGTTTAACGATGTGGCCAAGGACACATGTCCAGAAAAATTCATTCATGCATTTTCCCACACAGGAATTCTCTGAAAACGGACACTAGTGTCCAAGGTCAGAAGATTTGAAAGTGACCTCTATGGTGTGGTGTTGGGGGTAATACAGGAAATACGAATTTTCAAGGGAAGAGGAAATAAGGCCAAAGGGGTTGGAAATTCCTGTGCCCTAGTGAAAGGCACATTGGAATGTGACATACAAAGGAATGTTCGAGTTTCACTCCTTTCGTGGATCTACATTTGTTCTGGAAGCCATTTTCTTTTGCATAAGCATCCCGCTCATGGGGGTCTTGAATTTTAGTGGATAATTTTCCAACAGTCTATATCGTTGATATTGATATTTTTTCTCTTTAAAAATTGTGCGTTATTCATTATAAATAGCATAATTATCTGAAAATTATCAAAAAAAGTTCTCAAAAATAGAATGAATTATCTAAAACTATTCATAATAATTGAATTATTCAAAATTATTGATAAGATCAGAGAAATTTTAATAAATTCGTGTGAAACCATAATAAAATCATAACAATACTGTGCATATTATAACTAGAAGGCAGATTATTTTTTTTCTTTACCAGCGTTCAGACTGAATCGAATGAAAACTTTTACGACTATAGCAGATGGCATGCAATTTATTATTTTCTTTTTAAAGGAAAAGTGGTATAAACTGTCTAATGTTCTTAACATTTAAAACCAGCTGGTACTAGAATAAATTATCAATTATTTTAATGAAGTTCTTTTAAAATTACTTTTTATATATACAGATTTTCCTCAAAGTAGGTAATTATATCGAGTTTTTTTAAATGCAAATGTCCTTTCATCACTTAAACATACCAGGCGCAAACTATGATGAATATTAATGTAAAATATGCAAAATAGTTCACGGAATTATTGTTGTGTTTTAAATTTCGCAACCTTTCAAAATGAACAAGAATCGCTTGATAGATGATTTTCTAGCTTCAATTTCTGGCTTACGCTTTCGTAATTCACAAGATTTCATTCTTCAAAATTAATCGAACTGCGTTTCCTTGACCTTCCCATATTACTTTTTGAGCACCTTTTTAACCCTTCTATTTTCAATTACAGTAAAATACTTTGCTATGAGGCGTTAGATGATGTCAGAAACAGGCAAGTGTTAAATCGTTTTTCTTATTTTTTGAAATCTTGTTCTTGCCAACTTATCCACACATATGATAATTAGTTAAAGAATCAGAAAATTTGTAGTATCGTTCCGTCCTTCAGAATCACAAAAAATTGATAGATAACAGATAATTCAATAAAGTCTCAAGAGATTTTTTTTTTATCTTCACACATTGTATGAGCACTTTCAAATGATAATATTTATAGAACGGCATACTACCTATAAATTTTGCCATGTGGTGAGTATGATAATAAAAAAAAATCATTCAAAAAGCTTCATAGTGTTGGATCTAGAAATGCCAAATTTAAGACATAGAACTCCATGGATAATATGTGTTTACACAAAAGTTTTTTCTTTCAAAATTTTTATCAGATTTTCGAAATAAAAAAATGAACCTAAATTCCTACCTTTTTCATCAATAATTTCGGAACATTTTTTTTTTTTTTTACATTAACCGAAAATTTAAAAGAATAAGCTATATACGATATGAATTTTAATTTTGTACAATTATTTTCTCTAATTTTAATAAATTTCATTATATTTTTTGAGTACGTTTTATAGAAATTCTTTTCATGATTTAATGTGCAGTTATGATAATATTAAATATATTATCGAGCAATAATATTTAGATAATCTTGATTATATATATATATTTCGAATTTTAAACTTGCTTAGTTCCATACCAGGAGGCATTTCTTTACACGTGTCGATTTAGGCAAGGAAATCTAGGTATCTTTTAAAACGAATTCGCTTAGCTAGACAATTTTTTTATCCCTTCACTCGAAGTGTGTGAACTCGCCGACTTCAGCAATTTTAGAACTCATATTGAATTCATTAAATAAAAAAAAAGGGTGGAATTGGATCAGGAATTAAGAGAACATTTTAGAATGAAGTTAAAAGGATCTAAATGAAGCAAAAATTAGGAAATTAATTAAGTTTAAATTAGATTTTAAAATATCATTACATATATGTATAAGGATGGACGAGCTGCCTTTAAATTTCAGCAATGCAAAGAA
Organism: Argiope bruennichi; assembly: GCF_947563725.1. NCBI lineage: Eukaryota > Metazoa > Arthropoda > Arachnida > Araneae > Araneidae > Argiope > Argiope bruennichi. Next base: position 69,860,480 of record NC_079154.1, on the reverse strand, counting down.
TATTGGAACTCACATTTTGCCATGAAGATTCGATTATGATGGCATTAGCGGGACCGACAAATGGATGAAAAAACAGATGATTTGAGCTCATGCCATTTCACAGAAAACTTAACTCTCATCAACAGCTTTGCGTCTGATTCTTGAAAAATGCATTGCATTGTCTTAAAACATGGTACATACATTCGGAAATGATACTGAGGATTTATTAAAACAATCTCCAAATTTACCACTTGTCTTTTGCAGATAAGATAAATAATAATTCAATGCGAAACTTATGGAAGATATTTAGACAGCACGCTATCACAAATTCTATGTATGCCAGTGAGCTATCGATAACTTATATTAAAATCGAAATAATTATTCTGAATACCCTAAGAAACATGAGCGTTTGTATTGTATAGTTTTTAACGCCACGCAGGAGGAAGATGTCATTTTTTATACAATTTTTATATATATATAATGATATTTTAAACTCTTAATTTCAATTTAATTAATTTCCAAGATTTTATCTTAATTTAGCCCAAAATAACTTCATTCTAAAATATTCTCTTATTTCGTGATCCGATTCCACTTTCTCAATTAATTCAAGAGAAGCTTTATAAAGCTGCTGAATCGGCTAAACGCCGACACTTTCACACGCTAGGCGTGAAGGGGTAAAAAATGTCCAGTAAGCCCATTCTTTTTTTTTAAAAATCCCAGTGTTTCCCTTACATGTGATTGACAAGCGGCAGAAATCCCTATCAGAATCTTAATAATATATTAGCACTGTAAAGAAATATTTTCCCTATCAAAATTTCAGGTTATATAAGACCAGGGATAAAATGTCCAAGAGCTTTTTCCTCATTCCTTTTCTGTGTCGTTCTGTGTGCTCATCGCTTGTACATATGCGTGCTTCTTCAAAATGAAATAAAACGACGTCACAAAAATTAGAAGTATCTTCATTGTCTTCAAACTGCATTCTGCTTCACATAAAATAATGCTTACATATATATATATATATATATATATATATATATATATATATATATATATATATATATATATATATATATATATATATATAATATATTTATATCTCTTATATATATATATAGGATAGCTTATTTATAAATTGCAGTAGAATACAGATAAAATTCAGAAAGATATCGCATTTGAGTAGAGTTTCAGTTAGTTTCTAAGAGAAGTTAAATGATGAGGGGTTTTCCACAAAATAATATATTTCAAACTTGAATTTCTGAGTTGCTGAATCGAATTGTATAAAGGTCGGAAATATGCAAAATGCTTATGCATATTTATGAAATAAATATTTAATTTAAAATGCTATAAATTAGGCAAAATAAAGAACAATACATTTTAGTTTATCGTATACTTAGTATAGAGAAAGTACAGTACCCGTCGAAAAAAAAATCGAACTCGAGATTTTGACGAATCTACGTTTTAGACCTACCTGAGTTGGAAAAATAGATTTTGGAGAAATGTTCGTCCATCCGTCTGTCTACGACAAAGATAACTCAAAAATACTTTGATCTAGACGGATAAAATTTGGTATACGTCCTTTATACCAAATTTGTAAATTTTTATCAAATTTTTAGCTAAATCTACTCAGAAGAAATCTTTCTGTTCGGCTGTTCCTATATTATTTGGGCCGCGGTGGCCTGGTGGTAAGGTCTCGGCTTCGGAACCGGAGGGTTTCAGGTTCGAGACCCGATTCCACCGAAGAACCGTCGTGTAAGGGGGTCTGTTGCACGTTAAATCCATCCTGGCCAAACGTCCTCCCGCTGGTGTGGTGTGGAGAGGGGGGTGCCAGCTCAGTTGTCGTCCTCGTCATCTGACCGCGGTTCAAAATGACGAGGTCCGTTCCAAAAAAATAGTCCTAGTGTTGCTTCAAACGGGACGTTAATATAACTAAACTAACCAATATAATTTAGCATGATAACTACAAAACTAAGATAGCTAGACAGATAAAGTTTGAAACACCTACAGAATCCAGAATCCCCGGCATAGTTTAGACAATCATCAAATTTTGAGTAAAATCCAACAAGAAAATGGACCATCTGTCGTTCTGTACTTTTAGAAACGTGTAAAAACAATAACTCAAAGATGCAATAACTTAAATATAGCAAATTTACCACGCGATTTTGTGATTACAAGTGTAGTTTTGTGTCAAATTTTTATTTCAATCGATTGGAAAAAGCACGTCTAAAATACAAATTCGATAATTGGATACTATTAACCGCATGCCAGGAATTAAACGATAACGAAAACAAATAACGAGGGATGATACGATAGTAAAAATGCTAAATTCACGCATTAAGTTTAATATTTCCTAACTATTATACGCATTCACTGGGATTGCACATTTATTAGAGAATTATGAGAGAAAGTTTTGAGAAGACCACTCATGCTGGTTTATCGTTGTTATGCCATTAAGTCTTCACTGCATATTGAATTAAATTTGATATATAGCTTATTTTTCATATTATTAATAAATACAAAAAATTATCAGAATATAAATATTTTTTTAGGATTCTAAAAATAAATTATAAAAAAAATATTTTTTTCTTCGAAATTCTATTTAACTTTTCATTGTTATATGTAAGCTGTCCCATCCTAAAAGCCTTTTTTATTTAAAATCTAACACCTCCTGGATTGAAGAACTAAGAACACATTTTAAAAATAAAATAAATTAACATGACAAACATAAGTAAGCATGTAATCCGATGTCTTTTGCCGCGTTCGTTACCCCTTACAAAATACGCAGCTGTTTTCAAAAAAAAATTTCATGTAACGTATTTGACGTGCATCACGTGACCATGAATGGATCAACTCATTTCATTTCCACAAACGAGCTCACCTTTAAATTCATTATCATTAACTTCAGTTTAATTTCCATAATTTTCAGAAAACGATCGTATCATTAATCGTATCTGATATTCTTTATAAACTCTTTAGAGCAAAACCACAAAAAATGAGTGGGTACATACTAACGATCGACAGGAAACCCGTGTCACATTAGCTCTTCCCTCCTAGTATCGCTGCCAGTTTCTCTTTGTCTCCTAGCCAGCAAACAAAGACACCGGAAGATGTCTTGGAGTTCAAAGTTCGGTCAATTCAAGTCGACCCGAAATTCGGCTCCTCTGTCTTATCTAGTTCCGCCCTGCTTATCTCAGTATCCAAAAATGACCACCTGCTCGCAATAATGCGATATTCGAACATTCTTTGAAGAGTATTGGAAAGAATTTGATAAGGCACTTCAAGAATATCTATACAAGATTGCTTTTCCAGAAGGTTTTAGTAAAGAATACATTTTACGGGTTGTTTTGCGAAGATGAAACGGTTATTTTAATAATTTGAATTTGTTAAGGCACTTCAAGAATATCGATAGAAGATTGTTTTTCGAGAAAAATATATTTTATGGGTTATTTTGCGAAGATGAAAAGGTTATTTTAAAAACCATAGCTATAAGCAAATAAATTCTTTTTAGCTACCATATTTTGCACATAACTAAATTTTGATAAACTATTAAATACAGAGAATATATTTTAAACTATTTGTCTTAATCCAATGCTAATATAAATGAGGATAATTCTTAAGCTATCCGAGTAGGTTCGGAGGGTATTTTTCAAAAAAAAAAAAAAAAAACCATTTATTTGGGTATTTATATGATGTTTTTATTAATATAAAGATAAAATGATGAATAAAAATGAGATTATTTAAATATATATGTAGCTTTTGAAGAAAATGTATATTTTGAAATAAATTTTAGCAATTATTTTTAAAAACTAGAATTGTTCTAGAGAAAAAAGTTTACAGTTTTTCATTTTTCTTTGTAACATTATACGTGCAGCATATTTTAGAATGCAATTAACTGTTAGCTAAGGATTATATACAAAAATAAAATTTTTAGGTATAATATATGAAATTGTCTATGAAATTTTGAAATTTTTTCAACAATATTTACTTTAGACAATCATAAATCCACTTCTAAAGCATTCAACCTCAAGTTCATAGTTCATTACATTCTACATAGTATAACGAGGGTTCATTATAAATTTCATTAGGTTATCTCTATTATTTTTTGAGGTATGACGATACTCATACAGTAGAATTATAAAAAAACTCGTTCTTCAGAAAACGCATTTAAAATTTTTAAATGCTTATTAAGAAGCATCATTTACATTTAATTCTTTGTTATGACTTGGCCTCTAATTGACATAGAGACAAAATAAAGATATCAGTATAAACAAAAACGTAGAAATTTTTTAAAGCTGAAAAAAAAAATGCGAATTTTTATTGTAATTTGCGTTTTTAACCTAGTCGGATACCTTAAATTTCAAAACCAAAAAATGTTTATTTGTTTGAATGAATTCTTAAAAATAACTGAGTGATTTTCTGAGTGGCAACTTGACATACCACTTTCACGATTCACAAAAATGTCAAGCATATTTAAGATACCTCAGCCACTGCGTATCAGGAAGAACTTTTTCTTATTTATTACTTAGGGAAGTAAAATTCCCTGATACTTATCTAATGTTTAATATTCGCGAGTAGTGTGGTGAATTGTAATCACCCTTTCTTTCTGTCTCATATTTCATTTCCAAGGTATTTTTCCTGAATGTGTAATACATTGCTTTGTTGTCTGCACAGTACAGTGCCTCACTTTAACACTGGCCTTCTGCTCTATTTCACTTTTGGAGCTCTGTTCATATTTTAGTACACGATTTCAGGGGGTCGCGACCCGCTTGCGGTTTCGTTGAAAATTTCCCAGAATTCTTTAAAATTTGTAATCAAAATTAGCGAAGAAATGCAATAAGATCTAAAAAAAGATCTCATTACAACAGATCGACTTGCATTAAATTTTCTGTATTCTAATCAGGCATGACGGAACTTAATCCTTTAACGCTTTTGGACATTTAAGTCAGTTTATTCTCCAGCTAAATTTGTAGACTTTGCATGAAACCAGAGATTTTTGGTAAAATGATTTGTAAGGTTGCTCTTAAATTGAAAATTAAAATATACAAGATAAAGCCTTTGAAAATAAGTATATCTGACATGATAATCGAATGTCATATATATCGTTGATGTTACACGAAAATCAGCTGGTCAAATACCCCCCTCCCTACAGCAAAGCAATAAGGAATTAATTACATATGGTATTTTTTTATAACATATATCACTTGTAACAATCAGAAGGCAGTTGCAGCTAACCTACATAAAGTGTTTTATACCAAAAAAAAAAAAAATCGTTTAGCAAATGCGACTTATGATATTCCGATATAACCATCACAATATGTAGTAATTCCTTTTTTTTTTTTTTTTTCTTTCTTCATTTTTCAAGTCAATTGTCTGTCTCCTGAATATTTTACGAATTTTTTCGAAATGCCAAATATTCGATTTCTTAGTTGCTGATTGAAGAATTTCAATTGTCCGGAAGTCCATCAACCTATCTCTTTGTAAATGGAAACTAGTACCAAAAAATCAGATGAAATTTCCATTGAGGAAATGTAAAAGGAACACGAAATTCGGTAGCATTCTGGAATCCTCATATTCAATATAAAAAAGTTTGGCCAATCCATAGCGGATGTACGAGTCAATAAAATAAGAAATACGATATGCAATAGAAGAATCTGTTAAAGAGTTTATGCGAAGTGGTACTTGTCAATTTAGTTTTATAATTTTAAAGAAACAATTCTGGAAATCCTTGTAGGAAAAAAAAAATATTGGTTTAAAATTTAGTCTTTAATTGAGTTTTGATAATCCTAGATTATTACGGTCACATTCAATTCATTTAATAGAAGTCTTAATTCAATGAATGCACTGCATTCAAAATAGGGATATCTTTCGATATTATAACTATAAAAAGTCTATATAGCTAAAAAAGTTTACCTCTTTTTTTTTCTCTCTCTCTCTTTCTCTCTTTTTACTGTTTGCCAGTTCATTGGAGAAATGGTTTACATCGCTACCAATATTCTCCCAAATGGTCATGGCTTGAAATCAGCTAAATTTTGAGCTAAAAAATTTTACTCTAATACTGTTTTATTTTCTAAAACGTCGCCATATCTGCAATAAAAGAGGTTTTACATCTTTTGGAGCATATACCATATGATCATTGGTAAAGAATTTTCAAATTGTGGACATTTTAAATCAAAAGAACATAAAATCTTTTTTCTGTTCTCTAACATAGCAGATATCCGCACTTTATAAAGAGAAAAGGGAGTAATATTACAGCAAAGTCCAAAATAGTCACCAGTTTGATATCAGATCACATGCGCGGTTATTTTTGAAACATGTGTACATCACGTGACTTCATTTGACTGAAAATGAGTAAAATGATTGATAATGTATATAAGCTGCTACTAAGTTACGGAAATGATAAATTTCAATTAATTAAACTTGTTAATATGATAGATTGTGTCTGTCCAGGGAGAAAAAGTGAAACATTCCAAGAAGTTCTTTCTTACTACTTTAAAGGTTTAATTTCTACTAAGAGTTAACTGAAACTCTACTACTTGTACTAGTTGGACTTCCTCCAAAATCATGGTCAAAACCGCAAAAAAAGACGGACGTTCCTTTTTTAGAACATTGGAACGCCTACGTGTTGGAAGTGGGGAGTCTGAAATTAAATTTAAACAATTTGTTTTGTCTACTGAGGGTTTTTCGATTCATTCCAGAGAAAATACAAGTACCCCATAACCAACAATTTATTAAAGATACAAAATTTTCTATTATCAAAGGTAAAAATACAAAGAATGAAAACAAAATTTGTTGAATATTTTCAAATTTTATCAACTTTTAATGGAATATGTTAACTTTTTTACCTTGTCATATACGAACCACAAAAAGAGTACTGCGGTCTTTTATAAGTTTCAATGAATGTCCGTACTTTAAACTTCTCTGAATCCAATTTTTTCTTCCTCGTTATGTAGTATAAAGTCGTCAAAAAATTCGAATTCGAGATTTTGATGAATCTTCGCGTTTTAGACTTCCCTGGTTTCGAAAAAGACATTTTTAGAGAATGCCCGTTTGTCTGTCCATCTGTGAACTAAGATAACTGAAAAACGCTTTGAGTTAAACTGTTGAAATTTGGTACACGGTCTTTACACCAAATTTGCATATTACTATGAAATTTTATGAAAAATCTGTTCAGAGGAAGTCCCTGTTTTCGAATATAAGTTAAAACGGTAACTACAAAACGAAGAGAGCTAGATGGATTAGATTTGGTACACATATTTAGCATCTATAGTGTAGACACTTATCAAACTTTGAGACAAAACCATCCACAGGTTGATTATCTGTCGGTCTGTACTTTCAGTAATATGTTAACGCGATCATTCAAAATCGCAAATGACTTAAATGTATTTAATATAGGTTGCGATGTGACTTTGCAATTTTTGGGATACTATTAACACATGCCAGAGATTCATCGCCAAAAAACTCGCCAAGGATGACTCGATAGTTTCAGTAAAAATACTAAATTCAAATGTTAATATTTCTTAACTATTGTACACCAATGTCATGCCAGGCATTTTCTGGCATTATAAGTTTATTAGACAAAGTTTTAGGAAAACCACTCCCGCTGGTTAGAAATGTATCTGTCAATCAAGAACAAGATACATCGAAAACTTTTTAATGTGATGTTTTCCGAAACTTTGATGAATTTTTATCAAATTTTGGACGAAATCCATTCAGGAAAGCATGTCTTTTGTCTGCGTACATTTTATCAGGATAACTCAAAAATGTGAAGAGCTGAAGGAGTGAATAAGATATGCCGCTTCACCATCAGAATTGCAGAAAGGTATTACATTTCGTTCAAGTTCCTCTGAATGTTAACTATTCACCTTTCTGTAGAATCACATCCATATGAAAGGGAAAACTAAATAACATAAGGACTTAAATGAAGACGCATCAAATTAGAATGATATAAAAGTTACCAGAGCCTTTCAATCGTTAGCTCATGGACCTGCAGTGATGAAAATTGAATCACTCTAGTAAGCAAGCAAACTGGAAAGCTTTAAAAATAAAAGAAAATATTGAAGAATAAAGTTCTAATTTTATGAATTCCTTTTTATTTCAATAAGTCCAAGAATAAGATTGTTTCAAATCAATTAAATCACAAAAGTCTTTGCCCTCAAAATACCACACACACACAAAATGAATCATATAAACCCAACGGAAAAACGAACGTACCAGGCATCAGAACATTATACCTGGTGTCTCATTTACCTCCCCAGTTGTCAGTTTTTTTTAATTTTTTTTTATTAAATATGGATGGCATCCGGGGCATGATATTGTCACGTTTATAGGCTTAAGGAAGAGAACACTCGTAGAACAGTATTAGTTTATTCAAAGTAAACCAAATACCTCGGTTACTATAAAGCAAACTCTTATATACATATATAGAATGTTCTAGAACATTCCTAGAACTAACTGAAGAGGAAATGACGTACAAAGATTCTGAGGAAATTATAATAATGGAATATTCCAGAAACTTCTGGAAGAGCTGAAAGGAAAAGAAATAAATACAAGTTTATTTGTTGAGGATTGAACCAGCAATCTCTTTGCCCGCAGTCCGATGTCTTATCAACGAGCCACAGAGACATGTGGCTAGCTTCGTTGCAATATTATTTATTCGCCCCTTCATATTTCATTTCAAAAAAATGATATGGCACCCCATAAGACTTACGATCCGGACATCAAAGACCCCTTTCATCCCCAACCATAGGCCACTGTAATCCTCCTCCTTAAAATTGACAGACCCCCTCAGTAGTTGCCTATCATGCCTATTTGATTATCCGACTCTGGTTATCAGAAGCCTTTGTGGCTGGTTGCGATGCCATCTTACTTTGATTTGCTTGCTCAAACTGCTTCGTGTAATGTAAACAGTGGAGAACAGAATTTCTCAAATGTAAACTAGACTCACAGCGGGGGCCACCTCAGAGATGAGGATCAGAAACTTCCGGCATGATGGTTGGTTCTCGCCACCAGATAAATAGTTGGGGTCGGCTACCTCTTATCGATGAAGGGACGTGCTTCCCACGGGGAGGCTGTACCATGGCCGGTGTTAGCCCTTAGAATTCAAACATAGTACTCGACATTATTGCTGTCGCGGCGGTTCGGTCAATCAAATTAATCTGTGTGTCTTAGTGTCAGGTTGGAATAGTCGGTTAAGAAATGTAAAATATTGGAGATACTAAGAAAATAATTCAGCTATCAATTTATTTATCCCACAATCACTTTTTAATAGTTTCAACTACTATTCCAAGAATTTAAGAAAGAGGGATTGCTTAAAAAAAGATTTTTTTTTAAAAAAAAAATGGATATTAAGGTATTAATATGCTAGAAGTAACGTATATCGTTATGAGCACTTTACATATCGTTATGAATTATCGTTCTATGAGCACTTTGAATGTATGATGCTAATTTATATCTGAGACCTAGATTTATAATTACGAAATCCTTCTCTCATAGCGTATGGTAAGCAATGTACAAGACATTAAAGTTAAGGACCACTGGTTTAAGTAACAACTAAACTACATTTCCTCCCCATTTTTTCCCTCCATCTTAAAATAGCTTATAATAACTGCACTGTTCGCTAAGATAAAAGGAAAAAAAAATTAAGTTCCCGTCATTTTATCTTTCAGTTCCCACATTCACCCTTCCGTTTTACCCCTGTGGGAAAAAGATACTCGATCCTCCATTTTGATGTGACCAACGAACTGCGAAAAACCGCAGCTATTCGAAAATCGAAAGTAATGACCATATCAAAACAGACCGACCAACCGACCGACAGACCTACTGAGGGGGTGTGCATGGTGCGGATCAAGAACTAAACTGTCAAAATCGAACCCGCCATCACGCCAGGCAACAAAGGATAACCTTCACGGAACCCTTTTTAGTACATTTTTCTGGGCTGCCGTGACACAAGAAAGCGGCTATAAGTTATCCAGTTACAAAAAATAATGCGCAAACTTCGATTCGGTTGATGGTCGCTCCTCGGCACGCGCGGGTCGCCTTGGAAGACGTAGGTGGACCGGAGCGTTGACACAATAAAATGCCGTAACAATTCGTCCTTGTGTTTGCGTGCACATTTGTATTTGGGAGGATATTTTGACAATCGTGCTTTTTATTAGGAGATGTACGAGTTGATTTAAGAAAGGATCAGTACATTGGAACACGGGACGTTACAACAGAAAACGTTCTTTGTTGCGGAGAATATTCCTTTTGGGGAAATGTTGAAAACATGCTTACTCCTAAGTTTATATTGTTGATTTTTGTACCAAACTCACCGCGTACAAAAGAAATTGAGCAATTAATTCTTTAAAAGTATTTTAGCAGAGGATATGAATTAAATTTAATAAATTCATGAGGAACCAGTACGAGTGATGGTCTCTCAGAAACTTTCTATCATATTCCCTAATAAAGATAAAACTGAAGAATCTTGGACACGATCACGAACACCACTAGTGAGCAGATTTTTTTCCTGCATATGACTGTTTGATGCTTCGTAGTTGTATAGTGGAGAAAGCTAGGTTCGCATTTTGGAAGCTTTTTTAGCGATCGATTGAGACGAAATTCGATAAAAAACAACAGCTTTAACAAACAGAATTTATCGTTGCGTTTTTTGAGCTATCGTGTCAATATGCATGCAAATATGCATACCGATATACGGCAAAACACTTTAGATGCTAAAACTGTATGCCAAATTTTTTTCATTTAGCCACTTTGTGTTTTATAACTCAAATTCTTGGATAGACATACATACTAACTTCCCTCGAATGGATTTCCTTCAAAAATGCATAGCACATTATCAAAAAAGTCAAATGAGTCAAAAATGCACATTATCGTATTCGCCTGTAGACAGATATACTTACAAAAATGTGTTTTTCCGAGTTCAAAGAGGTCTGAAACATGGACATTCATTCATCGAAATGTCGAATTTGAATTTTTTTATTACAATAATTCTTACTTCGTATGAGATAAGTAAAAAACATTATTTTATACATTTTTTTTTACAATGGGAGGATGTTTTTTTAAATAAATATTCATTAGTTTTATCAAAATGGTGCTCATTTTTAAATATGAAATCAAAAGAGGAAGAAAAAAAATAAAATCGAAAAACGAATAAGAAATAGCATTTTTGTTCTGTTTCATTTTCAATTACTTTTACTACTACGGCTGTCTGGTATCTTTCTCAACTTTAGGATCAGATGGGTGTGGGTAGAAGTTTGGAGAGCGTATGCTTGCTCATGTATCGTCCTCGTTAACAGAAATCGATTCAAAGTTATAAAATCCGCCTCGAGGTAGCCCTCATGTTGCTTCACAAATATTCCTAAATTAAGCTCGGGTTTAGAGAGTAGTTTGAAGGGAGAATTCCATCAACGATAAATCGTGTACTAGGATCTGAATTACTTTAAATGTGTTGTCATTGCTCAAAAAAATTCCTGCCTTTGTCGTAAATACCAGATTTGAAAATGAGATGCTAGCTCAAATGATATTTAACATGGTTCAATTATGATGCTCATTCAAAAATTCTGTCACATAATTTCGAATCTAGATGCTAATTAAACTATTCGATCATTCTTTGTTGATTTCTTGACCCTCCTTCTCCCCCCCCCCTTTTTACATAAAATATTTGAACCATCATTCTGAAAAAAGATAGTCTCCAATTCCTCACTAAATTTACCTTTTTGCTGTTTTGCAGTCCTTTAACATTGTCTCATGTATTCCATATGAAAGCAAGAAGACATCACTTCCAGATGTATCTCATTCCAGTATTTGTTTTGAAACCATCGGAGATGGTCTCCCCAAAACTTTCTCATGTTCTCTCTAACAAACCTGTCACGCCAGAGAACGCTTTGCATGGCATTGGGGTACAATAACTACAAAATATTAACTTTTAGCGCGAAATGATTTTTTTTAAGAGCTTCGTATAAAAGTTATATATCGCCTCACTAATATCACTTCGAAATAGCAGGAATGCACTTCCCTCAATTTTTTCATATACATAGACAATACATTATACTTTTCAATTATCCTTATAAATTATCTACAGGGCTAAACGGAAATAAGCCCTCTTAAGTTGTGGTAAAGACCGTAAGAGGAGTGTCCTCCCAAGTTAGTACCTCACTTAGAGATATAATATATTGCGTATATTATTTCACAGTTTAATAAAGAAATTGACAATAATTTGAGGCGTCCTCCTTTCAATTAACTGCAAAATGAATACAGATTACAGGCAAAATTTAATACAAATCAAGATTTTTGGAATCAAGATAGCGTACCAAATTTCATTTATCTAGATTGCTGTATATTAGAGTTATCACTTTAATATACTATCCGATATATGACAGTATTCGGGACCTTGTGCGAAAGTATTGTGGCCTTTCCCCCTCCCCTTAATAAATATATATCATGTATAATGTTTTTTCTCGATATAATATATATTTTAAAAGCAGCAAAAGATTAAAAAAAAATCGTAGTTGGATAAAAATAGTAAATGACACAATGTTGTCTCATGTCATTTAAAGATAGTTACCATAACAAAATTAGAATAGCTCTCTCTCTCTCTCTCTCGCAATTTCGATTAGCTTTCCATTCGCTTTCCTTTCCAGCAGCCTGTTACATAACGTGAGCAAACTTCCGAATTTATGATTACGAACTGGCGCCCCTATACTCTCGGCGCCCTATGGTGCGACACAGGCTGCGCACCCCTGGCGTTGGCCCTGATCTACTGACTGACAAATGGCCACGCCCTCGACGGGTTCAGTTCAACATTTAAAACGCTTCTACATTTTCGATGATAAAAGTGTATACCAAATTTCATTTTCTTAGTTCCTTACAATTTTGAGATTCGAATTTGTAAGCATTGAGACAGACGACAACTTTTTGATGGATTTTGTTCAAAGTCTGTTAGAAATCTACAAAAAATTTGTGTTAACCCTTATGTTAATTTTGTATAGTATACCATACATACAACTTTATAAAAATATACTACCACTATAAAATAATTTACTAAGAAAAATAAGAAAAGAAGCTACCTATATAAGAAATAGATAAGAATAGATATAGCGTAAAGAAGCTACCTATATACATTTTTTTTTTTTTTTTTTTTTTTGCTTTTCTTCAAAAAAGCAATCTTGCCACGATAAGGGTTAAGATCATTTATCGAATTTCGTATTTTTTGGTCGATGCGGTTTTCTATTATCTAAGTGAAGAACAACTTAGATGTCCGAAAACCGCATCAGCTGTTTTGACATTTAAGTCACAACAGCTGATTGAGTTACTACTTCCATATTTGAAAGTTTGTTTCAAATACTACTTCCATATACGATAATTTTCCGCAGCCGATTATTTTACAATTTGATTGCTTCTCTTCATCGCTCTGCAAAGCGAAATGCAAAACGTACCGTATTGTGAATGCAAATGAAAAATTAAAGCAGAATACATTCTTTTTAGTTCCTCCCACATATTGAGTTTCCATATATCAGAAATTCTTTATGCAAATCCAATTTTTTAAGAAATCTTGGATTTTCTACAGGAGGTAATTTCCCTATATAAAACAAAATTACTATTTATCGAATAGAGGCTCTGCATATGTATTGTATATACTTATTAGTATGCAAAAGTAACAGTTGAATTCTCTCTTAAAAAGTAACAATATGAAGAAGAAAGAAAAATGGTTTCACTTATTCACACTGCAATAAATTTTTGGCTGATCGAAGGCCATTTATGAATTACGTTATTCGTAACTTCAATTATGGGACTTTCTTAACTTGGAATGAGATTTTTATTTTAAAAGAGATTAACTTTACATTTTTCCATAGTAAATATGATTTTTAAACGAAAATCTTTGTGTTTGAGCTTAGTAAAATATGCAGTGTGAAGACAATGGACAAGAAGTGTAAAAAATAAAACCTCTCTCACTCTAAAAAAAAAAAAAAAAAAAAGGGAGTGTCAAGCAAGAATCAACAATTTTGAGAGAAGAAGAAAACCCAATTTTTAAAATTCATTAAAATATTATTTTGGTACTTTATTCCTTTCAATTCATTTTTAACCCTAAAAATTAACTATGGACAATTGTTTTAAGAGAAAAAAAATATATACATCGAATTTTTGTAAATCAAATTATAAAATTATAATGAAACGTAAACGATAATTTCTAAATATATGAAATGAATAATAAAATTTCTATGTATCGAATTCTTTCACAGGAATCTTCGTGTTTGTTGCACAGAATTTTAACTGAAACTTAATAATAATAATAATTCTAGTGTGTCTTTTTTTTAAATATGAGATATGTACTTATAAATAAAATACGGGGGTATTCAAGTTAAATACGGAATCATTTTCCATTCCAGGACAAAAATATAAAATCTGGCACCTATTCGGGGGTTTGATAATTTAATTAAATCTACGAGTTAGAGACAGAACAGCACCACACAATGATATTTAACAGGTACCTGTGTGAAAGAAAAGGTTAAAAAAAAAAAAAAGAAAGGCCAATTCTGTTTTTCTCCCACAATTATTACATAAAACACGACAGCTTAATAAAAAGGAGGTGATAAAAACCGCAACTCACGGACCGAGCGTCTGCCGTAAATCGAAAAAGCAATGTCCAACCGCCAGATGACAATGGAATCGAAAAGAGCATGGGTTTCATGACGTTGCGCAATCTCAGCTTTCTTGCGCAACAGTTCATTCGCTTTAGCCTGGAGAAGAAAGCGGCACAGTATGAGAAGCGCAGCTTTTTTACTTTTTTATCTTTGATCCTTGTGGTTGATGCTTAAACCCACAGCTGCCAGAGAAGAATGGAAAAATAATGCCAAGAGTCTTTAAAAACTAAGCTGTATTTTTAATTATTTGATTGACTTATTGGTTTTGAGGAGGAATATTAAAATGAACAGAGTTTTTTGAACTTAGCTATATGGAACAACAAAATAAATAATTATTTCACATTTTTTTCTAAAAAGCAATGACGGATAAAAATAATTTTTGCTAATACAATGAAATCTCTATGCATCACATTTGAAGATTTATAAACAAAATTTCAATATGCAGAAGTACACACTGCAAAATTTTCATCGTTTATTGTTAAAAGACAATTATACATAGACTTAAAGACTTAATTAAAACTAAGACGAAAGAATTAAATCATAAATAATATATTTTTTAAATGTACACGTAACAACGATGCTTAAAAATAGGTAATAACGTACTTCTTAAAATTTCATTATTTTTTCCTGTTCTGCTTCTTGTTAAACTAAATTTCTCTTTTCCAATTAAATATTTCCGCTTAGGGGCCCTGCTTACTTTACATATGAACTGACATAAAAATTTTGAGCCAAATAAAGATCAATATAAAGCAATCAAAACATACGACTCCAAGCAGCTTTTTCGTAAGAGTCTTCCGGATATCCGAGAATTTCTATTACTGTAAAAATCAGGTGAAATAGTGTTTTTTTTTCTTCTCTTGGTTTAATTATTTATATTCCTTCTGATTATTATTTTTTGTGGAGATATTTTTGCTCGATATATAAAAATTTTATTCCATATACAGAAATTCTATGTTTACCAATTATCTAAATCGAATAAAACCTACAGAAGCAGACAAATTGCCTCCCAGGACCCATTCCAGATATTTAAATTAGAAATTATTAACAAAAAGGAACAAAATACGCTCTACACCAATAGGAATTTCACAATTCGGCAAATACTGAAGATAATTATATTTCAGAATTTTTATTAAAATATAATTATTTTTAGGCGATGACTGGACGCTCGTCTTGTATTAGTTCCGTGATTTTTTGAAATTAATCTAGGATTTGAGATAGAGGATAGGTAGAGTACTTCCTAATATTGAAGAGAATGACCCTTGGATAATATTTCACTCTTCAATTGACATATTGGACCAATTTATTTATTAGATTTAAAACAATCTCGACAGGAATATGCAATCCTCTTGTCATGCAGTAGAAAACTTGCTACAGGTCATTGCAATCTGTAGAAAATTTTTACTGCATAAATATTAATAACTGGTTACAGTATTGATGCGCAATATAACTGTAACCATTCTAAGTCCAGCTTTGTTGGACACTTTGAACGTGGAAAAAATTGCAATCAAAATATTTCAACTGTATATCAATAACGATAATGAAATAACTGGCCTTGATATATTTTTAAACAGTATTAAATTGATATTTATGTAAAAATACAAAAACATATTTTATATATATTGTCAGTGAATTATTATACAATATACAAATTTCGTTTTACTTTATAACAAATAACCCACTTTTTTTCCCCGATATTCGATTATACTGCTTGTTCCCATTGAATACGGATAATTATTCTACTGCATAATAGCACTGTAATAGGATTTCAAGTGGCACCATAATCACATGTCATATTTGTATGGCACGACACGCCCTTTTTCCTTGTTCTAAATGCGCAGCAAGCTCCAAAATTAAACTGTACATCATGTAAACATGAATTGCTAATATTATATATATATATATATATATAAACAAAATTAATGTGTAAAAAATTAAAAAATTTGTGAGTGAAAACTAAAAGCAAAAATAAGTCAATAACGAATGCACGGCAAAGAATAAACTTCTGAGACAAAGCAGATCGAGAAATATCGTCTGAAAAAGGGCAATCCGGCAACCCTGCAGCGTACACAGTACGAGGATGATTTCTTTTTTATTTTATGATTCTTCTGGTGGCTGGTGTTCGAAATAACGGAGTGAGAGAGAAGCGATCACCTGCGCCGGCAGGCGTCAGTCGGCTGCGAGCGCGTGAGCATTTATCAGTGGTATTATTTTTATTTTGGAGCGGGTCCCGACTTCCGGTAGTAGTGGTGCGCCCGAGATGAATGACGCCGTGGTGCTCGCGCAGGAAACAAAGCGCTCTGGTGATGACGAAGGACGGGAGAGTTCCTCCCGAGTCTTGATCTTGAATATTAGAACAAGGTTAGGAGGTCAACATTCTTCTCGCTCAGAAAAGGGCGGGAAAAATTGTTCCTTCTCGGAAAAAGGGTTGGCGCACGATGTTTGGAAACAAAATTTTTTTTCTTGTCTACAGGTTATTATTTCAAAAGTGTTCGAATACAACATAAACAACATCCTATAAGAAATATAAGAAAACTGTGGAGATATTTATTTTTTACACTGAAGAAAAACAAATGAAAAGAACTTTTCTTTCTTTTTCTTTTCCTTTTTTTGTAAAACATGCGCATTAGTTTTTATTCAAATATGCGCATTAGTTTTTAATTTAAGAATCATGATTTTGAATTTGGTATTATTAATTTTCCAACACATTTTTTATTTCAAATGTGCTTTGTTTCACAATTTATTTAAACTGACCATCCGTTTTTCCGAACGATTGTTTAATGAATACTCAGTTTTGATATTTGCATGCCATGGTGCTCAAAGTCCTCACGGTTTCTTAATCATGATCAGTGAAATAAGTTATTTTATTTTCATCACATTTCGCAATACTTTTCTTTTGATTTTGTTCATTATTTATTCGAAAACCATTTCAATATTTAAATACTATAGAAATATAAGAGATGTAAAATTCTCAAAAGCGAATTAAAAACAAATGAAAAGAACTTACTTTTCTTTCTTTCATTCATTTTTCTTAAAATCAAACATGCGCATTAGTTGTTAATTTGGAAATCATGATTTTAAATATGGCATTATTTATTTTCAACAAATTGAAAATTTATTTTATATCTCAATTTAAATTTAAATTGACTATACATTCTACCGAACGGTTGTCAATTTAAATATTCAATGTTGATATATAAACATGCTAGTTTGCTCAAAATCCTTATAGTTTCCAGACTACGATCAATGAAATGTGCTGTTTTGTTTTGATCAAGTTTCGATATGCTTTCTTTTGATATTTTTTCATTATCTACTTGCAAACAAATCTAAATACTTTTCTAGAATAGAAATATAATCACCCTTCATATAAAATTTTAAAGACATTAACTAAATTCAATATTACGGTAACAAATTAAAATTTATAAATAGAAAAATAACATAACTTCTAACCAGTTCTGTCTGTAAAGAAATAAAATTACTATCTTTCAGCTAAGAATTACTTAAGAAGTCGCGTGCCAACAAAAACATGACAGTAATGATGTCATATCTCCTACAAATTATCTGCGAGAAGCAACTCGATTAAAAGCCATCTGAAAGTGTTATTCTTTTAATCCGATTGTTGATACTTAATAACAAAAAATATCTACATTGCAGACAAAGATTATTGATAAAATTAAGTTGTTTGGTCTGGATTTAGTTATTTAAATATTAATAATATTACGGAAGAGTTTGGACGAGAGATTATTTCAAATGTCACATACATATTTAAAAAAATTAATCATTTTGATATTAAGTTTTTCATTCAATCGAATTGTTGTAATTTCTGCTTTGATCTTTCACTGGTTTCGATTTGGCACCAAATTTCCTATTTAACAGTAGCTGTGAGGAAAAATTATGTACTTCTGTATTCTGTTAACCGAATGCAGTATTTAATCTTTTAATTTGCAAATGGTGAAGAGTTGTAATTTTTTAAAAAGGAGGACACATATACTAAATAAGTAGAATATGTATAATATATTTATGTGCTTCTAGAAGTTTATTATAATTAATTAATTATAATTTAATCAATTCTTAGAAATTTATTATAAATTAATCATAACTTAATTAATTAATTATAATTTAATCAATTCTTACAAATTGACTATAAATTAATCATAACTTAATTAATTCTTAGAAATTTACTATAATTAATTTATTTTAATTATTATTCAGAAATCTGTGTATGAAGGCATGCTTACAATACCTACATTTGAAGTTGCAGATCTCGCATAAGAACCAATGTAAACGCACATTACTTCAGGTGTCGTCCTCGTCATCTGACCGCGGTTCAAAATTACAAAGTCCGTCCCGAAATAGCCCTAGTGTTGCTTTAAAGCGGGACGCTAATATAACTAACTAACTAACATACATTATTTCTAAGCAACCATGCCAAATAAAAGGTTAAATTTCATTCATTAAATCTGCATTTTTAATTTTTTTTATTTAACGTAATTCTGATTCAAAATATACGATTTCAAAATTTCAAACTGCTTGAATCTTGGCTAAAAAAATTCTCTGATGATAAAGGAATTTTCTTGAAAAGGAGGATTTTTCAAAGTAAAGTTGTAAAACTGTTTTTAATATACATTTGAGCCTACTTTAAAAACAGCTGTGCAATATCTCACCTACTTGTTGCAATTTTTGCGTTCTATTTGACTGCGTCATTCGCTGTAATATGCTATTTAAATGTATGAAAAGTACCGTGTCATTCAATGTATTGTTCAATAAAAAAAAAGTGTACAGAAAATTAAAAATAACAATAAAAAAAAAATTGAAGCTTATAAATGGAGATAAAAGCTTGTTGCCAAACGGTTGCACGTTGCACTGTAGGAATAAAAAACAATTTATTAAATGCAAAGTAGTATTCTCTGTATGGTTGGGTGTATTTATTATATAAGTCTATGTTAAGGAATCGAAAACTGTTTAAAGTTGGCACCACAAAAATAAAATTTACAAAAAACCTATACCGTTATAAATCTACCGTTCAATTAAAAGCATAGCGTCGGAAATAGAGAGTTTATATTAAAAAAATTATACAATTCAACAATATTTCATACAGAATTTTTTAAGTCGCAATAAAATATAGATATATTATATGATATGTAGGATTCTATTCGCAAAGAATAATTTGTGGAAAAGCATATATTCTTACCTGTTAACCTAGAGCTGTGCCTAGAGTATTTTTACTGTGGTCACCACCTCAAAAACAAATATTACAGATAAATGTTAAAAAACAAAGATTATAGCAAGATGCTAAAAGAATATCTATTTTGAATATATTTTGGGCATCCTTTTAAATCTTATAAGAAATCTTATTTATAAGAATAACAGCCTAAAAATAATGCAATGTAGACAAATGATCTATGAACCATCGTTTGAGAAATCCTGATTAACACACATTCTCTTTTCTTATTGTCAGAAAAATGCTATGTGTGATTTACTGCAACTACAATTCTATTTTCTACCGTGTCCCTGACGTTATTTCGGAATAAAATCACGCACACATACAAAAAAAAAAAAAAAAAAAAAAAAAAAAAATCTTTCTTTAGGTGCAGTTTTCCAAGAAAACTAATTTCCGAAAGAAGCAAAGAATAAGAAAAAATAAATAAATAGAGGAGCTCTTTCGGAGTAACAATTAGCTCCTTTTCTTTTCTCTGTTCCAGATAAACAATCAACACCTCTAATTTACTCCTTTACGAAAAAAAAATACGCGACGCCCACACACCGAGACGAATTTATATCTCTTTACCCTTTACCACAGTCATCTCGCTTGACCTATAAACATGGGAAGCAGTGCGGTTGATTTGCTGCTCCATTCATGAAAAAAAGAAAGGCACCTAATCGAGTCGATGAAATGAAAATAATAATAATAAACCATAAACCCAGAATAGAGAAATAATGTTTTCCTTATGTCCAATGTAATAATTAAATACTTCGCCCATTTTATTTTTGCTGTTGTTTTCGCAAACAGATTGCTGTAATTGCTTGATACATAATATTAACTAACTGCATGACAGAACAGTATAAGGACGTAGGTGTTTGAAGAGGAGTTTTTCCGTCTGCGGATGTTTTACGTTTTTTAATAATAATAATCTAAATAGTAAGCGTGGTTTTCCGTCAGATAAACGGTTGGGTAATGCGGAAGCTGTGCTTATTTCAGTCACGTGACTTCTAGCGGAATAGTTAATTATAGTTTAATTACACTATCGTCCGATCTGTAACAAGGCTACGTTGGAACGAACTTCGACTCTGAACTTTTGCCCTATGAAGATGACAGCATTTCAGGGATACACCTTGCCAAATTTCCATGCCACACTAGCTTGGGTGGGAATGTAGATACTCTCTATATCAAATATAGAGAGTATCTACATTACATAGATAGTAAGAATAAAGTTTCGTACGCAGAATTTCCAGTTCCATATCAGAAACCTTGTTATCCGATTGCTATTGCCCTTCCTGTTGAGTTCCACAATCAGTTTTATTTAAAAATGAGATATAAAAAAATGTCCCTGGTTTATTGAGTTTAAATGGGAAACTGTCAAACGATTTATCAGTAAATAAATAACATGAAGTATTTTGGATTTAGCGTCTGTGTTCATGTCAAAAAATAACTTTAAAGGAACAATTTTACTTTTCGCTTATAACTTTTCTATCAAATTTTGAGCCATATCCAACGAAGAGTTAACCATCTGTCGGTCTTCATTTTCAGAAACGTATAAGTGAGTAACTCACATCTACACAGATTTAATTATATAAAATTTGGTATGGGATTTTGTGACTACAATCGTAGTTCTGTGCCAAATTTTAGTTTCAATCGGTTGGGAAAAAAAGAATCTGAAACATAAATTTGATTTCCGGACACTGTTATCTCATGTCAGGGATTAATCACCAAAAAATTCGCCAAGGTTGACATATGGATTCAGTAAAAATGCTTATTCACGCCAAAGGTAAATATTTTGTTACTATTATACGCCAATGCCATGCAAGGCGTTCTCTAGGAGGTAATGCAAGAATGTTTTGGGGAGACAACTTCTGCTGGTTGAAATAAGTCTATATTGATTAAATCTTCTCCACTAATACAGTGCTTGTGAACAGTAGCAGAATAGTGATGATTGTCGTGTGTTATTGTTCAGGATATTCTTTTAACCCTTTCTAGGGCCGTGGGAAGTATGGTTCCCACCAAATTTATCAATCTTTGTATGAAATTATTTAGGTTGGAATAAGTTCTGACACATTTTTTTAGTAAGTCAGAAACTTAGATGCTTCAGTTCTTTATCTCAGACAAAATGATGTGTCTTGATTTGTTACTTAATTATTAATTAACCAAATTAATTAATGAATCAAATTAAATTTATCTAATAAGCTAAATGAATCCCTTTTCTTATTCTAATTTCAAGCCTAAAAATATTTTAACATAATATGACTAGAAAAAAATGGCCCTTTAAAGGGGTAAAGGTTCTGGTTTAAAGTCAATCCGGAATGAGACGTGGGATATTTTTTTCTCAAACTCAACAACATTTTTTATATATATCTTTTCTGTCATAAGTTTTTTTTTCTCTTATGTACAATTAAATATCAGTGACCACCATTATATCTTTTCAGACAATGTCCCTAGTCCTGAGGATAAAAATACGAAAGACTTGAGAAATGCTGCGCCAGACTAAAGTGCCGAAAATGTGGCCTTTTTGCACATACTCCTATTCAAGGCTGATATCATAAAAAAGAAAGCGAAAGAAGAAACTGCGCAGAGCGTTGTAAGAGAAACAAAATTTGTATGCATTTTCATTCTCCATCAACGGCCGATCCCATAGGCGTGCGATAAGACAACATGTTGGCGATTATGCTTCGGTGGTCGATTTCTCATCAGCTAAAAAGGAAAGTTTTTACAATCTAACATAAATAAATGATAAACATTGGATTATTTCAGAAGGAGATGACAGTCGGTTATATAATCTTTATTCGGTTAGATAACAGCGTGGGATAAAATAATATCATAAAAATACATCAAACATTGGGGTTAGTTATCGCGATGGATTTATCATCTATGAAAGAGAATTCCCTTTTGTGTAACTCAAGGTTTGAATGAAAAGTAATAATTAATCTGCTCTTTACATGAGCAACATTTGTGAATGGATTTTAAAGTTGTAGTATTTATATTTTTAAAAATGACTGACAGTTCTGTAATAGTTTGTTCATTCATTTCCAATAATTGGACTGAAAAGCCAACTAAACTTTTGACCTGTTTCTGATGCATCAAGTCCACGCGTCGCATTTCGGAAACTATTAATGAGACAGACATAATACTAATTAAGTTAAACATTATATTTTACTTCTTACTAATTGTGTATTTACTAATAAATAAGTAGGTAGTATTAAATAATGAAAAGAAGATAACCAGAATAAATTCAAATCAGACATTTTGTTTTTTCTTAGCGTAGTTAACTAAAGAATATAGTTGGATGCTTCTATTCTATTTTAGTAATTTAGTGATTAATTAGATTAGTATACCACTAATTTGAATAACTGATTAGACCGGCGTATCATTAATTTGAATGATAAATAAGACTGACATTTCATTGATGGAATGTTTAATTAGATTGGCATAATATTGATTTGTCTGTTTGAAGAGATTGATTTGAATGATTAATACGATAGATATGATATTGATTTGAATGATTAATACGATAGATATGATATTGATTTGAATGATTGGCATGTCATGGCTTTAAATAAAGGATTAAATTGCCATATTATTGATTTGAATGATTGATTTAGTTGGGTTATCATTGAATTGAGTGATTAATTAGATTGATATGGTATTGATTTGAGTGATTGATTTAGTTGGGTTATCATTGATTTGAGTGATTAATTAGATTGATATGGTATTGATTTGAATGATTGATTAGGTTGGATGGCATTGATTTGAATGATTGATTAGGTTGGATGGCATTGATTTGAATGATTGATTAGTTTGAAAAGTCATTGATTTGAATGATTGAGTAAATTGATAAATCATTGATTTGAATGTTTAAAACTAAAAGATGAGACAATGTAAGAGATATGTGAAAAAGGAACACAGAAATTTGAATTCCACCCACTCTCCAAATTTTGATACCATACCTACAGGAAACATTTTCATCAGATATTATCTGCGCCAGGATCAAATTTTGGGTATTGAACTTGCCATCTTTCAGTCCCAATATCCTGACTGGATCTTGATGTAACATCACGATATCGCACATTTTTCGTTCTTTTAAATAAATAATGGCAATCCGGCATCGTAATCCTTTTCAGTATTATTTATTTACATGTGAAAGATTCTTCTGCCGTTTGTGTCAATGGTAAAGAGAACAAACACCTTAGTTTGTAAATCCTTCATTCCAGCTTTACTTAACAAATATTAAAAGTTCAAAAAATCTAATCTGTAATATAAAAGTTATTGTGCTGCTTACTTTTCAAAGAATGAACTAAACTCAAAAATCCGGCACAGCAACCTTATTCGAAATAGTTCCCATCCAATTAGGATAAAGCCCTCGAGCTAACGGCCGAATACTGGCGCCAACCACTAATTTTTTTTTTCAGTTTAATGAGTTGCGGCAGCTTTGTGGCAAATTTTTCCAAAATTGTTTTAAATTATTGAGTGAAAATCGCTCTCTCGAGCTATCGCCAGTATTTTTATTTTATTTCTAAGTAGATAAAATTATATAATTGAAAAAGCAATTCAAAATGAGATGTGAAGTGGATAGCGTAACCGTTTACCGTTATAGCCAAATAACGGATTCGAGAGTAGAAGGTTCAAACAATGTTTTCCGAGATATTGATTTTGAATCCCGATATATTTACAAGTCTAAAAATACATTTTCTAAAAATAAATTTCACTGAAATAGCAAATCATGGGACTCGCCATGAATTTTGACCCATGCGCTCATCATTACAAAGGTTTATGATCACATTACATTTATGAATTTTAGGTACCCGGTTGACGAAAAAGAAATTACTTGGTCTAATTCAATTATTTTTACGTCCAACTTTGGAATAATATTAGGTCTAGTTTGGAACGGAATTTATAATTTTGAATCGTGTCGAGGTGTTGAGGACGACGAGCCATCTCGAAGTTTCCACGCCACACTAGAGGAAGAATATTCGAAAAGTATTTGGCGCTCCCCATATTCTCTTATACTGTGATATTTTAATGGAATCGAATTTCAAATCTGACACCTTTAGGTACGGTCTGACCTTAAGAAATTGATGAAGGGGGGGGGATTCTCTAAAATGATTATTTAAAAAAACAAGCAAACCACATATTGTGATTTGTTGAAACAAGACTTGGTATGCATACTAAGTGAAACTATCGAATTAATTAAAGAGAATATCAGTTGTTAAGTTGATCAGTTTGAATATGGTACCAGAAATGCATAGAAACCATCCATTTCTGATATACATTTCTTTATTATTAACTTAAGTTGCATACCAGAAATGCATGGAAACCATCCATTTCTGATATACATTTCTTTATTATTAAATCAAGTTGCATACCAGAAATGCATGGAAACCATCCATTTCTGATATACATTTCGTTATTATCAAATCAAGTTGCATACTAGAAATGTATGGAAACCATCCATTTCTGATATACATTTCTTTATTATCAAATCAAGTTGCATACCAGAAATGCATGGAAACCATCCATTTCTGATATACATTTCTTTATTATTAAATCAAGTTGCATACTAGAAATGCATGGAAACCATCCATTTCAGATATACATTTCGTTATTATCAAATCAAGTTACATACCAGAAATGTATGGAAACAATCCATTTCTGATATACATTTCTTTATTATTAAATCAAGTTAAATACCAGAAATGTATGGAAACACTTAATGTAATCAATAATGAAATGAATACATTGATGCTTTTTCTGCCAATGACAATCCTATACTAAACAAAGCATGTCAAAAATCTTACTTGATGTGTTTGCGCAATTAACGATACTTAGTTCAATTTGCTTATATTAACGTCCCGTTTAAAGCAACACTAGGGCTATTTTGGAACTGAACTGGTCATTTTGAACCGCGGCCGGATGACGAGTACGGTATTGAGCAGGTATCCCTCACTCCAAGCATGCACCGCACACCAGCAGGAGTGCGTTTTGCCCCGACGGGTTTAGCGTGAACCAGACCCGCTTACAAGACATTGCTTCAGTGGAATCGGGTCTCGAACGTGAAACCACCCGGTTCAGTAGCTGAGACTTTACCTCCAGCCCATCGCGGCCCGTAGCTCTGAATGATAACAAATATAGTAAATAATAAAATGACTCAAAAAGAAAAAAGGGGGATTCAGTATCTATGCCTTATTTTCATCAGTTTATCTATTTATTTGTTTTCTTAATAATATTTTAAAATTGTAAATATACTTTGTAGAGATCCTATATTATGGTATGGTATAAATTAAATTTGGCATCCGGTATCAAAAGTTATTATATGAAAACTTGGAGAATCATGTGCCTGTCTAGGAGCCGTACCTTTCATTTGAACAAAAATAATTTTATAAATCACAGAATCAAATTATTAATATTTATTCACTTTTTAGCACATTTGTGCAATTATATTGATGGAATCAAAAAGTCTATTTTCCTAGTTAATATAAATCATCTTGATATTTTTGAACTGGGATTGAACATAGCCGGATGGAAGAATTCGTTTGTCGATAACTGTGAAAGAAGTGTAGTAAGAATGAGAAAAATGAATGTCATTACTGCATTCGAACTTGAAAATATTTTTTTAAAAAATAAGAGCTCTAATGTTCTCTGAATAATTTACAACTACTTTTAATAAGTTTACATAAATAAAAAATATTACAACGTCATTCTTGACCTGATCAAACCTGAAACTGCTTTCCGATCGCACACAAAATAGTTAGTTACGCCTCGCCCGGGCTCCTGCTGGGATTTTTAAACTTTACATAAGGCACGCTAACCCACTGAGCTACAAAGTCGATTATTCAATTTTCCCATCGACTATTTCAAACAAAAGAAAAAAACGTCCACACCGGCATTTATTTAATAAAAGAGAAAGAAGTCTGCTTTGTCTTTCAGATAAATTTCCCACGACTTCACCAGAACAATCATTAGGTTAAGGAAACTTTTTCTCTATTTTCTATTATTAAAATGTTTATTTTGATTTAATTTGATTTTTCGAGAAAATTTTTCTCCTTTCTTAAATAATTTTTATTTTTATTTTTTGTTAATAGCATTTTTATTTTATGAACGTTTACTTTTTAAAACGCTAAGCTGTCATATTTTAAATACTTTTTTTAAAATAACTATTCCATGCAAAACTTATAACGATGCTGTCATCACAAATTTTTAACAATGCAATATATCAAATCAATTTTTTTTCGGAGTGGATGTCACGATATATTTTGAATACATTCAAAATAAAAAATTACTTTTGACAGGTTATAGTAAGATTTTTCTTTATTGTATCTTATAATCAAATCTTATAACTACAGTGAAATCTGCATTTAATAAATTTTTTTAACCCTGATTGATCTTTCAGTCCTTGAAGTTGAATAATATTTACATAATATTTATGCTCCATTTTACAAAAAGATAATTTTTATACACGAAGAAGATTTTGTTTTTCTACATTTTATCATTTCTCGGTTGTCAAAATTCTTAAATCATCTGCTTATCAAAATCATCTGCCTTGAAAACTGACAGTATTTGAAACAGATGGGCTCTGTTGAAAATTTTAAAAGAGTCTGATTTTCTCCTCGTTCATAAAAACATCGTGATTGCTGATTATCCTAGCAATAAGATACTATAAATTGTTCTGAAATATAATGAAAACACTATGTTTAGCAATGAAAATTAATAATACAATACAGATTTGGTACAATACAAAAAAGAGCCAGGTTCAAGAAAATGTCACAGATGATGTATTTCAATGTTTATGAAAGTTTAAACATTTTTATCCAAAGTATGCTATTTGCCATTAGTCTGCATAAATTACCTGCACATCTAATAATTGTTTTATAATAAACCTGCGATAATTTTGGGTCCCCGGTGGCCTGGTAGTAAGGTCCCGGCTTGTGAGCCGTAGGGTTTCAGGTTCGAGACCCGAAGAACCGTCGTGTAAGGGCGTCTGTTGCACGTTAAATACGTCGTGCCAAACGACCTACCGCTGGTGTGGTGTGGCGTGGAGAGTGGGTGCCAGCTCAGGTGTCGTCCTCGTCATCCGGTTCAAAATTACGAGGTCCGTCCCAAAATTACCCTGGTGTTGCTTTACAACAGGACGTTAATACAACTAAACTAAAACGGTAATATTGTTTTTTTAAACCTGTAATAAAATATGCTTTTTGCTATTAATTTCTATAAATTACCAGCACATCTAATAATTGTTCGATAATAAACCTGTGATATATATATTTTTTTACTATTTAGGATAAGCGCATATCTCATTAAAATGGATGGGTAAGTTTCAATTTATTTTTTCCCTTTATTTTCTAACTTTAATTTACAAATTTCTATTTACCGAACTTTCTATACAATGAATTTTTAAACAGAACAATGAAATCTCATTAAACAGAGCATACTTATTAAATACTTCCTCTTTTCCAGTTGTAGAATAAGGAGCATTTAATAAAAGCATCAATAGTTTAATTTTTGAAAATTAATTATTCAGTTTTCTTTTTCCAGAAAGCTAATAAGCAGTTGAAATGGAATAAATCCATTCTAATGATAGCCAATCCCTTTCTGTGTGCCTTTAATCAATTCGCCGGTTTAATCCTTCAGACATTCATCTAGGTAATTTCATGAAAGACAATGAATGCAGCGTCAAGGCCGCGGTGACCTGGTTTTCAGTCTAGACTTCAGAACCAGAGATCTGTAGCTTCCTTGCTCGAATTTAACTAAATACCTACTGATGTAAATGGGCCTGAACATTGAATTTCATATAACTCATAATAAAACTCGAAGATCATGTTTATTTTCTTTGATGTGATTTTGAAATTTTGAAAGTGAGCAATCCATTGAAATATTGTCAGCTAAACCAAGATTAAAAATTAGGAAGTCAAACCCAAATGAACCTGAACCGGGTTTTTAATCAATCACACTAAATGAAATTGCTTGGCTACCGCTATATTATTAAAATGCAAGTCCATTCTGAAAAGATTTTCAAAGCAAGGTTACTTGATTATAAATAGGAATTGCAATACCGGTATACCGGGATACCGAATACCGGTATTTTGAGCCGTTTGTACAATTTTGTAATACCGGTATTCACAAGTTTAAATACCGGTTTTTCGGCATTTACTAGAAATTTTTAAAATTGTCTCCATTATATGTTCAGGGATCGCCAACATAGCAAAATAGTTTGCGTTTTTGTTTTTATGTCTCCCTAAAGGACGAAATTAATTAACTAATTAATGACTTAATTAATTGCTTAAATCTAAATTAGAGAAACATGGATTATCCCTGAAAGAAGAAATTGTATCCATAATGACTGATGCATCAACAGTTATGAAAAAAAGTTGGAAAGTTGATTGGTACAAATCAGCAATTGTGCTGTGCTCATGGAATTCAATTAGGAATAATAGATGTATTATACCAAAAAAATAAAGAACAGAAGAATCCAAATACTATGGATATAGAAACTTTGGATTCTAACTTTGAAGAGAGTAAGAGTAAGAGTGATATTGACAGTGAAAATAATAACAATGTAATTGTTGAAGAAGTTATTGCTAATGAGGATGAAATTAGTGATTGCAATACCGGTATTTTGAGCCATTTGTTCAATTTTGTAATACCGGTATTCACAAGTTTAAATACCGGTTTTTCGGTATTTACTAGAAATTTTTAAAATTGTCTCCACTATATGTTCAGGGATCGCCAACAAAGCAATATAGTATACGTTTTTTTTTATGTCTCCCTAACGGGCAAAATTAGTTAACTAATTAATGGCTTAATTAATTGCTTAAATCTAAATGAGCGAAACATGGATTATCCCTGAAAGAAGAAATTGTATCCATAATGACTGATGAAGCAATAGTTATGAAAAAAGTTGGAAAGTTGATTGGTGCAAATCAGCAATTGTGCTATGCACATGGAATTCAGTTAGGAGAATTAGAGATAAAGAATTAGAGATAAATAAAAAAATTTCAACGAACCAAATTAAAATACAGAAATCAGCTATATCCCAAACCATCCGATAAGAAATCGATTTATTTGAAGATGAGGGATTTAGAGGTAAATACTTGGAAAAAGTATATCGCGCATTGCTAACAGTACCACCAACTAGCGTAGATGCCGAAAGAGCGTTTTCAACAGCTAGTAATTTTTGCACAAAATTACTTTTCAGGCTTAATGACAGTACAATCGATGCATTATATTTTTAAGATCACATTTCAATAATTTGTATTAGTACCACAGACTGAATAGTGATATCTACAATTTTTTGTGATTTAAATAATTAAGGTTTTTTTTTTTTTTTTTTTTTTTTTTTTTTTTTGTGATTTTTTATATACTGTTATAATTTATAAGTTACAAATCATTTTTTTGTGATATTTACCCTTTCTAATAAAACTGGCAAATAAAAAGAAATACCTGTGTTTTCTTTCTTTTTCTAAAATTTCTAATACCGGTATTAAAACCGGTATCCCGGTATTAAGATCTAAAAAATACCGAATACCGGTATTGTAATTTTGGTCCGGTATTGCAATCCCTAATTATAAATATGTATAATTACCATGACAATTGAGTGGTCACTTCCTTAATTCTTATTCCACTAAAGACTCATAGAGTTGAGACTCTAAGGAGCATGAAATAGCATTGCCTATCAGTAATTGTATAATTAGTTGGTATGGTGCAAGTTTTAATAAAGAGTGAGATGCCTGCCCCGACGTTGTTCGTGACATTCGACTTTCGAGGTCATCTGACAGTGTTCTTCAAAACCCTTTTGTAATTTAAATTTCAAAAATTCGGAGAAAGATATTAGAAAAATGAAATCAATTTTTTTATATACCGAAACTAGTAACTATATATCTCTACTATGAAGATGAATGTGTGCTTCTGTTGGTGCTCTAGAGGCCAGACCATTTATTCTAGATTTACTAACAACATATATACTTTAGAGGATGAAAATACATACCGCTGAGCAATTAAAAAAAAATTTAATTAGAAATTTAATTAATAAAAAAGTTTAATTATAGTGATATCCGTGGTAACTACTGAAAATATTACTGAACAAAAAAAAAAATGTTTTTTATATTATTGTAAAATTCAAAAGATTTTTTTTCTATGGTACCAAGCTTTTTTTTTTTTTTGAGCATTTTTTTTTCTGTTTTTAAATATTTTTAAAAATATTATAAGCTTATTTTCAAATAATATTTTTTTAATTGAAGTGAAACTGAAATCGTTTTCCTTTTGTTAAAATTTTTTATCCAGGTATTTTTTTTATTATTATTGTGTTGTTAATAATTAAGATACGAAATTTTTTGGAATATTTTTCCATACCGGGTAAGTTTCAGTATAAAGTATACTTTTAATAAACGTTTTGAAATTTTATTGTACATTAATTACATAAAGGTCAAAATCAAGCAATGGTGAAAAAATTTTGTGCTTCCTTTTTTAAATATTACTTCTCTTTACTGTAATCTAATTGGTTGTATAACGATACAGACAGAAAATTATAGGAGTACATAGCACAATTAACTGAACGGTGCAAAGACTTTAAAATAATAAGAGTTATATGTCTATAAGAATTTTCAGTTAAAAATATTTTGTTTATGAGACAATTCAAACCAAACCACAAAAAAATATTTAATTAATATGGAAATCTGGAGGACCAACTGATCACCAAACGCGACTGATAACTGAATAAGAATTACGAAAAATTCTTTTAATAATATTTTCTTTACTGTTCACTACTGATAGTAATTCACAGAGTCTTGAAAAAAATTAGAGCTGCGTAACGACGAACACGTGTTAAAAGCTGAAGCATCCAAGCAGATGTCATTGGTCCACTCTGTCAAAGACCGATCCTAGCTACCACGTGTAGTTGACATGGATAGTTAAGAAAACCAACAAAGGTTACACTTGACTGTTCAAGCATGTTTATCATACACAGGATTCAAAGATTCTGTCTGTTAGAAAATAATTCCCTTCAAATATTCCTCTGAAGTGCCGTTTCTTCATGGATGAATTGGATCACCAGGTTAGCTATAACAAAGATACAATTTTTGAAAATCAGTCTGACTCAAATCTAATAATTTACTTTATATCAGTTACTTTGTCTGATTCAAACCTAAAAATTTGCTTTAATTAAATTTCTTTTTGCCGGACCTAAATCTAAATTTTTACTTTACTGTAATTCCTTTATTTTATTCCTTGAATCAAGACTAAAAATTTGCCTTACGTTGATTCCTTTCCTTGGATTTAAATCTAAATATTTATATCACGTTAATTCCTTTGCTTAACTAAATTCAAAAATATACTTTTTATTTCTTTACTCAATTAAAGTCTAAAAATTTATTTCCTGTTAATTCCTTTGCAGAGAGCAAAGCCTTAAGAGTCTTAAAATGAAAGAATAAGTTCTAACAACTTTCTTTATTTCATTTCTTTACTTAAGTTAAGTCTAAAAAAATTTTTTTGACACAACTCAAACTTAAAGTTTAGTTGATTCTTTTGTTGAACTCGAAAATAAAATTTTACTTTACGCTAATATTTTTGCCGGACTCAAATCTAGATTTTACTTTACGGTGATTCATTTCTCTGATTCCTTGAATCAAATCTAAAAATTTGACTTACGTTGATTCCTTTCTTTGGGTTTAAATCTAAAAATTTACATCACGTTATTTCCTTTGCTTAATTCAATTCTAAAAATATATTTTGTTTAATTTATATAATTTCTTTACTAAATTAATTTAATTATTTAAAAATTATTTCACTTTGATTCCTTTGCAAAGAACAGGCCCATAAAATCAAAAATTCAAATCTAACAACATTCTTTACTTTATTTCTTTGCCTAAGTTTAAGTTAAAAAAATTTTTGACTCAAACCTAAAGTTAGTTTAATTTTTTTTTTTTTTTTTTGGACTCAAGCGTAAAATTTTTATTTACGTTAATTCCTTTGTTAGAACTGGAGTGTAAAACGTTTTACAACTGCATGAGATAAAGAGATCATTCATTTGTGTTAATTTTCTTACATTAATGCTTTTGCTGCAAAGTCTGAATATTTACTTCATGATAATAAATAATCAGGTATGAATATAACATTAAGAAACAATAAAATGTGAACATTGCCGCAATCTTAAAGTCTAGGGTAGAAAACTGAGCGTTCTATTTTCATTCAGAGAGGGGAAATAAACAAAATAGAATGAAAATGAAAAATTGTAACCTGATAATGTTTTAAGGTTTAATAATATATTTATATTTCATTTTTTCAAACTAGCCACCTATGGCGACCAGTTGATTCACCAGGAATAATGCTCTTTAAAATTTTCAATCAAATATTTATGTATCTTAATGTCTTAATAGCTACTTCAGCAAAATATTTTTAAGCTTCACATTTTGATAGTCACATAAAATTATAGAAGCCTAAAGATATTTTTTTCTTTTACTATATAGCTCTCTAATTTATTGTCAGCTGCATTAAGATATAAATTTGAATTTGAAATAAAAGAGATTCGAAGAGATTGAAATAAAACTTCGAAAATGTGAAAACTTTTTTGCGGCAACGAAGCATATTTTTTAAAAATATAACTATAGAAAATCACATCTTTTAGTATTGTAATCTTATGTGCAACACATAATTTAAAAAAAAAAATTATGTAATATTTTTAAGAATTATTCAATAAGAATGTCTCTAATTCATCATAATATTTAGTTTTACCTTCAAAAAGATTTAAATAATATTTTATTTTATTTCAATAATAAATGTACTATGAAAACAATTATAATATCTAAATTTTATACAATCCTTCGATTCTATAAATCATATTCAATAAAATTATTTGACAATCTAACACAATTATTTTGTCATCTTCTGCGGTGAAGCCTGACCAAGTTATAAACCTTTGAGTATCATTATTTTAAAATAATCAACAATTTCATTATTTTAGACAATATATCTTGGATAAAGTCCCAGTGTTGAGTGGCGTATTTATTCAAGACGACCGATGGAGAAGTCTAAAATCGAGCGCTTTTATCGAATAGAGACATTCACATTTTCACAACTCAATCAGTTTTAATTGGGAAAGAGTGGAACGTTTTTTATTTGAAAAAATTAGCATCTTAAGAATATTAAATATGATTCACAGAACAGAGAAAATTGCTGTATTATAATATTTGTACTGTGTTAAAAATGCAATTAGTCACTTTATTCTTTTATTCTCTAAATTGTAAAATCGACTTTCATGAAAATTTTAAGCACTTAAGCACTTCTTCTTTCAATTTGTCACAATATTTATTTCAAGAAAAGCTTTTAATGTAAAGATTAAATTAAAATTAATAAAAAAGTGTCTAGTTTTAAAAGTTAAGCAAATGAAAAAAGTGTTTCGAAATTCGCACTACCTAAAAACCCCTTGTGAATTCCCGTGATTGTAGTAGGTTCAGCGTTACTATTATAGCGTGCGATTATATTGTATTGTAATATTGATGTATTTAGTGTTGCAGAAATACTTGCATTTAAATACTGTTGTACTTAAACAGCAATTTAAAAAAAAAAAAAAAACTTAAATGTCGGTCGATGCATCAAAATCTCGAAACACCATGCTAACATATATTTATAGTGAGATAAAAAGAATGAAAACTCAAACATCACAAACGTTTCCACGGCTTTTTAAATCTAACCAACATAAACACTTCTTTTTTTACACGCGCTTTTACAATGCACTGTTTATGTTTCTCACGAAACTCAGTGTCACAAAAAAGGAAGTTATCGAATGACCCTCTTGGTGAAAATTGCTTATCTCTTATATTACAAGGAACGTGTCCGAATACGTCTGAATTCGCCTCCCAACACACTCCTCGAGTACACCCATTTATCGAGAAGACAGATTCGTGTCTGAACGCGCCGAATAAAATGCACCTGGTTCTTATTTATGAAAATGCCGGGAGAAAATTTCGCTTGCGCGCATTCCACGTGAGCGAAAAAAAGAGAAACAGGGAAAACAGTTCGCAAAACGTGACTCAAGGTCGGGAAGAGCAGAAGAAAACTTTCGGTTCCACTCGGCTGGTTTCGGATTCGCTCTTCCGATTTAGTAGGCACTAATGGGCGTCATTTAATACTGTTTTATCGGTCGCTTAGAGGATTTAGGAGATGGGCGATTAGTATTCACAGCGGTGGAAGCTGAGAATAAAATGATTCGACAAGAACAAAAAATTATGCAAAGTAGTTTCTTTCAAGTTGTCTTTTGTGTGACAGTTGGATGATTCATACTTTCGTCTACAGTTAAAAGTTTGTTTAAAGAGAGGTTTCTGACCCATTTAACTAGTTAAGTTTTTTTTCTTCTTTTTTTTTTTACCTGAAAATTGTCGGTTAAGATTAATTGTAAAAGTACTATTAAAAAAAAAACCCTCTCAGGTGCTGTTACAGGTGCGATAACAAAAGCATAAAAAGCTATGCTTAACAGTTTTTTTTAAAAAATTTTTATATTGAACAATAATGTATATTTATGTCACGTACAATGTTACATTTTTTAAATTAATTTCGAATAATTTTATAATTAATTAAAAATTAATTTATCTGTTGCAGTTTTTAATTCAAAAAGAAAAGTTTTTTTAATGAAGGAATTGTAATCTATTTAAATTTAATTGGAGGAAAGTTCAGTTTTCGCCCGAGTTGTGAAACCCCCGGGGGCACCTCGTAATTGATTATGAGGCGCTTCCGGCATGACGGTTGGTTCTCGCCGCCATAGTGGGTACAGAAAAAGGTAGGGATCTGGCTCCTTTCATCGATGACGGGACGTACTTCCTTATGGAAGCGTTGTAACGTGGCCGGTGATGGGCCGTTAGGACTGAACCACAGTTCCCGCTAGTGTTTCTGTTGCGGCGACCCGGCCATTCAGATTTTCCCGTGTGCCTTCTGGCTGGTCGATGTTGCCAGTTTAAGGTTCCTCACTTGTGAATAAACTGTCTGGATCAATCTGATTTTTTATTTAACACGTAGAAGAGCATTTAAAAATTTTGCATATTAAAATTAAAAAAAAAAAAAGGATATCTGAAGAATTATTCTTTTCAATAACTATTATACATAACAATCGCTTATATTATGCATTATAATGACTGCTTTACTGAAAAAATAAATTTTCGTGTTGTTATACGTTGTTTATACCACATATGCTATGATAAATAATAATAATAAAAATATATCAATTAAGTCGAGACAGTCCTTTTTTTTGACTACTCTTCCTGCTTGGCATACCGTAACCACAATATTCAAATCTGTCCTAGGTTGCAACTTAAGAAATCTGATAACTTCAGCTTAAGAGTTTAAAATTTCTATATTTCCAACCCTTCGTCTAAGATTTAGAAAATATTTACTATTGATTCTTTCTATGCATTAAATTTTATAAAAGATTTCAAAGATTTCTCTATATCTACGTTTGAAAGGGATGGAATATGATTATCCAAATGTGACCAATGAAAAGTGAACTTCATTAAAGGAAATATTGTATTAACAATAGGTAAATATGCTACGAATGCTCTCTTTGTATTTTCCCCTTCAGTTAAAAAAATGGATTTTTTTTCCCATTTTTATTGTTTTGAGTTTTATTATTGTATTTATTTAATAAGGTTTTGTTTAATACTTTTGATTTCGGTATCATCCTCTCTTACCGGGTTGTGTGCCCTGTTTTCAGGGGGCCCGGATTGAGAGTTAGAAAAATCTAGCTATTTATTCTTCGTTCAAACAATGATATCTGTTCCTCTCTCCTTTTATGTCATAAAAATAAGTTAAAAGGCATTGCTGATGTCTATGGCGTCAGAGCTTTTACCAAATAATTCTAAATGCAGTCGAGCCATTCTAAATCTATTATGTGATTCCGTGGTTTTAATTACCTATGATCTAACATCTAAAATCTATTTTCTAACTCTCAAGAATCAAAGATGTCATTAAATACAGAATAACATTTATTGACGAATACGAAAACCTACACGAACGCAAAGATATTCACCGTTACATCTCTAATTAGACATCACTAATCTGAATAGCTCAGAATAAAAAAAAGTATCAAAGTTCTAGAAAAAACTGCGCATTCGCCGGTTTCCATAGCAACCGCAGATGGAAACGGAAAAGGCGTCTCTAAGACTGAACAGGTATTTTAATATTATTTATTCAAAATTAATAATCTTATTATTTCTTAGTTTTTTTTTTAACTCTCTTTTACTTATAAGGTAAATAATGAAATATTTTATTTACTTAAATATAATATAAGAGGTATTTTGAAGCATTAATTAAAAAATTCAGCATTCATTCACAGTGGCACGACTAAAACAAATGTCGAAAATAAGGTGCCAAATGCTAAAAGGATGAAAAACGATGGTAAGAGGGAAAAAAAGACGGAAGTCTCTGTCCTAATTAACTTGTAAAAAAACCCGTTGTGTTGTTTATTCTGCGAAGATTGGCGGTTAAGATTATTACAAAAGATACATCTTGTAAATTATACTAAAAAATGTGTCAATAAAAAAATTGATATAAAAAAGTGGCTGGACAGAAATAGGAAAAAGCAGAAAAAAATTGTGAAGGATTTCTTTTGACCATTAATTTGTGACCTCTTTTATTTCTGGCAGCTATTCAAATATCACTTTCATTGCACTAACAGTACAACACAGTAATAGAGTCAATGAAAAAAGAAAAATGAGAACATTGCAGAAATGTGTTCTATTTTCCTTAACCGTCCGCTATCTTGATAATTAAAACTCAGACAAAAAAAAAAAAGTACTAATTAAATTTGAGCAAATTTAATGCTTTTGACCGGTGTCAGATAAGTGGTATTTAAATATCTTTTCAAATATTTTCACTTTGTATCTTTAATTTGCATGAAAATGGTATATTTTATGAATATAAACCAAATAATTGAAATGCTCTTAGTCAAACTTATTCTTAAACAACGTATACAAAGTAAAGTAATATAATAATAAAAAAGAAAACTTTAAGAAAATAACCCATGTTTTTTTGCAAATTGAAATAGAATGTGATACAAGCCGAAATAAAGCTATTAAAATAAATTAACGAATAAAGGCTGAAATGCTATTTGCAAATTGAGTCATGCGCATAAACGATAAAAAATTTGTTCTGTAGGGCAAACTAGTAGACATATTTGACACTAATAAGTTCTTTAGAAGGAGGTATTCATTAAAAAAAAGAGTTTTCAATCTTTTAATTAGATTTTTACTTAGAAATAATCAATATTTTAATGATTTTTTTTTCTCAGTACCTTCAATGGATATTACTGCAAGGAAATTATTTTTATCCCACATTAAATAAAGATATAAACTTTTCAATGTTGATAATTTTATTGCTGTTATTATTTTTCTACTATTTAAATAAATTTTTAAAATTTGTTTTACCACATTTTTCAATGCTTTTGTTGGATTTATACACATGTGCTTTGCGAAGATATTAAATTTTTTTTGTGTGTTTATGTTATTAATGCTATATAATTAAATTTTATAAATAATCCATTCCATGACTCAGTTATCTGCGTTGTTTGTCTGTTAAATTAGATTACTTTGAAGAAACTAAGCGATAATAATTATAACTATGCTTCATTCTGAACTGAATAATTTAATTTAAGAAGTAATTATAAAAGTCATAATGTTATTAATTTACTAAATCAATAATGAAATGAATAATGATTACGCTAAAAGGTCAATTTTTTGGGAAAATATCAAACATTTTTTTTAAAATTCAATATGCTTAATTTTCGAACAGTTTCTTTCATAAAGCTATTTCAATTAAATTTTTAAGTTATTTTTCGGGAAATCACATTTTTTTTTATGCTTACATAATATACATTTTAGTACTATTTTACATCTTTAAAAGCTATTTTCTCAAGTTCTAAATTTTTGTAGAAATTTCATTAGAAAAACTTCATAAACTAAAATCTAAGCATAATGTTTTATAATATCCACAGAATAAGCTATGCACAAAATTTTGAACTAATCATTTAACTACTAGTTTAGAAATTTATCAAATGGAAAAATTAGAAGCATAAAGCAAATTTAATTTTTGCGATATACCTTTTTTTTAATCAATTTTTTTTAATTAAAAATTTTTTTTGGGGAATTAAGTTGTTATATTTTGATTTTATAAATGTTTTTTTTATTTATTTTACGCTAAAACTCAAAAATTTAACTATTTTACAATATCTTTAAAAAAAATTCAAATTGAATATAGTCACAACTTTAAACAAGTAATTTATGGAAGGTTATTATAAAAAATTCTTCATTTTTAAAGAATTATATCGATCGAATATAATGTACTCAAAGAAATAAACTAATGGAGTCAAATGATGTGACATTAAAATCCATGACAAATATAAAGGCATATAATAATCTAAATGCAGAGAGTTTTACATCGTTTTGTGGCATCACTTTCTGTCTTCTCCTACTTGATGCGCAGTAAATACTAAATTTGATTCATTTGGCGCGTATGTCAGCATGAGTTAAATAAAATTTGGCATCTTTCAAAAATTTATTTCTTCAATAATAGAAAATTATATTAAATATTTTTTATTCAATTTCGTGAATATATTAAATGTGTAATAAAATCCATTTATAATATCAATGATAAAGCTCGGTAGCATATAAAAGCTGACGCATAACTGAAAAAGAATGCCCATTTGTTTTCACGAATGTTCCACACAAACAAGAAAATGCAATTTTCCCACGAAAACACGCATGTATTTTGAGACCCGCATGGGTTGTTCACCTCCTTTTTGTAATTGGAGAGCCCTCTCTGACTCATGCAGTATGGGAGGTATTTTTAGAGGAGAGAGCGTATGAAAAATTAAACCACAAAAATTCCTCGGACACTTTAAAATGCTGTTAAACATCTACAGAAATGTCAAGTGAGAAAAAAAAATTGCATTCTTTTTTTCCAGTTATTAAGCAGATATAAATAATTAACAAAATTAACCAAGATAAGAAATAAAGTTTTCTTTTCTAGTTCAAAATTGTATGCTTCATGATATATTTATATAAACATGATATATTTATATAAATAATGTGTTTACATTTTTACTTTCTTGTATATATTGCATAGAGAAAGTATAGTAATTCTCAAGATTTTGGAGAATTTCCATGCTTTAGACTTCTCTGAGTCTGAATAACACATTTTTGGAAAATGTCCGTCTATCTGTCTGTGACAAATATAACTCAAAAATGATTTGAGCTAAAAGGCTGGAATTTTGCATATGGTCTTTATAACAAATTTTTAGATTTCTGTCAAAATTTGAGTAAAATTTGTACCGTGGAAGTCCGTCTGTACGGCTATCCGAATATGTTAAGACAATAATTACAAAACAAAGAGCGCAAGATAGATAAAATTCAATACACAGATTTAATATCTATAGTGTAGACATTTATTAAATTTTGAGCCAAATCAAAATTCAATACACAGATTTAATATCTATAGTATTGACACTAATTAAATTTTGAGTCAAATCCAACTACGCTTGACTGTCAATCTGTATTTTCAGAAATAAGTAAACGCGATACTGTAAAGACACAATGACTTAAATATATCAAATATTTGGTATGGGGTCTGTGACTACAAAAGAAGTTTAGTGTCACATTTTTGTTTCAATAGGTTGGTAAAAGCGAGTTTAAAACACAAATTCGACTTTTGGATACTAATAACGTACATCAGGGATTCATCGCCCATTAACTCGCCAAGGATGACACGATCGATTCAGTAAAACTGAATTCATACTAAAAGTTAATATTTCGTAACTATTGTATGCTAGTGCCAGGCAAGGCATGACAACTTATTGGGGAGTATGCGAGAAAGTTTTGGAGAAACCATTCCTGCTGGTTAACTCTCTGAAGTACGAATTATACAAAGTATTGTAATAACCAGAAAACAGCAATTTTATATAAAATGTATCTCTTTCTTTGAGATTATGTTTGTCAGTCGCGTCGGCTTGCCTGAGAACATCACGACTAAACGGTCTATCGAAATAGACATCTGAATTAGGCATGCGACCTTGACACCAAAACCGCAGATTTCTATCAAATTTTGAATGAAATATACCTGCGTAGAATCCGTCTGTCTGCATATGAATGCGATAGCTCGAACACGCAGAAGTGTTCTTTGTCGGATACTTACTTCATGTGGATACTTTTTATATTTTGGATATTTCTTATTCCTTGTT
The DNA here is from genome assembly GCF_947563725.1 of Argiope bruennichi. Lineage (NCBI taxonomy): Eukaryota > Metazoa > Arthropoda > Arachnida > Araneae > Araneidae > Argiope > Argiope bruennichi. Next base: position 69,819,454 of record NC_079154.1, on the reverse strand, counting down.
GAACTTCGTAGTATAGAGAGGCGATTAAAATATAAATTTTGGTTCTCTGCCTGTAAAAACCAGATTCAAAATGAGATACTTTATATTTTTGATATCTAGAACAAGGACTTAATATCATTTATCTAACTCGTTCTATTTTTAATTTTTGGAATCACATGCGCATATACGAACATTGAACTTATTAAGAAGTTAAAAGCATATCTTGAGATTAAAATCAAAGAGAATACCATCGCAGTATTGAATTTTTTTAACGTTTATAATATTTATCTTTTATATTGTAAATCGACCCCGTTCTTAAGATGGTTCACTACGGTTTCTTTTTATTTTCGCTTATAGCATAGAGAAAATATTGTCAAAAAATTCGAGCTGGAGATTTTGTCGATCCCCCACATTATAGGAGTTCGAAAAACACATTTTGTTTGTTCATCCGTTTGTTACAAAGGTTACTCAAAAATGCTTTGAGCTAGATGGATAAAAGTTGGTACATATTCTTTTCATTAAACTTGTAGATTTATATTTAATTTTTAGTAAATTCATTCAGATGAAATCTGTCTGTCTCGCTTAACACAATAAGTATAAAATAAAGAGCGCCGGATATATAAAATTCAATACACATATTTGACGTCGACAGTGTAGATACCTGCCAAATTTTGAAGTAACTACACTGGGTACTCCACCCTGCCTAATTAAAAGCATTCGAATTAAATTTGAATGACCGGACGGCCACGGCAGCATTGGCAGGAGCTAGGTTGAATCCTACTGCCCATCACTGGCTACAGCACAACCCTTCCTGTGGGAAGTACGTCCTGTCATCGATAAGAGGTAGCCAACCCCCATCATTTCTGTAACCACCAGAGTAGCGAGAACCAGTCACCAAATCGGAAGCTTCTCATCCTCATTTCTAAGATCCCCAACCCTCGGTGGGAGTCCCAACAAGGGATTGTCTATCTGCTCTTTCATATAAACACGATAACTCAAAAAGCAGAGACTTAATTACATCAAACCTGAGGAGGTGATTTTGTGACTAGAATTATAGATCCATGTCAAATTTTGATTTCATTTGGTTGGGAAAAACGCATCTGAAATATAAATTCATTCTACGAATATTATTAACCGCATACGAGAGATTAAATTCCAAAATCTCGCTGAAGATCATACAATAGATTCAGAAGAAACGTTAAATTCATGCCAAAAGTTAATATTTCGTAACTATTATAAACCAGTGTCATGCAAAGCGTTCTCTGGTTTACTCAGAGTTTATAGATTTTTTTTTTTTTTTTTTTTTTGAGAAAGAGTATGGGAGAAAGTTTTGAAAAGATCACTCCTGCTGATTATATTAGCATCCGTTTAGAGGATATTTTAGAATGGATCAACTAATTTAATCATTTTATAAGACAAATTTATAAGGTACATTTTTTTTTGTAATGTTAAGAAAAGAAAATGAATATTCAGTCAACTGGAGTGTTTCGACTTTGACTTTCTAATAATTTGACGTTTTTTCGGTTCTTTTTATAATAATTAATAAAATGTCTTCTGTTTCAAACATATTAGAGTGGCATAGAGGTTGTGAAAATAAGGTGATGTAGAAATTAGGAAAATAAAGTGTGGTAAATGGAGTTATATATATATATATATAAAATTATGGTTCAAGATTATGAGATAAAATCTATAATAGTTCTACAAAACGAAGCTAAGAAATCAAACAAAGCATTATGCTTTTACAGTATTTTTTAAAAAGTGTATTTAGAAAAATAAAGTAGAAAAGAAAAAAAAAATTATGTCTATTAAATTTTTGCATAGAAGTTATAACATGATGTTTTTCACCAGACGATATTTTGACTATTATAGATGCAATAAATAAATAAAGATGAGAAATTTGTATAATTTTTTAACAGGCTGTATTTTTCGCTGTCATGCGTACGGATTATTTTTTAGAATATTTAAAAAGAAATTAATTAAAAAAAAGGAAAAAGAAAAGAAAGGGAAGACAAAACTTTAATATCAATTTAGAAAACTACAGAAAGATATTCAGGCTTTTCAACCGTTTATTACAAGTTTTTAGGTCATGGATTCGATTATTTCAGACGAATAATTCAAAAAAAAGTTGAGGAAAATGCAAGAATAATTAAAACTCAAAATTCCAAAATACAACGCTCATTTAAAATGTGGTTTTGGCAATTCTGTCTGGATTGCAATTAAGTTGCTTTGTTTTGTCTGGAATTATTTCCGCAGGTCCTTGATTCAAATCCTTGGACGGAAGAAAAGTCATTGTTATCTGAACATTAAATATTTCCTCAAAAGACTGTCTAATGATCAACCACTAAAAACTTAATAATATACTCTGCTTACATTGTTTGAGACTAAAAATCATTGATGTCTCAATAAAGACACAGCATTTCCTTGAAAAAAGAAAAAGATTTGCAAGTCCAATAATTTTTTAAAAATTTTATTACAGCTTTTCATAATTTTTTTTTCGTATTTATTCTATGTGGAATACTTCTTGAAGGCAAAGGTGAATTCCTTTACATCTGAGTTACTATCTGGCAACATAAATGGTTGATGTTAGAAACAATCAAAATGTGGGCTAGAAAATCACTTTTCAGTCTCTAACTTCTAAGATATTGCAGTTATTGAAAAACTTGAAATACGAAAATTGTTCGTCTTAATAAGGCGCTCATTTTATTAATTCGATTTATTTTTCTATCTTCAATATTAAGAAAGTTATAGCGAAATGAAAATCTCAAACCTCCACTACTCCCACGTCTTTTGAGTTAGATGGGCCATTTACCCCACCGAGATTTTTGCTCTTCTAACAACATTCTCCAAGCCGGTGAAAATCCAAACAAAATTCAAAATTACTCTGGTTATCCTGTTCAAAAGTTAGCATGGACAAAGAGTTATACACATATACATGTAATATTATTTGTTGTGAAGCATGATGCAGTTTGAAGACAGTGAAGATACTTTTAATTTCGTGACGTCGTTTTATTTCATTTTGAAGAAGCAAGCATATGTACAAGCGACGAGCACACAGAACGACACAGAAAGGAATGAGGGAAGAGCTCTTGGACATTTTATCCCTGGTCTTATATAACCTATGATTTTGATAGGGAAAATATTTCTTTACAGTGCTAATGTATTATGAGATTTCGATAGGGATTTTCGTTACACGCGTTGACAAGGTAGGGGAAATACAGGGAGATTTTAAAAAAGAATTTGCTTGATTAGCGGTATGTTATCTCTTCACGCGTAGTGTGGGAAAGTTAGATTTTAGCTGATTCAACAATTTAACAAAGCTTCTCTTGAATTAATTAAGTAGAGACAGTGGAATGGGATCACGAAATAAGAGAATATTTTAGAATGAAGTTACTATGGGCTAAATTAAGATGAAGTTACTATGAAAATGAATTAAATTGAAATTAGAGTTAAAATATCATTACATACATATAATATAAACTTCTGAATGAAGGGTGGTTTTGGTTTCTAGGGTCCATGATCGGTAAAGAACTGAAGAAATTTTCACGAAGTCTTATTACTTACCCTTACCTTTGCACCCTTACTTACCCTTGCAATAGGTAGTCCTCCTATAGAAATCTACCAAAAAAGTATCTCGCACAAAGTGACGTGGTAGGACAATAAGCAAGCATCGCGAACATAGTATTATTTTTGCACTCATTGATGATATGTCATTTCAAAAAGTGATATAATGTGTTGCTCCGATGGTGCACTATACGACTGGCACTTGGGATATCAATACCCACTCCCTCTTTTGGTTCCCGATCATTATGCTTTAATTAAGTTCCTATCCTATGCTAACTTAATTAAGTTCCTTCGTTAATTAAGCCTTAATTAACACACAGACTATTACGAGACAATTCGTAATTAACAGACCCTGAAGACATTTTGAATATTTCGCAAAAATTTAGGTAGCTATTTTCCATGCCATTATTAGCTATGACATATTGGCATAGAAAATAATATTATTTATAATAATATAATACAAGGCGCTTTCGGCAACAAGATGCTCGCTCATCATATTAATGTGCTAATGCCACGCAGCTTTGATGCCTTACATTTTATCGCATCGGATGAAAGCATTATTTAAAATTATACTTCTGCAATTAACATAGAACATTCTGATTGATTAGCTAAACACATAAAATGGTGAAATCAGATCAGTTATTGAGGTTGGGGCTGTATTAAAGTATTATCTTACGATATCTTACGAAAATGGCGGATGGATAGGAACAGGCGGCCACTGACGACGTATCAAATTGTCATGAGATTCTTTACAAAACAAAAATTGGAATAATCGGAGCAGCGATGGAACTGGAGAACTGATTCTTTGGTTTTCATAAATATTTTAAACATAGAAACACTGCAATTTGTCTTATTTATTAAGGTGTCAAAATAAAGAGTGCAGTAAACTTTAACAAGTCAAGATCATTTTTTTGACTATTTTTCATAAATATTGAAACAGTCCCTTCGAAGGTGGAGAGGGTACAATTCAAAGAGGGGTGACTAAGCATAGAGGGGGAAGGCAAGAGTCAGCTTAGGATAAGGAGGAGTTAATTGGAAAACTGTCGAATGAAAAGCTCATATGTCAGTATTCTATCCTGGGACCCAACTCGAAGGCTCTAATTCACCTGTATAAAAAGAGTTAAAAGGGGGGAAAATGTAGTGACCCCCATTTAGGATTTAAATTTGTATAAGCTGAGAAGTAATGACGTAAATCAAGGATTCTAAAAAAAAAATTTATTAGAATTTTTTTTCTACTTTAGAATTTATAAGTTTTCACTGGCGAAATATATATTATATATAATACCATATAAACGGTTTCTGTACTGTAGAGTATTGAAAGAATTTGCAGTCATTTAAAAATAGCCATTACTCCGCTTATTGATAATTGATTAATAGGACATTTGAATGTGGTTTTCAATATTATTTCAGCATGTTCTTGATCATTGGAGGGAAATGTAACGTAGCTTCTATGCTAAGAATATTAAACAAAAAGCAGACAAAAAGCAAATTTATAGCTTTAATAAGTTCAGAAAGTGGGCTTCTCATTTTCGGAAATGATGCTGAAACCGCAACTCATCTAGGGCAACAGCTTAAGAAGTTAAAGTTATGTTATTGCACCTCGAGAGACAAAGGAAACCAAAGGAATTGAGAAGTTAAAGTATTTTTAAATTTGAATTTAAGTTAGTCAGAAAAAATTTCATGAATTTGAATAAGCTGAAATCATTACATGAACATAAAAAAATAAAGAAACAATATAAATAATGATATATGCAAAGAAAAATTATTCCATACATATATTTCGGAAATGAAATGATTTAAAACAAAGTACATTTACTTTATATAATGTAAAAGAAGCACCCGAATTTTAAAAAAAATTGTGTGACCCCGTTTTTGTGTGATGTCATAGTATAAGAATCCTTAATAGAGGTGATTACTCTTTTACTGGTGCCCTCTTTTTCTACGATACATCATTTCATGATTTATAATGATTATTATCAAAGTATCATTCGTTTTTTACATGCTTTTATTTAACTTGGCTTATTTCATAATGATGGAATTTGTCTTCAATATGACATTCATTTCTTGATATGTTGTAGATTCGAGATTTTGGAGATTTGTGTGTTCGAGATGACACTGCATTATTTTAATAATTTCAAAATTTAACGTCAATTAATCAGGTAATTTAATGAAAGTTTTATGCCATGGATACGATACGAAATTTGATGAAAAATATGTTTATTCTAAATTTTTGTAATATATATGATAACGAATGACAAATTAGATTTTTATAGTCGAAAATAATTAAAATAAATAATTTTTTACTTTTTTTGTACGTTAACTAAAAACAATACAGTAAGTTTGTTTATAAAAATTCTATTGTTAAATATCAATTTGATTTTATTACAGGTTCTCTTGTGCCCTTGCGGTAGATGGCAGTTTCGACAGCCCCTTTTACTAACAGTAAATCTGACATACATTCTTTGTCCGTTGAAGTGAAATGTTTTCTTACATGGTGTGGAAGATTGTTTAAAGGCATGTTTGCTCATCCGACATTTGTTCAAAAATACGAGGATTGTTTCAAAACAGTCCCTATATTGTTTCAAAACGTATCATTATTCAAATTTTCGTTATTGATTCAATATATTTCATTCAATATAATCATGCTTTTAGACTACCGTCTTAACCGTAACTTTTTGAGACGCAAAACAGTCCAAACCGTTTTAAAGGACAGATTGTTGGATCTAGAATTACCAAATAGGAACTTAATTACTTCTTGGGTGATAAACATCCACTGATAAAGTTTTTCTCTTTCTTTTCTCCTTTTTTTAATTTTTTGCTAGATACTTCATTCATTAAAAGTCAAATGAAATTTTTATCTTTTCCCTCAGTATGCTCGGAAGGTAAAAATAGCATAAAAACTAGTTTTACACCATTTTGGAATTCAAAATACTAGCTTTACGGTGACAGCAGTTTAATTTCCTTGAATTAAAATTAATTTTGAAAAGTTTATTAAAATGAAAGAAAAACAAACTGAACGGAATTAAAAGCGTTATCACTGAAAGGCTAATCTTTTGAGTTTTAAAGTTTTGCAAAATTGGATTTTGTATGACGATAGGTTCTTAAAGATATTGATGGAAAACGTTAAAATTTGTGATAATTTCTTTTATTGTTGCAATGAAATTCAACAGAGAAGAGAATTTCAAGAGAATTTTTAAAATTAATTATTATAAATAGAATTTCTTTTTTTAGGTGTAAATTTCAAGTAAATTTTTCATTCCCACTTTTATACGTTTCATTATTTTTAGTCTGACATTCCTTCAGTAGTCTGCATGATGTAAAGATCTTAACGCCCAAAATGCAACGGCTGATGCAGTCAAGCCATTTAAAACAAGACATATGAGCCAGACTTAAAACATTATCATGCTACAACGTTTCGAAGTACGAAATTTAATGATTTCATCTGGGTCAATAAACTCTCTGCAATCCGCCCTTGAATTCTACGTGCGGTTTACACATATGACGGATTTAACCCCACCCAAAAATAGGATATGCATATCAGTAAAAAAAAATCATATAATTGGTAATTACCTATCCATTCTACAAGTTATCGAGTTTGGAATACCAAAGAGATCTTTCCCGTTCGCTGCGGGTTTTGTTTTACTATAATTTTTTTAATAGAGTCGTCAATCATACAACTGATCGGTCTGCATACGCAATTCTATTAATATTTCAGCAATAGAACTTGCAAGGGTAGAAACTTTTAAGAATGTGTTATTTTTTGTCAAATTTTCTAAAGACTTTGAGAGTTTTAGTATGTTTTTAAGGTAAAAGTTTACAATTGTTTCATTTATTTTGTATTTTGCAACGCTGCAATTTTCATTTCATTAATGTACATCTTCTTTAAATAAATAAATATATAAAAAATTATTTCGTTACTAAGCATTTTGTTTCTTGAGAATGGATGATTAAACTATGATGAAAATTTTCGGTTAGTATTTGATCAATCCATCTTTAATTTTTCTGATAATTTTACCATTTATCAATAAAACACTAGATTACACTTTATAGAAATAATAAATGCTTATTTTTAATTAGATTATGTTTATTATAACATCGGCGATGAATTTTTTACAAAATATTCTAAAATAATGAAATAATGTTTACGTTTTAAAGATTTGTTTATTTATAAAGTTGTATATTCTTGTATGAAAAAAATGTGATAGTATAAACTAGCAATTCCCATTAACGGGCCCTGAAACGCCTTTTCATATTGGTTTTTTGATGCCGCTTTCCGAATATTGGAGACGCAAATGATTGGTCAGAAATTCACGAGGAAAAGATTATATAAAGAAAATGAAAGTGTCGTCAAATGAAGATAAACCACCAATAAAACAATCTTTTGAACAGACTTTAAAATCGCTTTTTAGGACAGTTTGAATTTGCCACCATTCGTGCAGTAAAGTGTTGGCAACCCTATTTAAAAAAACCATTTGACAGCTGATAGTTTAAGGTTAGTAAAAATGTTGCGTTACGCGATAGAACAACGTGTTAACGCAAGATTAAAATTAAATAAAAAAAACACAGTTTTTTTTCTTTAAATTGTTATATTTTTATTGAATCGTAAAGTACACAGAATAGGGTTATGTATGGAATAACACATACGGCAAATGGATTTTATGGCTTTGCTGACACATGCGCACTCTTTCGTCGAAATTTTCCATGACCATTTTGCATAAATGGTCTTAAATCACACGATCTAGGGAGCCAAATTTCATCCCTTGTCTTATATAACCTGAGACATTGATAGGGAAAATATTTCTTTATAGTGCTAATATATTATTAATATTTCGATAGGGATTTTTGCTACACGCGTCGACGAGGCTAGGCAAACGCAGGGATCTTTTTAAAAAGAATTTGTCTGGTCAGTGGTATATTGTCCCTTCACTCGGAGTGTGGGAAAGTTAGGCTTTTAACCGATTCAGCAATTTTACAAAGCTTCTCTTGAATTAATTAATTAGTGAAAGTGGAATTGGATCAGGAAATGAGAATATTTTAGAAGTTACTATGGGCTAAATTAAGATAAAACCTTGGAAATTAATTAAATTGAAATTATAGTTTAAAATATCATTACATATATATATATTGTGAGTTGTTTTTTATTAGTATATTGACTTAAAAGCTTAAAAAAATTTTTTTTTTACGCAGAAGAAAGATTGGGATCTCTCGGAATAAAATCAAAGAAGGTGGAACATCGACAAAATAAGTTATGTGAGAAGAATATCGAAACTTTCTGAAAGTGATTCCATAATATTTACATTTGTAGAGGCAGTAAGAAAAGAGGAAGTCAAGATAAGGAACACCAAAAAGAAAAAACTTAATTGCGTTAAGTTTCTCGATGCCGAAGTGAGAAGGAAAAAAAGAAACAGAAAGCGAAAGAAAGGAAATAAAATTATCATCATAAAATGGCGCGAAAAAAAGAAACCTTCGAAGAATTAATGCGCAGCCGCGGACGTCACTGCTGTAGCTGGAATATGCAAACACACTGGCCTTAATAGCCCTCTCTAGTTCTCTACCTTCTCAGAAGCCGAGTTTTCCGTCTCTCCTCTCAGACTTGTAAAGGCAACGAAATGAAATAAAAAAAGAACAAATTTTCCCGCGCAGGAGGAAATTGCGCAACAATGAAAGCGAGAGGGAAGCAGAGGAAAGAAATCTTCACTCACACTGAGAGTGTATCCGTGGAAACGAGAATGCCACCGACTGGAATGTAATTATGAGTGAACAAATCGTTTGAAAAAATTGTTCATTGATTCGCTTGATTATTCATGATTCATCCAATATTAACAACTGAAAAAAAAAAAAACCTTTTTTTTATTGCTAGTAAAAACGACCCGATTACCATTTATCATAATGAACGTATTAATGATGGTAATATAAAATGATGATAAATACATTGATGATGATCTCTGCAAATAATAAAAGTGGTTGCGTGTTTTAGCGTTCTATAGGAGAGATCGTTTGACTTAAGGCGACTAAACTAGGCACGAATATACTTTGGAAGACAAAAATATAATGCAATCTTTTTTCTTTTTTTTTTGAAATTTTAAATAAAATTTGAGATAATTAATATGTAATTAAAACAGCGATTTAATAATGTAGTTATCAGCTTTAATATGTAAGTAATATGTAGTAATATAAATAATGTAATATCTATACTTATAATAAAGCTCAATGTGTGTGTGTTAGCGCTCTACAGGCCAGACCGTTTGACATACAGCTACCAAATTTGGTACATGTATACCTTGGAGGTCGGGAATGTGCACCTGGGGTTTCTTTTTTCGAATTTTTAATTAGAATTTTAATTATTAATTAAAAACTAACTTTCCCGAAAAAAAAATCTTCCATTTTCCCCACCGCCAACTTTTTCGCCAAAAAAATCTTCCATTATCCCCAGCGCCAAACGAGAAAGGCTTCAGTTTTTTTTTTCTCCCAACAGTAATGAGGCTAGGGTTAAAATTTTTCGGCGGAGTATTTCAATCGGTTCTGTTTATTTTCTTAATGTTTGATGCATTTAAAATTAAACTTTGTTAATGAATCAATCTTTCAGATTCATTCTGTAGTACTTTTGAATTAAAATAAAACAGAATAAAGGAAATTAAAAATTTCTAATCCGCATAGCGTTACCCCAACTGGCGTAGAAAAAATCACGTATTTGCGTTACGTAACCGGCGAAGAAAATTCACGCATGCGCATTCTGTTCTGATTGTTGCCATGACAACGTTATCAATGGATGATTTAAATTATTTTTGGGTTAGTTGCATGTTTTTGTAATTAAATTGTATTTATGTTAGTTATATATTTTTTGTATACGCTAATAGTTTTAAGTACATCGTTTTTTAAGTAGTTTTTTTTAACCTGTTTTCAACCGATTATTTTAAACGATATGTTTTATTTCCTTAGTGTTTCATGCATTTAAAAATAAAAATATTGTTAATTAATCGTTCTGGTCGTGATGAATCTGAGAATATTTTGTTGCAAATTCTTGAAATATTACATAAATTAGGGAAGATATTCTTTAGTGCCCATAAAGTTTAAACGCTTAGTGACTCTATTTTCAGTAATCAGATTATAAAAAAATGCTTTGTTTCAGTAAAAAATATTATTATATTAATTGAAGATAAATTCTTTCCACTTTAATTTAAAGCATAAATTCTACGGGTGCTAACAGAAAATGAGAGAGATACATATTACGTTATGACTGAAGGCCTTTATAATATTATGAATGAATTATATGATAATCAAAATTTGAAGTTTTAAAATATTTTGATAAAGAAGCTATTAAAGTAGAAATTGCATAAAATATTTAATTATTAAAATTTTAACGAACATTGATTGGCGAACCGGCTGGTCGCCAAAGGCGGCTAGTAAGTAATGTAATATAAGTTAATAATAAATAAGTATAATATAAGTTAATATGTAAGTTATCAGCGATAATTCCCGATGATAATATTATTAAACAGAAATAATTTTTTCACCATTTCAAAATTTTTAAAAAAAGTTTGTTTAATAATATTAATTTAATAATCATGCAAATATAATAAAATATAATAATGAATGATGAATAAGACATGATGGCTTATGTTGAAGGCTATGGTATGATGAATAAGAGAATAAAGTCAGTGCGAAGAAAGTCAAAAGATAAATGAACTGTACATTTTGAAATGCGCTATGAAGTCATAAAACTTGACTCTTTTAAAATGCCTGATATATACAATGAACTGAACATGTGTAGGGCTATTAAAATAACATAATTTTGACGTCCGCCATAATTTGATGCTTAAAAATATTTTTTGGGGGGAATCATAAATAAGTTATAGGTAGGAGATTTAACTGAAAGCAAAATATAAACAATATTTTCTGCGAAGTAGATAGTCGCCAAAAGCTGCTTGTATAAAATAATAATAATAATTGTTTTTTTATTTCGTTGAATATTCTTAGATCTAAAATAAACATCTGGAAAATTCAGATGTTTTGAGGTAAGAATTTTATGAATAACTATGCTGATGTACAGAATTCGATTATCTAGATTAGTTAGTATCAAACATGATCCGGATAGTAAAATAACTAGATAATGGAGGGGAAAAGGGATATTCCTTAGGGGAAAAATAATTTGCCTATAATGTATTAATTTAATGCTTACAAACACAATGCTGTTTACATTTTGCTTACTTACAAACAGTATTAATATATCACTGCTTTTGCGTATTGATACTTCACTGTCTTTACTCTTTTATTTTATTTATTTATTTATATTTTGTTCAAAAAACGATTGTGTTTAAGGATTAAAAAAATTTATATAAAATTCAACCGGATAGCTGAAGCTGTGTTGTTTTATGAAAATATTCACTCCCATTTTCTCATTCTTTTATTGAGGTTATATCTTCATTCTAAATAAAATTTCTGTATAAAGTATCAACTTTTTTTAATGTTCCTTTGGAATTTTAAATAATAATTTTAATAATTGCGGCTTACTTGAAATTTTTTTTACATAACACTTCCATCATACCTTTCTTTAAAGAAATTCTAAAAAAAAATGTGTTATAAATTTTTTATAAGTTATTTTAAGTGAGCCGTTATCCTTTTTAGAATGTGACACACATTTAGTGATAATTCAAAAAGTAACTCTTTTAATTTATCATGCTTTTATAACCAATTAGTCTAGATACAAATAAGTTACGAGTTGAAATTATAAAGATTGCCATTTTTGAATACACAAAATCAAAACATCATTTTAAATTGCGAGAACAACTTTTTTTTTCTGACCCCAATAGTGTTGCACGGCATTCAATGCTCCATAGTGACTACTAATCTTACCTTATTCTCACCAAAGGTAATCAGAAAAATTTTAAATAAAAACATAATATATATATATATATGATGATGATGAAGATGATGTGATATCCATATTATGTTTTAGATGTTTCTACCAACACATTATTTATTATGTTTTTAGCTGCAATTGATGCTTATTTTACTTTTTTAAATTAGCTTGTAGATGATTAGTAATCGATATAAGTATTTTATAAACCGGCGTCCTGGCGTAGAGGTAGCGCGTCTTAACCGTGATCTGGGCGTCTCTGGCTCGAGTCTCGGTTTGGGCATAGGTGTTTTTCATCTGCATTCTATCTGTGAGGTGTGTGAATGTGCCCCCTTGTAAAGAGGGGTTGTGCAAGCGAATGTGACGTGTGATTAGCTACGGCGTACTCTTGACCCTAGTTGACGCTGCTAAAAGAAGAGACGCTCTCTCGGCTTGAAATCGCTGACTTCGCCAGCGGGCTTGTCAATGACAAATGCCATTAGAAGCAGTAGCACATAAGCCTAATATGAAATAAACACTTGCAGAGAGCTATTTTTTTTAACTTGTTGTTTTCTTTCTTGTTATAGTTCAGTCGTTTCATTCTGTCAAATTTGAGGTGGACTACATCATAGAATAGAACTTTGAATATATATTAGTTGCTTCAGGTTATAGATCCACGTTAATGGATGTTAATTCCGTTGGTGAAATCAGAAAAATAAAAAAATATGGGCTACAGCAAAAAAATAAAGCTATAGTCTGTGTATTTTCTGTAGGCTGTTCAAGGTCACATTTTCTACTTCGTTATTGGTTACGAAGTAGAAAATGTAACCTTGAACCGCCTACAGAAAATACACAGACTATAGAATGGGTGAAAGGTTATAAAGAGCATCAATAGAATGAATCAGCTTATGAAATGACGAAACAGGCTACAAAGGAACTAGAGTTTGTTAGTTATTTTCATTAAAAAAAGATCCAGATTGAAACCAACGTTAAGAAAAAAGTAATGCAACAATGGTAAGAGAGCTGTAATAATTCTTTTAAGGTATCCGACTTGGTTCAAAACATGAATTTGAATGACGATTCGCCTTTTTATTATTATGCAGTTTTTTAAAAAGTAGGCACGTTTCTGTTTCCAGTGATATCTTTATTTTATCTCTAGGTCAATTAGAAGTCAAGTTATAACAAACTATTCACATGTAAATGATACTTATTTGTAAGCATTTAAAAACTCTAAATGCATTTTCTGAGGAATGAATTATTTTTATAATTATACTGTACGAGTATCGTCATATCTTAAAAAATAATCAAGATATCTTAATGAAATTCATAATTAGTGCTCGTTATATTATGCAGAATGCAATGAACTACGGATTTGATATTGAATGCTCTAGAAGTGGATTTATGATAGTTTAGTGTAAATATTGTTGGAAAAGATTTCAAAATTTCAAAGATAATTTCATATATTACACATAAAAAATTTATTTTTGAATATTATCCTTAGTTAACAGTGAGTTACACTTTAAGACGCGTTTTACTTTTAATGTTATAAAGAAAAATGAAAAATCCTAACAGTTTTTTTCTCTAGAACAATCCTGGTTTTTGTAAATAAATGCTAAAATTTACATCAAAATATGCTTTTTCTTCAAAAGCTGTAAATATATATTTAAACTATATCATTTTTATTCATAATTCTATTCTTATATTAATTAAAAAATATCATATAAACATTAAAATATTTGTTTTTTATTCTTTTTTCATGAAAAATTCTTTCCGAACCTAGTCGGATACTTTAAAGGAAGAATTACTTGGTACATAATGTTAATCCTTTCGCAATCCTCGCCTATCCATAAAAATTCCTATTTTTCCACTGTTTTTTGAAACAGTAGAACAAACAAAAATAAAAACTCAAACAAATAGGCATTTACAAAGCGTTTTAAACATTTAAAAGTTTTAAAATGTAGAAGAACGCTCGAAGCACGTTACGGCCGCTCTGTAGAAGTTTCACTTGAACGCGCTACAGGCGTTACCGACGCGCTACACGCGACGAAGAGGTTAAAACAAATACAAAAGGAACGAAAAAAAAAATTCTGCTCAAACCAAATTTGCATAGAGTTTGGCCTTTGTAAAACTTGTTTTCTTATTGTTAGAAGGAATGAAAGTTTTTACTGGAGTTTCGAAATCGGTAACGCTAATCAATTACATTCTTCTGGAATGTAAATTCTAAAAAATCGTAAAGAAGGAATTAAAATTTAACTCTTTAACTTCACAGTTTATTTTTTTATGTGAAATATGAAAATCATAAATTTCTATACATGAAAATGAAGGAACGAGTCGATTGATATGTAAGGGCAAAACCGAACTTCCAACCGAATAAATGCGCACATAGTCTAAACTGTTTCCAGCTAACTTACCGAAGACTGGAATTCCATTCATAGGCGTCATTCTGCTGTAGTCTCGATCTCGTTGCCATGGCAAAGAAATCGTACGGATTCCAAAAGCAATTGGCGTGGACGTATTTTCACTTCTTGAAGAAAGTGAAATCCAAGAATGGATCGATAATGAAGATGTAGAGTTAGTGAATGAAAAAGTGGATAACTTTGTAACACCATCCGCTGGTGAAAACAGAGATAGTAAAGAAAAAATTGTATTGTCTTTTATCTTGCGAAATGAATTATTAAAAAAGGCAAAGAAACTGTCTTTTTTTATATATATAATAGAGATCGAACTAAGTGATGGAGAAAGAAGGCATTTTAGATGTGAGAGCAATAAAGAAAACCCTGCATTCTTTATCGCGATAATTTTAAAAATCTGTGTCAACTGCCAGCTCTTTTCATTATTCACTTTAAATGACAACAATTTAATCTTGTGAAATAAATATATTTTTTACATTCTCGTACAAGAAATATACAGAAAAAATTGCAATCGTCAAAAAATTCGAACTCGATATTTTAACGAATCTCCACGTTTTAGACCTTCCTGAATTCGAAAAAAAAAAAAAAAAAAAAAAAAAAAAACATTTTTAGAAAATGTCCGTCGGTCTATCTGTGGCAAGGATAAAAACTCTTTGAGCTACATCTTTGAAATTTGGTATGCGGTTTTTGCACCAAATTTGCCGAATTCTGTCAAATTTTGAATAAAATCTGTTCCAATGAAGTCTTCTGTCCAGCTGTTTGAATATGAGTTAATACAATGATTACAAAACGAAGAAATCTAAATTCGAGTCAAATCCAACCAAGTATTGACCGCCTGTCGGTCTATATTTTCAGAAACATGTAAACGCGTTAATTCGAAAATGTAATGAATTAAATATATCGATCTGAGTACAAGTGCAGTTTTGTGTCAAATTATGGCTGAGAAAAACGTGCCTAAAGCACAGATTCGGTTTTTGACATTATAAGTCGCATGCCAAGGATTAATCGCCAAATATCTCGCCAAGGATGACACGATAAATTCAGTAAAAGTGCTGAATTCACGCCAAAAGTTAATATTTCGCAACAATTGTACACCAGTACTACGTAAGGCTTTCTCAAGGATTACACTTTATGAGAAAGTATGCGAGAAAGTTTTTGCGGAGACCACTCTTGCTGGTTTAATTTGAAATCATTTAATACGTTTTTCCCACAGAAAGCTAACTTTTCAGAATGCGATTGTACCAAGTGACCCATATTCATATACTGTATACAATATTTCTATTTGCTGAATGTTGAAATCATAATGTACCAAAGCAAATAAGTTGTAACGTAGTTTCGACAGACGCAGTTCATCAACCGCAGCATAATGTATTATATTTTAGGTGAAACAGAAAAAAATTAATAAATATTTTAGCAGTGAAATCCGGTGAGCGGTGTAGGTGATGGGAAATTCAGAGCTTTTTCTTTTCACTAATCACGTGTTCACAAAAATTGTATCAAAACAAGTCACGACAATAACGAGAAATGCTTCATCTTGTCGTTTGTCTTTATTACAAAACGTCTTTTCAAAACTTAGAGTAATTCATTGTGGGTATAAATTCAGTTTTAATTTAGATACATTAATGCCTAGTTTTAAAGCGATATTAGGGCTATTTTGGGACGGATATTGTAATTCTGAACGACTGACAGATGAAGATGACGACGCCTGAGCTGGTATCCTCTCTCCAAATTTTCACACCACGCCAGCGGAAGGACATTTGGTTCCTACGGATTTAACGTGCACCAGACCCTCTTGCACAATGGTTCTTCGGTAGAATCGGGTCTCGAAAAAGAGAACCTGACCACCAGGCCACCACGGTCTGGGTATAAGTTCCGATAAATTTCACAAACCATGGAGTAAACAGAGAAAACTCCAATTAATACAAATGTTGACAAATCACGCAAGTTAATTAGTAACAAGTTGTTAAAATGTTTCATTGTCAAACAAGATAATCCCAACATTGCAACTATGAAGCAATGTCCCAACATTTGCAACTATCTTGTATCACTTAATTTATGAAATTTGCTATATTTAGAATAAATAAATTTTCATTATGAAAATGAAAAAAAAAAAAAAATGCTATTCGACTATATTATAGTGTACATTAAAAAGATTATACTTATCAACGCTCTAATTATGAAACTGCCAACCGCTGACAGGATACTACGTTTGTAATAATTATGTTCTGAATCATTTGTAATAACTATTCATTATTTGTAATAATTTATTAATTTGTATTTGTTTGTAAAGCCAATCATTCTCAATCACTCCGCGTCTTTTTTTTTTTTTTTTTCCTTCGCTTTTCGCCAAAATCAATCGAGATTTGGCATGAAGTGGCGTAAGCCTGATTTCCAAATTGACATTTGGAATAGAAATTCAATGGATGTGGGTTGGGGTGCCAAAGAGAAGAGACAGAGTCCTCTAACAAGGTTTATATGGAAATGATTGGACATTGGCATGGAGTGGCTATCTTTGCCCCTACTAAACGGTTGGAATAAAAATATGAATGATATGGAATGCCAACACGTCTTGGCGTCTGTGGCGTGGAACGTTCTTGAATGACCAGCCTTACTTCTTTATGTTATTATTCAAACTATGTTCGCAATTTTTTTGACACTTTGTATTGTTAGATATTATCGTTAAACGACTTTATCATAATTTTATTCAAATTTTGCTCAATTATAGTTGAATGTTCCAATCGAATCAGTGATAGATTTAGGTACTTTGCAGCTTTAGATAGTACCCATGATGAGTCCTCTTAATAATTAAGTTGGTTCCCTACTTTAGCACATTTTTAGCATGTGTTGATTTGTTATTATTTAAGTTAACATTTTTAAATTTTGTTAATTATAAGAATTTGTTTCTATTTAACGATTATGATTCCATTCTGCCCGACATCTACTTTTATAACCAATATTGTTTCAGATAAAATCAAAAATTCGTCCGAGGGTTGTAGGGTGTTAAGTCCAGGTTCAGTTGGATTTTTTGATTGCTTTATTCTACAAAAAAAAAACAAAAAAACACACTAATATAGAGTAGCAAATCGCAGTCGTAGCTTACATAAGAATAGCAGTTGCAATAAACAGCAGCACGCAAGCAGAAAATTGCTAATAAACTGTAACAGTACAAACAGCTCGGAGAAAACTCATTGGAAACTTTACTCAATTGACTGCGCTCAACTATTCCCTAACTTTTTATCTGTGGTTTCTATAGCCTGTTTCACAAGGCATCGAATGTTCTAGAACAAATGCTGGAAGTGAAGTCCTAATAGAGTTATTGTCAAGATTCTCGATTATTCTAGATCCTTCATATTTGTTGCCAAGACCGGGGGTCACTGAACTAGCCTCCATTCTTTCATCCATTAGTGCTATTTGTAAAACTTTCTTCTTTACCATGAAACTAACTGTATAAGGAAGCAATACTAAAAATTCTATAGCCTGCGTCACAAGGCATCGAATGTTCTAGAACAAATGCTGGAAGTGAAGTCCTAATAGAGTTATTGTCAAGATTCTCGATTATTCTGGATCCTTCATATTTGTCGCCAAGACCGAGGGTCTCTGAACTAGCCTCCATTCTTTCATCCATTAGTGCTATTTGTAAAACTTTCTGCTTTACCATGAAACTAACTGTATAGGGAAGCAATACTAAAAATTCTATAGCCTGCGTCACAAGGCATCGAATGTTCTAGAACAAATGCTCGAAGTGAAGTCCTAATAGAGTTATTGTCAAGATTCTCGATTATTCTGGATCCTTCATATTTGTCGCCAAGACCGAGGGTCTCTGAACTAGCCTCCATTCTTTCATCCATTAGTGCTATTTGCTAAAACTTTCTGCTTTACCATGAAACTAACTGTATAGGGAAGCAATACTAAAAATTCTATAGCCTGCGTCACAAGGCATCGAATGTTCTAGAACAAATGCTGGAAGTGAAGTCCTAATAGAGTTATTGTCAAGATTCTCGATTATTCTGGATCCTTCATATTTGTCGCCAAGACCGGGGATCACTGAGCTAGCATCCATTCTTTCATCCATTAGTGCTATTTGCTAAAACTTTCTGCTTTACCTTGAAACTAACTGTATAGGGAAGCAATACTAAAAATTTTATATTATTGAAGCAAATGTCTCATTTTTTAAATATTCTTGTAACATAGTGAATGTAACGGAATATGTAGGGACCCGGTCAACTATACTCAATGAAATATTAATATTATGCTAATGATTTATCATTAATAAAACTTGTTTTTTTACAAATATTTATTTGAAAACTGGGAAATTAAAGTTTTTAATCTTCCTGTCTGAAATTCCCTCTTTGTTTAGGGACCCTAGTAGCCTGCCTAATTAGCCTAGTTTATCAATCCGCCACTGAATCGAATTCAAACAAAGGCGATCAGACTTCTTATAATCTATAGGAGAATCCCGAATCTAGTCTTTTTGTCCTGTGTAGAATAGGTGCACAGATTTTTTCATGATTTTAATCTAAGATATCAGATTGCTTCGAACTAACAATTCAATTGATCGGGGGATTGAACCTAATTTTTTTAATTAGTAGTTAAGGTAATTTGAAATTTCCAAACTATTCTATATGTACAGTGTTCAGACATTTCATATTTGTTGGAATAGTTCTTACATCCGATTCCATTTTCCAGGAATTCTTAATTCCAAGTTGGAGTTAAATGATCAGGATTGTCTTGTTTTTCATTCATCATTATTTAGTTCGTATTTTTAAAAAGTATGATAAAATGGGTGTCATTTTTTTTTTTTTTCCTTTGAAAAATTAGACTTGCAGAATTATTTTTCCTAACATAATTTAAATGGTACCTATTCAACCTCATATGACACATACAGATAAATCAGCTCGGAAGTGAAAGCATTAGCAAATCATTCTATTTATACCTATTTCCTCTTTCCGGTTTTTAACAAATATATCTCACTATCCACCTTTGGTAATTAGATGGTTTGCCTGGAATATTGTTTGTGAGGTTGTTAGTCAAATCTTTTATGCATAATTGATGCTCGCAATCTCCCCCCCCCCTAAAATATTTCTAAGCCTCAAATTGCGACATACATTAAATTGTATTATTTTAATAGCCTCATATCTATTTGGCTCATTGCATATCTGGGGCCGCGGTGGCCTGGTGGTAAGGTCTCGGCTTCGGAACCGGAGGGCTTCAGGTTCGTGACCCGATTCCACCTAAAAACCGTCGTGTAAGGAGGTCTGTTGCACGTTAAATCTGTCATGACCAAACGTCCCCCCGCTGGTGTGGTGTGGTGTGGAGAGGGAGGTGCCAACTCAGGTGTCGTCCTCGTCATCTGACCGCGATTCAAAATTACGAGGTCCGTCCCAAAATATCCCTAGTGTTGCTTCAAACGGGACGTTAATATAACCAAACCATTGTATTTATGAACCATCCTAATAGAGCCATATCTCATGATACCATAATACTGATAAAAACGTAATTTTCAAAATAATCTATCTTCTAATTTTCACAGTGTAATAAATACACATTCTTATTTCTACTTTCTTCTTTAGCTTACAATAAAAAAAAAAAAAAAATCTTGCTGTGAAGTATTTTCTGAAATAATGAATACGATTTAAACTTCAGTTCAAAAATAAAATTTATTGTTAAAAATTATGCAAAAAATATTTTTTTTAAAAATTATCTAAATTTGGGAACAATATACGAAACAATTAAATTGGTACAGACAATTTTTTGAATTTTAAAATGTGTAAAAAAAATCGCTTCGAGATGCACATTCTCATTTTCCACTTTTATAAGAAATTTGATACCTCTAGTTTCAGATGCTCTATCGTATGCTGTGCCAACACTCATACATGCATGCTTATTCTTCTTTATCATTGTTGGAAGTAAGGATTCGTCTATTAGCGCAAATATTTTAATTAATATTATTATTTACTCTTTCCGCTAATTAACGTCCTTAATTGAGCGAATAATTAATTATATTTATTTATTTAATTACATTTAAAGTTCAGTTTGAAGCCTGAAAAGAAATGTAAAATGAAGAAAATGTAATCATTTTAAATAAAATTCTTATTATAAACGGATTAGTTTTTTTTTCTACTAATGTTATTTTAGTATTAAAATTAATTTCCTTTCTATTAATATTCATATTCTTCGCACAATATAGAAATATCAAGTCCACCAATATCTAAGGAAATGTCTAATAACTAAAAGAAATTTTAAAATGTTTACGCATAATGCCATAAAGAAAAATCTCGTAAATTTCTAACATTTCTTGCGGTTTTATCGTCTTCTTTTTCTTTCAAGGTTGACACGTTCTATCCAGTCTTAAAACGTTCTAACCCTAACCGGAAAACTTCACAGGAATTTTATGAGAAAGCGTGCATAAATTTTTAAATAAATTCTTTGAATACCACCCATATTTCATTGTTGTATTTTATCAAGCACTCCTAAAAAAAGGAAAAAATAATTCAGAAAAAGAAAAAAAAAAATCATTATAATTTCTTTCGCAGTGGTAAAAACCTCAGATAAGGCGACAAATCGTACTATTTCTGTTATGTTTTTGCAGCTGTAATTCCGAAAAAAGAAGAATAAAAAAAGGCAAAGAAAGAGTAAATCACCCTAACTTCATTCGCAATGATAAAAAAAAAAAAAAAAAACCTTCAAATAACACGACAAAACTAGTGTTTAACTTTGTAACATTTTACCCTCTCACCAATGTTATCACTTCTTCTCCTATGTTAAACTTCATTTTACGACTCTGTTTATTTCACCTCGTTACTGATCATTTCCTGGTTTTGTGACAAAACTATTCCGATAACAGCCTTGAAGCATATGTTAGAACCGATTGGCGCCAATACACCGATAGCGGTAGCTGCTGCGATTGTTTGCGTTGCGCGACTTGTTACATTCTTTCAGCTCGTGACTCGGCTGCTACGTTTTACGTAAATGACTCAGATAACGCAGCCAAGTAGCGCGCTCCTGCGCTATTGGCGAACGGCCTGTCTGTCGTTTAAGTGCCTTGAACTCAAACATTTCTGATGGGATTTATCCAGTTGTTCATCTGAGAAGCAGGTGTGATATCAGAATGGGCAATTTAATGCGAGTAGGCCAAGGTTGAAATAAGACGTGGACTGTTCTTTAAGTTATGACATAGGAGAATAAGTTCGAGCCATTTCGGTTTGAGCGGGAGAATTCTGATTTTTCTACCGAATTTCCCGCAAACGCAAGATAAGGGGGGGGGGGGGTATGGTCGCATCGGATTTTGATTGTTGAAAACCGAAAATGGGAGAAATGGAGTGTTGATGCTCTTTTGAAGGCTATAATCTAGTGGTGAGCACTTTTTATCATCTGAAGTGATTAGATTTTCAGCAGCACTTCAGTCTAGGACCTCTTGCGCAATTTGAAAGCTATCAGGCTAGAAGGTGGAGGGTGTTGGAAGAAATAAACCCAAATATAATAACTCTAAAACATTGAAACAGTTCTAGATGGAAAAAAAATGTATTTGAATAAATATTAGTTGATTTTTTTTATTTCGTAAAAATCTAGATCTGACAATGCCGCGCCAAGCATACGGTAAAATAATAAATTAAATAATAACCGAAAAAAAAAAGTGCAGAACAAAAATCATAAAATTAGAATTAACTCTTTACTTACTGACGATAATTTAAAAATACCTTTTAAATCATCCTGATATCTTCATAATATTGCTATTTTTTCTGACAATATTCGAAAGAATACGAAGACTGTAACTCAGACTGCAGGCAGTAGATTTCAGCTAAAGGCAGAAATTAAAAATATTCAATTATTAATTAAATTAAGTTAATTAATTAAAAATATTTTTTTCCTCTTTCTTGGGCATATTCTGAAATGAAACTTAATCTAAAAATTAAAATTAAAAATTGATATTAAAATAATACAGTAAATAATGGGTTAATACATTTGCTCACTGAAATGAAGGAGCATCATTTAATTTGTCACTATTTTTATTATATTTATAAATCCCATTGGAGGAATCTTAGAAGAGGGGGAACTTCAGATATGGTAGTTGTTTTCGCCACCTGGTGGATACAAAAATGGTGAGGTCGGCTAGTTTCTATCGATGACGAGATGTACTTCACACGGGAAGGGTTGTATCGCGGCCGGTGAAGGCCATTAGGAACTATGGGACTCAACCATAGTTCCCACCAGTGTTGCTGACGCGACGGTCCGGTCATTCAGATTTTTCCGTGTTCCTCCGGGCTGGTCGAAGTAGCCGGTTGAGGTTAAGGTTATTTATTATAAATTACTATTTGCTCCAAACAACTTTTATTACATTTATCATTTTAGGTATTACCTATCACAATAAATGTAAATATTGCCCTATCCCATTTATAGTGATAGAAGACAAGGTAATATTTTCAGAAATTAACTTATAAAGTTATATATAGGCGTTTAAATTATTTGCTGATAAGTAAGATAAAAGCTGCCTGGGGCATTTAATTAAACCCAGTACACTTTATAGATCACGAGTAGAAAATCGGCTATGCTTGGACGATTGGTCACTTTATATCATAATTAATTTCTATTATGAAGAAAATATACCTCTCCTCCTCCCTTTGCAGCTCACTTTGTTTAACATATAAGTGTCATTAAAGTTTTGTTCACTCTTAAACGGTACACCGATTTATAATTAATGGAATAATAGGTATAAAATTATTTTATACAAAAATACCTTTTTTGTTGTGAAATTACGTAATTTGTAAAAAGTTGTTGGGAACTTTTGAAAATCCAGGAAAATGTCACTCCATTCCGTAATGTATTCCCTTTCCACGTTTCTGTGTTGCGTAAGAGCTGGAAATATCCATATTCAAATAATAATTTGTTTTTTCAGCTAAAGGTACTCAGAAAGATTATGCAGATCTCGTATTATCTTAATTTAGAATGAGCTAGCTATCTGGTACGAAATGCAAGGTTGTGTTACTTTTTATATCCTACTTCTTTATGTTTAATGGATTAACTAAACGTAGCAATGGTTGCTATCTAATGATGTATTGAAGGCTCAAAGTATGACTAATTCTCTACAAGCAGCAACGGCTGCTGAAAAAACGATTAATTTTTTTTATTAGTCCCATTTTAATTCGATATCAGGGATATCTGGTAAATCAGAGCTGAAAGCGATGCCTGAGATAGCACCCACTTCCCTAAGCTTCCCCACCTTACTAACATGAGAACGTTTAAATAAAGAGATTAGATTTTTAAACTTGAATTAGAGGCTAGAATAGCATTTCTCAACTTCTGATACGTATACTTCAAGCAGTACGTGGGGGAAAAAAATGTTATAACGATCTCATTGACAGATATGTATGAAGATGTTTGCAACTATACATAAAAGGATGGGGTGGGACTTATGTATCAGTGATGATAGATTAAGGGGCACGCAAGGAAAAATAGTTTGGGAAGCAAAGTTTTACACAAGCATCTGTCAAGGGGATAGACAGGAGTATTTCAATACATTTTTTAAACTGATAAACGTACTATTGATTTAGTTTAATATTTTATTATAGTAACTTTGTCAAAATCTGAATGTTTTTATTAATTATGAGGCATGACTGCGGAACATTTACGTTTGTTCACAGTTATATTTAAAAAGATAGTGTTTATAAATACTGCAGAAACCAAGCGGACGTACGAAACAGAAGGAACCAACTATAAAATATCGGAAATCAGTGCTATCCCAATATTTTATAATTCAGAGAATTTTTGTTTTTTCAAATTTATTTATTTTGGAACCAAGTGAATAACATTTTTAATTGGCTTCCTTATGGCCCCTTTTAGCCAAGCGACCCTTGGCAGCTGCCTGGTTCGAAATCCCCCACTGAAAACAGAAGTAAAAATCTTAAAAATGACCCTCCCCCCCCACACATACCAAAAAGATTGGTGGCAATGAACCTTTTAATTATAAAAACATTTTAATATCCGGAGAAAAAAAATTAAAGAAGCATAAAACGCCCAGATAAAAAAAAAAAAAAAGTTTTTTTTGTTGTTGTTCCATTAGATGAATTTATGGGCAATATTTATGTTAAACAGGCCTACTTTCATTAAGATGAATGATGGAAAAGAGAATTCTTCAAAACATAACTTCTTTAAAGATGAAATTTAGTTAACTGTTCTTCATACACTTTAATTTAATTTCAAGTTTGTAAAAATAAGACATTGTATTCCATTTTACTCTCATTTCGGATTTGCAGGTTTCGAAATTCTAAAAAACAGCGTGTTCTGTAGAGCAGTATAGTATTTAAATGTTTTCAGAACTTAATTCTTAGTTAATCAATTGTTCTATGTAAATTTTATTTCCATATGAGTGCTGATGTCGTAGTGAAGTTTGATGGGAAAAAAAATCGTATTGAGTATTTTGTATTATTTATAATAATTAATTATGAAGACAAAAAACAAAAAATAATAAAAAATAAAAACTCTTTCGAAAGCATTTTTTAAAAACTGTTTTCAATAAATTTATTCTATGCCTGTCTCGTTAATCAAGAATAAAATTTAAAAAAAAAAAAGAAGAAGAAGAAGAGCAGTATTACATAAGAATAATTTTTTGTACATTATTACATAAGAATGAAAATATGGGAACATCTGATAACCTAGATGGTAGTTCAACGTAGATAGGGGTTATCTTTCATATACGATCACTTATTTTTTTTTTCTTTGTAGACCCTTGTTTAGAACAGACGTCGCTCTTGATTATAGTAAATCGTTTTATGAGCCCGGAAGAGATGTCATATAAGATGTCAATTGATTTATTAAATTTCGAATCCACAGTAGTTGATTCATTTGGTAGTGAAATATTTGAGAGAAACTTGATTTTAAGATTCCATAATATTTATAGCTATGTAATTGTAAAGAAAAATCCAACAATTAATGGCAATGATAAAAATCTGCTTCTTAACGGGTTAAGGAAAATATGTTTTAAAAATAGCTGCTATTAAATTTATTTATAATGTGAATAAAACAAGGGCATTTCATTTAAATAAGGAATACTTTTTATGATCAGGATTATTTTTCGAGGTGAGATTCGTATTCGGAAATCGGAACTTGTGACAAATCTGTGTATCTAATTACTCTGTAAGTATAATAAAACTTGGAAGCCCATCATTTACTTTAATTTTGACTGAATTTTTTTTAACTTAAAAAATAAGAATATAATTGATCGTTTTTTTTTTAAATATAAACTATAGGGTAGTCTAAATTAACAATAAATTGTTTTTAAGCACTTTCTGAGTGGATATTATGGTTTGGATAATAACCAAAATTCCCACTCTCTATTTAAAACTAATAATAATATTTGGGGCTTTTGGAAAATGGCGCTTTTATGCAAATAAGTTATTTGTGTTTAAAAAGAAATCTGCAACAACTTATCTTTTTGAATTCTTCAACAACCCAAGGAAATTATTAGCAAAATTTTTGAAAATAAACAAAATCTATACTTTGCAGCAAAATCTAAATTTTTTTGACATTTATTCGATCGGATTTTTGTGAATGCAGTGATGGCAACCTTTGCAGCTAAACATCCCATAAACCCGTCAATCAATCAATCAATCAAACTAGTCTTTTAAGCGATTTACGAGACTGCATGCACTCTGCCATTATCATGTGCATTTTCAGTTTGCTTGTTCAATAATTGCTGTCTCAACTTCATCAGATCCCTGCATTCAGTTCGTTTGGACGATTCACAACAAAAAGTAGTCTTTTCAACACAGAATCATTAGCCGGACATTTGTTATATTAAAAGACCACGGCGCAAATTTTTTACTTGTCAAACCGCCTTGAAGAAGCATTGTTTTTTCTCAAATGACATCTGCAAGTAATGAATGTTTTGGATGGAGTACCTGGACTCGCTATATCTACCAAACGCTATTTTATTTAAACTTAGTTAAAAATATTGCTTTAAGCCTGGATATTGTTGGTGCTTTTGTTTTCGTTATATCTATAAGGGAATTATTATTTAATAACATAGTGATTCATTCATCCTTTCGTTTAATATTCACACATATAATCAATCATGCTAAAATGACGATATTATCAAGAGAGAGTAAAAGAGAGAAAGAGAGAGGGAGGGAGGGAGAAAGAAAAGGGCAAGAGGAAAAAAAAAACCTCTTTTTTCCTTTCCTTTGCTACCTTGTAACTATTGCTTAAATAAAAAAAAGCGTTTGACGAGTATCGCTTGACTGTAAAAGTTAGTGTAATAGTTATTAAAATCATCGTTTAATGAGCAGTTGCTTTATGTATTGTTATGTAAGCAGAAGAATTCCAAAATTTCAATTTTATGCTAACTAATAGCACCGCCATTTTCCTCCTCAAAGCCAAAAATAGTCCCCCCCCCCTCTTTTCTTCTAAAATCAAAACTGTATATTCACTGTATAACTGTGTATCACATATGTACATAAAACTTGCTTGAAATTTTCCTGTAATTTTTATTCTAGAGGTGACCAAACACCTGTTGAATTTGGTTACTACATTTACTTATAAATAAAATTCGAGATAATCCTGATATTTAATTGAAATCTGTTGCAAATAATTATTCATAGGATTAGGTACAGGATCCAATTAATCCAGATAATTGTTCTACTGTATATATTAATGTCTAAAATAGAATGCTATTTAGAATAAATCCATTCAGGTGATTTAGTCAGAGTTAATCTCGACTTCTGCGATAAGCATTTATATGTTATTTATAAGATTAAGCTGTTTGAGAAAATTCATATAAATATTTTAATGTGTTTATTTATTTTTTTACCGGCAATGGCAGCGTCGTGATGTTTCGGAGATCTACGGTGTGATAAAGTGGCCATGAGCACCTCCGCATCATAATCTGGAATAGCAATTATAATTTGTAAGTTTAAGGGAAAGATTAAATTTAGTTGAAACTAGTTTACACGAGCGCATAAAGCTCTAACGTCATGAAATTCGGTATGATTATCTATGTAATTGTAATGATCTAATTATTAATAGAGAAATAATATTTTGATCATTTATGAGGAAATAGAGAGCTTTAATGGATTGACGTTGCACGTGCTTTACTAAGGGGGCTGATTTAATTAAACTATTTTTTGATTTATTTATTTTCAAAAAAATATCCAGAAAAATTTCACATATGAAGCTCGTCATAGCTGTCAAAGATCGAAACAGAAATAATTTTGAATGGTCACACTACCTTCTGGCAAATATAACACACCAATAGGCTGTTTTTGTATTATATATTGCAATGATGATGCTATAAAATGATACTTTTTTAACTATAACAAAAGCGTTTTATGTATATTTTCGTTAATAAAAAATTCTCACAAGATTTCTTCTATGTTTGTTGCAGACAGACGGACGTTTCTTCGTTCACAAAGGATGGCGAAGAGTATCCCAGGAAACGAAATCTGAGATGATGCTCCAAGAAGGGAAACGCCTGTCGGGGGGGGGGGGTAGCTCTATCTATTTTGCTAATATTGACCATTTCCTGTTTTGTCCAAGCGCCTTTCCGCTTGGAAGGCTCATTTCCTAGAAACGGGAACTCCCATCTTCGGCCCGCCCTGGACGCATATATTAGCATTTGGAAATAATTTTCGGCATGATTACCATCAGTTATGTGAAGCGGAGAGAAGTTATCTTTTATGAATTCATCGGATAAAACATATACAATTCCTTAAAGAGTTTTCTCTCATATTTTCTTTTTCGTCAGCATAATTGCATAGCATTTTGGTGAAAGCGGGAAATAGGTATTTCACTCTCTTTCTGCTTTTTTTTCTTTTCTTTTCTTCCCTCTCTTGGTAATATCGTTATTTATGTATGAATGCGTGGTAGGTGAATGTTAAGCGAATGGATGAATGAGTTATACTATGTAACTAAATAACAATTTCTTTACAGATGAAAAGAAAACAAAGGCACCAATACTATCCAGGCTTAAAGCAATATTTTTAATTAGGTCTTTAACAGTTGCATTACTCTTTCTTCTCTTTTGGATACTAGATGGCGATGCCTGATTAGGCCATCCCATATGTCATCCCATAGTGCATTGCGATTGTAATTAGAATGAGATGTGATGCTGAACTACGAAGCCGCGCGCGTGAATGTCTTGTCTTTGTGTTTGTGCTTGTTTAGTGTGTGAATATGATTATTAAAAGAACCTGAATGGATCATAATAATGTACATACCACCGCAGGTCTAAAAAAAATAACTAGCAGGTCTCGGAGATGTAGGACCATAGAGTCCAGGTGCTCCCTTCAAAACATTCATCACATTATAGCATTATGGATATTTGATACATGTATGGCAAAAGTGTCAAATTCAAATGTCAGCACTGATTGAGTAAACTAAGTTTACGTGGGCCACGAATTTAATTAGACGTAAGGTATTTTACAGGAATAGCATGCAAAAATCATGCATTCGAATTATAGAATTTTATATTGAATGTTTTTAGGATGAGTGTTTCCCTTCGGACCTATCATTTAAGAATTTTTCGTTGTGTGCAAGTTAATGCTTTGTAGTTATTTGTTTCTTGAAAGAACAATTTCTTATATATAATAACGATAACTAATTGGAAGAGAAGTTTGAAACTTCTTTCTTATGTATTTATTATATATACACAAACACATCTTTCAAAAAGGCGGGAAAAAGATTCAATCCTTTTCTTATAAATGTGAATAGTTATTGAAAAAAATTTATTAAATTTTTATCTCCATATTCTTTTATTTGTAAAATAAAGAAATTATGATTTTTTTTTCTTCTTCAAATTATTGTAACAGATTTGTCAAACAACTATCATCCGAAATTCATACATTTCATAGCACAAATTAAATTAGATATTTTATATTTTAAAAACTAATTGTTGTTAAGAGTCTTTGATAAAATTTTTATTTTAGAATGCATGAACAAACTCTTATTTATAGATGTCAATGCAAATTATATTCGGCAGAACTAAAATGATTTTCATAATACTCTTATCGTCACGTGATTACGTATTATAGGCTGGTTTACTAAAAGACGCTTTTATATATAAAAGAAGAAATCAAATGCAGCAAAATGGTACTGGCAAAATTGTTCTTGCAGCTAAACTTTGCAATATCGAATATACAGCAGCAGAAATTAAAAAAAGAAAACCTTTAAAATAAAATAATAGCCAGAATTTCAAATTGCTTTACTTGCTAACCTTGATTTCTTTTTCAAAATTCAATATTATCAGATGAAAATTCTTCAAGACGGCTTTTAGGACGTCCAGATCTAACGAGGACTAAACAAACTCAATCACGGCTCTACAACACCCTTTTGCCCAACCTCAAATGACCCAATTTCAACCGAATTCTAATTCACAAGAGAATCCATGGATCTTTGTCACTCATGTCAGAGAGACTTTCTAGCAAAAGATTCAATTTCCAATTGCCGCTGTCAGCCGAGTCCTTTCTCACATAATGGGTAATAAACCTTCCATTACCGTCT
This sequence comes from Argiope bruennichi, assembly GCF_947563725.1. Lineage (NCBI taxonomy): Eukaryota > Metazoa > Arthropoda > Arachnida > Araneae > Araneidae > Argiope > Argiope bruennichi. The sequence goes on along the minus strand of NC_079154.1, from coordinate 69,789,178 downwards.
TGTGAACAAATCTCGGTTTCATTTGTGCGGCAATAACAATCATTAAATAGCTGTGAAGTACCAACGATTGGAGGAGCGATAAAAATCATGGTGATCCCTATCATCAGATGATATGCAAGTCATTGACTTCAATAACTGGGAGGGGATGACAAAGAACCGGTCCCCTGTTTCTTCCTGGGCTCGGAGGGTGGAAAAAATGAACACACCAACTCGTTCGATTTCGTTCCGTTTTGTTTTTTGGCAGAACAAAACGGGTCAGGTCGACATGCTGCAGACCAAGACTTCCTTTTGTTCTGTCGCTTGGCCGATCATCCCAGACACCTGCGGGAAGGGTGGAGCCCGTTGATATTCGGCCGGTAATAAGAGCCCGTGGGCAATCGTCTGAAACTGAAATTTCCATAACTGTAAGGAACTGTTGCCATATAGAGAAAATTGCGGTGATTTTCTTCGGTTGAAGCGCTTGAAGAGCTATGGAATAATGTGTCACTCTTAAAAGCAGTGGACACCTTGCAAATAAAGTTGTACTTTCTCGACCGTCGAATAGAGAATTGCAAAAGCGAGAGATCAGATTTTTCGATTTCGATCCAGGATGCAAGTTATGGTAAGAGGTTATTGGACAAAGCCCTTCAAATCGAAATGCATTCATTAACTCTTTCTGAAGTTGTGGGAAGTATACTTATATTAAATCCAATGATTTTTTAAATGCCCATTGTATGCTCGGTTAAAATTTTAATATAATAATAATTTAATACAAAAAAAATCTAAAAAAAAGTAAAATTTTAATATAATAATAATTTAATATAAAAATGCAAAAATAGAAATAATTAATACAAATTTTAGGCGCATAATTTGGTTTTGATAATCAAATAAATTATCAATTTATTTGATTATTAAAATAAATAAATAAAAACAATAATCATTAATATAAAATAATGATCATTATTATCATTATCTCAAACTAATAATAATAATTATTATTTAGAGATAATGATGTGCCGATATCTAACATTAAAAAGAAGATTGGCGTTATTTATCGAAGAAAAACCTTGGCGCTTTGTTTTCTTTTATCAAATCGAAACGTAATACCTTGATTTGATAATTAATTATTCATCAGGAAAATTAATTTACTAACCAAACTAATTTTATACCATTGCTGAATTTATTTCTTTGCTTAATCAATCTCAATTCAAAAATTAATTTATTATGTAATTTCTAGAAATAAACGACCTTTTTTAAGAATTAAATGAACAAAGCTAAACAAAAATGGGTTTTTAATCAAAATTTTAAAAAATTAAACACTTTTTATAAAAAAAAAATTGCATTAATTTTATTTATATTATTATTATATTTCTATGGTTTACTTTTGATCTTGCCGTTTTTATACTTTAATTGAATTATGAAATTGCTCCGAAAAATGAAAGAGGAGAATATATTCATATTCAGCTTCATTAATTGAAGATCAAAATGTTAGGAACTGAAATTATATGAATGTTGTCGGTCTTTTAAAGAGATGAATTCATTTTTATAACATATAAGTAATTAGCTTTTCTGAAATAGAATTCTGCATTATTCTGGAGTAATGTTGGATTTAAAAAAAAGAAAAAGAAAAGAAAAGAAAGCTTCCTACAACTAATAAGGATTGTGAGTGTGTCCCTCTTGGCGTTAAATACCAGATAGACTATTAGATCTAGAGCTACCCTATTTAGCAAAGATATACTTTGAAGAGTGAAATGTGCATCCCCCCTCCACTAAATTTATTTGAAATATTTTGTTCAATTAAATTTTAAGCTGGATTTCAGCCTTTTCATCGCAATAACTCCGGGAAATAAAACTGCACAAAAATAATTTTTATACCATTTTGAAATTTGGAAAGTCTTTTTATGATAATAGGTTACTTGCTATGCAATTTTTCACAGAATTTTGGCGATTTTTGTAAAAATATTTTTGCACATAATTTTTAATAATAAATTTCACTGTTGCAATGAAATTCACCGTTCTCATCAGATATTTAATAGTGTGATTTTTTTTTTTCATTCTCAAAAGCTGGATAAAGAAAAACTCTGCTAATACGCAAATATGCACACATTTGTATGAAGAATCGAAAATCGAAATTACATTGGCGCAAAAGGCAATGCGCAACATATAATACATTACTTAGACAATATTAAATTATAAATGGCATTATAATGCTAACCAGCTCGATTCCATTATGAAGGACATGTACACAATAAACAGAAATGGTGTAAATTTATTAAGATACTTTATGCATGTTACAATCAGCTATTTAATCATGAATATCAAGTTATGCATGAAAGATTTAATTTTAGCTAAATACAACCAATATTCCCAGAGAAACAACTTGTCGACAAGCAAATAGTATATTTAGTTATTTTTCAAGCTACTTTTCTTCCAAAAGAATTATACAATGAGTTATTTCTTTCAAGGATCAAAGGAGTTCATATTAATCTTATAGAGTTTACAAGATTTTATACAGAGAAGATTTTTTTAAATAGTAATATGTACCCTTTTTAAACTGATAAGTAAAAGTAAATTCAACAGTTATCGTTGAGATGAATCCAAAATCGAAGCAATACCGAAACAAGGAGAGAAAAACGGCACTATCCAATCATCCGAAACGTTTAGTAACATTGATTACATTCAGGAATTCCTTGAGAATCGAGACATTTTTTTAAAAAAAACTCTTCTGGTATGGGGAAAGAAAGAAATTAATTTTATAATTTGCAATAATTTTTCTAGCTTACTTTTACGGAAAATCCATTCGGCGGATGTACAGCGGAAAGTGCAACACGATCAAAAGCGAATTTATTCTACATGAAACACAAGTCAAAACACAACCGAAGCGCATACAAAATCATACTTGTAGAATTCAGTAGCACACACACAAGTCACAGATTTTTTGTAAACAACCGCAGCAATAGAAAGTGCCCAGAAAGAAATCAAGGAAAGAGAAATTCAGATTATTAATGACGGATCTAAAATCGACTATTCTTCACATCTGTGCGCCTTTGCTTTTGTAGATTCAGTGACAGAGCATCAAATGTTCTTGAATAAACGACGGAACTCGACTCGTAATATAGTTATCGCCGAGATTCTTGAATGTTTGGGATTCTCCATTTTTTGACCCCAAGGTCGGGAGTCATTGACCCAGACTAATATCTTCAGCATAATATCTGTAAAAGCTATATTATAAATTGGTAACAATAATCGGTGAAATCTATTAAAACTTTTCTTTGTACGAGATTTCCTAAAGGCAAATTTTACGAGAATATTTATAAATATCTTTTATTTCATTGTTTTTACTACTTTTACAAGCAATTTATTATAAAGAGAGAATTGGATCAGGTGGAGGCTACAGACGATGTAAATGAGATGAATATATTTCAGGTCAGGGCCGAATTTCAAAATTCATGACATGCATTGTTATAACCTCTGAAGTCAATCAAAGATAAGAGTAATTATAAATGTACTTATAAAACACCAAGCTAATATTAAGATATTTTTATAGCCCAAAGCAACTGGTTGCAAAGTCTAGATGACGGAATCTGTGATATATGAACACAAGATCCGATTTCACTGTGGATTTGTTGTATATACCTGAAACATTTAAAAAATTAACTTTCGACAAATCTAAGAATGACCTATGCCGATAACCTAAGATCAAACGTCTTCTTGCGGATATAGAGCGGAAGTTCAGAAGATGGTTGCCGAATCATTGTTCTTATAATCGAAAAATGGATCGAAAAGCGGCCCGCCCCCTATTAATCAACGTCCGGTTGAATCCGTTTAAATTGGCTTTGACAGGACCTCGCCGATGCCAGAAAACAAGGTGTGTATGTGTTTCATAATTTATTATATATTTCGAGTTATTTATTTATTTATGTTTGTTTTATTTATGTTTTGAGCTACTAGCTCATGGAATTTTTGATTGTGGTTGTTTCGTTCTTTGGTCTGTTTGCCGCAATGTAATAAACAATATCGAAAATCATACAGATTAATCAAAATTAAAACACATAAACTTTGATTTTTATCTTTTCAGGAAAATAGGATTCATCAATATTTTAAAATTCTAATCCATATTATTATCATATAAAAGTTTCGTATTCCTCGATGTTATGACCTATAACTTCGGATGTCTGCCTGTTTATCAGTTATACCAAATTTTATGAAATTCTTCAATTCTTTGTCTGCTCTCTTCAACGGCACTTACTTGGAAAGCACATCGTGTTCATCCTTTTTATCCTGCTTATCATGTTTTCTTCATTCTTAATTCCTATTCATTCATTCATCGTTATCAAGAAAAGGAATTACGGAAACAAAATTCATTGCATTCAATCATATATGCACTTCTTCACCCCTTCCCTGTGATCTGTGCGTCCCGGGTTCGAGTCCCGGTTTGGGTATGGTTGTTCTTCCTGTTCTATCTGTGAGATGTGTGAATGTGCCCTCCTGTAAAAAGGGGTTGTGCAAGCGAATGAGTGATGCGTGAGTAGTCAAATCGTACTCTTGGCCCTAGTTGGAGCTACTAAAAAAACAAGAGGCGCTCCCCCTTAGACTTAAAACGGCTGTCTTTGAACAGCGGGCTTTTCCGTGGTAAGTGCCATAAGAAACAACAACAACTTCTTCTTCATTATTCATTTTATATTTATTTATTCGGATTTTTTTCTCCTAATTTTCGGATTTCAATATGTATTTTCAAAAATGGCCTTTTTTATATATCGCCGGTAAATTGTGTATCAAATCAAATCATACATTGCAAATGTGAGAATGGCCGGGATAACCTGGTTGGTAGAGCGTTGGATTCGCGTCCCTTAGGTTGCGAGTTCGAACCCCACTGGCCGAAGATTCCTCGCGTGCTTGGTGGCTGATGCGTGTATAAATCTGTCGTGGTCACAAAGTCCTCCATGTCGAGAGTAATACCACTGGGGGTACTGGATCAGGGGCGATCGTTCTCTGATTCAGGTCTAAATTACGATCTGTGAATGATGTCCGCTCCTTTAAGAGAGTTGTGACTTGTGTGTAGTCAAGTCGTACTCTTGGCCCTATTTGGCGTTATTATTAAAACAAGAGGCGCTCCCCCTCAGGCTTAAATTGGCTGTCTTCGAACAGTGGGCTTGTCCGTGGCAAGTCCATAAGAAACAACAAACAGAAGTGAGGATAAAGGAGAAAATTCAGTAATAATAAGACCACGAATTTATACAAATAATTAATATCTCATAATGAATCGGTATAAATGATCGTGATGTTTTGAAGTAGAATATATCGCAATTAGAAATTGATCTGTTTTTTTTTAAAAGAGGTGCAATATGTCCAGAAAAATTAAACATATGAAAAGTTGATTGCAAGAGCAAGAAACTTGCTATTAGCAATTATATTTACTTGAAATTAGGTGTAGATATTCCTTTTTGGTGATAAATATTAAGGTGATGGCAACATAATCCATCGGATGATCTATGAAGCTGTGTACATTCACCATCTTATTATAACGAAATTTATATAATCAAGGCGATTAAATTATATTTAAAAATTGTTATTATATATATTTTTTAAAAGTTGAGGTAAAAGTTCATTAAGTTTGGCGAAAATCATTTGTCACGTTATTAATCCTTATCTTACAGCTAGAAGCAGAAGATGAAAGATCATCGCATCTCAATGTCTCCCAAGAAACTCCTGGAACATTGGTAAGTCTAAATATAAGTGATACAAAATGTCGAAGAAAGGCTTGAATCACATTGATAATTGTCAGGGAATACACTACACCTTCTCCGACCTCTAAAGAAAAATCCTGACTGAAAGCGTCGCAAATGACTTTTCTGGGATTTTTAGACGTTGTTTCTTATGGCATTTGCCATGGACACGTTGTTACGAAGACAACGATTTTAAGCCGATGGGGGAGCGTCTCTTATTTTTATAGTAGTGCCATCTAGGGCCAAGAGAACGACTTAGATACACACACGTCATAATCCTTTTTACGGGGCGGACTTCATTCACGCATTTTATTCACTCATCCACAGATCGTAATTTAGACTTGGAAGGACTAACTGCAATACAAATTTTCATCAATGAATGCACTTCAATCTGAGGTATTTTAACGCTAGTAGTTCCAATACGAGCATATAGTCGTATTTGTGTACCGGACCAAAGATTTACTTGAAAATTTCTTAATGCAATACTAATAGTTTTTCAAGTAACCGTTTCCTTCAAGGAATTGCAAAAATGCCAATTCCTTTAAAGAAACCCATTCGTTAAATTGCAGATCATTGATGAATCCTTATTATATCGATATCAGTGAAGTATACACTTAACAATTTTATCTTATCCCTCCCCACTTTTCTTTGTAAATTTTATCATTGGCATTTTGATATTCATGGAAATAGTACTCACTACTCAATGCAATCGTGATTATCTTTATCAACCTCTTCGTGCTATCTTAATCATGCAATACATGTTTTCTTTTCTGACTTTATGCTAAGCTTGAGATCCCTGATTCGCTTAATGTTGTTTATTTACAAGCACTTTACTTTCTATGTTGCTGGCTGCGGCTATTAAATTTCTACCGTTTGTTATCCAGCTTTCGATATCTATTTTAATCAAGTCCTTTCGTCCAATGAATTTTAAAATTTTAAACAAATCATAATATAAAAATATTTATCGTATTATTTATTTAATAAAAAAGAGAGAATAAAATATGTCTGCGATTGCAGAACAATAGCTTAAAATGGTAATATGAATTGTCATGGAATAGATAACTACACAAGACTACCCTACCCCACTTAATTAAAGGCATTTGGATTAAATTTGAATGACTGGACCCTCCGCAACAACATTTGCGCAAACTAAATTGAGTTCCAAGGGCCACACCAGTCACGATACAACCCTTCCCGTGGGAAGCACGTCCTGCCATTGGAAGGAGGTAGCTGACATTTCTGTACCCGCTCAGGGAGTGAGAACCAATCATGATGCCGGAAACATCTCATCCTCATATGAGGTGCCCCCTCCCGGTGTGAGTGGTGGAGTGGATAAAGAAAGCAGTTAATAAAAGCTAACAGTGATTAAAAAGTTAATTATAAATGAAATAACTTAGAAAAGGAGAACCCTCTACATGCAATCTATTTTCTGGTTGCGTGAAACGAAATAGGTTATTTTTGTTCAAAAGATGATTAAACATTATTGTAGATGTACTCTCTAAATGTCAAAATCACAAACCCTTCACTATTGCTAAATTTTGTAACTGAATGAAACCAAATGGAAAATTTCTGTTTAACGGGAATTTAATCATTATTATGCACGCAGTCCTCCTAATGTCAAGGCCCGAGATATAACCCCCTAAGTATTACATTAAGGATACTTTAATTTAATGAAACCAAATTAGTTACTCCTGCCCAAAGAGAGTTTTAATATTCTTACAGGTACTGTCCTCTAAATATCAATATATAAAATACCTGCTCAATGGAATTTTGTAATTCACCGATTTCTAGGCGATAAACTTCCTTTCAGATGGCTTGAGAAGCGATGGATCATACCTTGAACTCCATGTTTTCATAATTTGCTTTCTGCTGATTTTTTTTCTTTTAAGTTTGTATCAAGGAAAGGGTGGTTATATGAAGAAAGGTTACATGACTTCTTGATACTGAAACCTTGAAAACTGGAATAACACCAGCTGCTGTCTGGTGTTCCTTAACAAATGTTTGATTACACAGCGACAACGAGAATACCATACCACCTAGACATTATCGGAGATCAAAAGGAAAACGCACTAAAATTTGCATGAATTTTATTACTACAAATTCTACTTCGGTATTTACAAAATGAACAAATGTGTAAATATAATGATTTTTCTCAATAAATTTTTCTTTTCAGTGACAGACTTTAGTGATAAAAGGTGGTGTGAAGAGTGTATAGCTGGGACGTGTTTCGACAGCTGTGTTTCGGAAAAAAAATCGAGATTTTTAACTCCAGTATTTATAATTTCAGGAAGTTTAACACAAATATATTCGAACGATGTGCAACGAATCAACGAGCTTCAACCGGGCTATTATGCACCTTGGATTGCTTTTGTGCAATGATTTCTTCAACAAAATGTTTCTAATCATTTTACCCCTGCTTTTTACGTTTATTGTAGAACGACGGAACACACTTCACATGTTGCCCATGCGTGGGAGTTGAATAACCTCCATTCGACATGACGTTTTGAGGCGCGCAGTCTCTTGAATTAGATGTTTCACTTTAGTCCTTATGCCTAAACATATCCACTTAAGTATAGTGTTCGGGCAAAACCCGAGATGACCTGAAGATAAGAGTTTTCAAAACAAATAAAGTAATAAAAAGTAATTGAGGTTTCTATTAGACGTTGGATTTGGTGGCTTATATGCAATTATGGTACGGAAGGAATATTTACATCACGTATTCTAGATAAAATTGTCAACCATTTCTGATAATTTGCTTAAAGACTGTTTCCATATTGGTGGGTGAAAAAATTCTGCTTATCTATATCAATGTATCATTTAAAAGCAATTTTAAGGTTGTTTTGGGAGATCAATAGTTAACCAGGCAGTTAAATATCTAGGCTCAGATCATAAAACTAAGGTTAAATTCGCAAAGTTATAAGGTTTCGGAGATTAAGGACTATTGAGTCCAGGTGCTGCGCCGAAACACTCATCACGTCCTCGTCGTCGGTTGTTTTGGGAAGGAGATCGTAACTTTCGACTCTGGTAAGATGATGAAAACTGCACCTGAGTTGGCATCCCCCCGTCTCCAAATTTCCGCTCCACCCTAGCGAGAGGATGTTTGGCCAACAACGTTAAATTTAGCAGCATTCGGCCCGCTTACATGTTGGATATTTAGTGAAATCGGATTTCGAACTTCGAAGCATTCGAGACCGAAACCTTCTCACTTGAATCCTTTACTCCCAAATGGGTCTAGCGGTCCATTCTATAATGAAGGATCGTAGTGTGTTCTACATTAATGTATTCGTAAAAGAAGTATCAATGTAACAATATTTAATAAAATGAATGAATGAATGTGACCAAGAAATATTCTATATACTTTACTAATCAATAAATTTCTTTCTCGATCTATCACTCATCTTAACAATAAAAAAAGTTTTAATATCCTTGCCAATAAAGTTAAATCATAATCTTAATTTATTTAACCATAAGGCGTCTGGGAATGTGATCTGCTGAGATTTATGTTCTGCCAAACCCCACATCATCGTTGTTAAATGTATTCTCTCGTTGTGGGGATCATCTTATCAGACTTTGCCATATGCTTTTTTTTATCTGACCGGAAGCAACTACTTGATATTTCTGGAGGAAGTGTGACCACAATCTCTAAATGACGAACAGCTTTCAATGTCTAGGACGATGAGGAAGGTTGTCAATCCTGACATTCATAAGCGATTAAAAGTTACATTTAGCTAACTCTTCGAGATGACCTCCATATTGAACCTGTTTCGGAATTTATTAAAAGAACATCAATTTTATTCTTTGAAAAATTACTCCAGATTCACAACGAGTTACTTTAATGCCAGAATATGATCTTACTGTGCCCAGCTCTAGGAAAAAAATCAAGGCTGCGATTAATAATTTTTATATTAATTTTCTGTGTGAAAAAAATATCGAGAATTTCTAACTCTGGAATTTCTATCACCAATCTGGTGGATTAATTTTTTTTTCAAAATTATCTTTGTTTTGGCCTTAGATAGCTACGAGTAGCTACACGCGGGAAATTTTTTTTCAAAAATAACTAATTAAAATAATTAATTAAATCAGTCCGCATAAAAAGACGCGTGCAATGTAAATCCGTTAAAGTTCTCTATTCTCTCATAAATAATCAAAATATTCTTTCTCTATTAATAATTAGATCGTAAAAATTAACTAAACAATTATACCGAATTTCATGACGTTAGAGTTTTATGCGCTCGTCTAAATTAGTTTCAACTCATTTTAATCTTTCCCTCAAATTTACAAATTATAATTGCTATTCCGAATTCTGATATTAAGGTTGTCACTCTGAGGAACTCTGAAACACCACGACGTTGCCGTTTAGACAATTATCAGTCACCATTTGACATTTATAAGTACTTAAACGTTATATTTAGCCAACTATGGATTGTGCTGGTATGGTACATCATTTATTGGCTTATGTGTTCACCAGACCTATTTCGCCTCGATTACTTCATCTGGAGACATGTCTAAACGTTAGTATATGTTGCTGTCTCTTGAAAATATGTGAAAGTGATATGTGAAACTTAATAGCTGCACGAGAAGTATGAGATGCATGTGACATCCTACATGCTGCAGCGATATATTCATTAACTTTTTTGAGAATACCCAGAGCAGAAAAATATAATTACAGTATTGCATGTCAAAGAAAACACAGAGAAACAACAGTGCACAAAATATACATAGATGAAAAAAATACACAAAATAATGAATAACAATATATATATGTATACATAAAAATATACATAAAATATACATAAATATACATATACATAAAAATATACATAAAAATATACATAAAAAATTATATTTCATGGAATAAATAAGAATGAAATAAGAAATTTGTAAAAGAATTCACAAATCAAGCATGGATTTGAAACTTGAAATTATTTTTTATAAAGAAATATAGAAATGGAAAAATCCTTGAAAAGTTCATAAAATTTGTATAAAGAATAAAATACAATGCTCTTCTTTATACATTTTTAAATATGTGTAACGCCACAATGCGCCAATAGAGTTGGATTTAATAATAATAATAATGAATTTTTGTGTCTCAGATTAATATTAATAATCAGAATAATATTAATGTCTCAGAATAATATTAATAATTTTTATTGAAAAATAGCATTAAATAAATATTTAATTGTGATTTCTAATCATTCATTTTATAAATTTTCAACAGACTACGATATTTTCAGAGAAAAACTATTAGTCCTATAAAACAAGTAACATAAAATCTTATTTACTTGTTTAACAATACTGTAACTATTTTCATGATACGGATCTCAAATAAAAATGTGAGATTCCAGATCTGAGCGGACGATGCAGAAATACAAAATCTGTATAGCAGTCCATTATTAAAACAAGCCTTGTATTATAATGCAATGGCGATACTTGAGCTATCTTTTTTTTTTACTTCAGTTAAATATTTTAAGTAAACTTATTAATTAAACCCAGATATACTTGTGTAATAAGTTTCCATTACTACTGTTCTCCTGGTACGTCACCGCTTGAACACGTCTATGTCAGGCAACAATACTAGTTTTGCATTCCGAAAAGTGCTCTCTACAAGTTTAACAAGTTTAGTATAGTTAGTTCTCTTGTAATCAAATTAATACTAAGAAGCTACTTCGGTCAACTTAGAAGGCAATGACCGAAATCAAGTCTTTTTTTCTAAGCAGGAAAGATGTGGCAGGAAATAGATTCAAAATGTTCGATTCAACCTCCCCTCGTCTCTCTAACTTCAGATTAGCCATCGTTCTTTTTTTTCTTTTTTTTTTACTAGTCATCTTTGGATATCAATACCAATAGGTTATCCGGGAATGCTGATTATATTTAATTTCAACTAAATCGTTTAGATATAACTTCATGTCCATGTTTGTATCAAATTGTCAGATATTAAAGTAATGCTATTTTAACTGTCTTAACATATGTTCTGTTCTTTTGTATAGGTGATTTTTTTTTAATGGGAACCAATTCCTTACATCATAGCAGTAATAAAAACGAAAATATCCGGTTCATCTATTTTCTAAATCATGCAATATTGTAACCACTTTTTTATTCGTCTTATAAACTACACAAGTATTAAACAGAATCTTCTTTCAATAATGGAGGAAAATCACTGAATTAAACATGATAATGAAGCAATGAAATTGGATTGAATATCTATGCAAAAATTATATACCTTGTTAAAAATAAGGCAAAAATAAATATAAAACCAAAGGCAGTGGTCCCCCTAAAATTTCCCCCTATACCCTATAATAAAGTTAGCAAACACGTAGTATCTCATTGGCGTGCAATAGTTACGAAATGCAAAGGGTATTCAAATGAAAAGGCACGAAACGACACTGCGGGAATAAATGAAGACTTTATTCAAAGTATACACCATAGGCCTGAGCACAACGATTCCATTGATTAACGACCCGAAGGATTCCTTGTTTCCAGAATTCCTGTGGCCGCGACGAGATCCAGTCTTTCACAGAGTTCGTCAGTTCGCCTCCGAGTTGAAGTGCTTTCCTTTCAGATGCTTTTTCAGGGGACTAAACACATGAAAATCGCAATTCGACATGTCCGGGCTGTAGGGTGGAAGGTCAAGCTAATCCCACTTGAACTATTCCAGTTCCGCGTGTATGACCCTGTAGACGTGTGGACGCACGTTATCACGGAGTAAAACCACTTCCTTCGTGAGTAGATCCTGTTTGTTTTTCTTAATGGACGTATATAGTCTTCAGAGTGTCTTACAGTACACATCGGAGTTAATGGTTCTTTTGTGTTCGAGGAATTCAACAAGTCACGTCAACTGGATGGCGCTCTTTATAAGAGCCTCTGCTCTCTCCTGCGCATGCGGGCGCCGATCTATGCCAGACTCCAATCGCATCCCTAGATGTCTCATTACGTTCTCCCATAGCGGCAGAGGCAAATATGTTAAAGGTTACATTGTTATGACGTTTCGTACCTTTTCATTTTAACACCCCTTGTATTAATTTTTGGTGTGAATTTACCATTTTTGCTGAACCTGTCATGTGATGTTTTGCGAGTTTGTTGATGTTTAATCCCTGGCATGCAATAAAAAATATTCAAAAATCGAATGTGAGTTTCAGATACATTTTTCTCAACTGATTGAAACAAACATTTGGCACGAAATTACACTTATAGTCACAAAATACTATACTGAACTTGATATTTTTTAAGTCATAGCGTTTATTACTTATTAAAGTAGAGACCGATAGATGGTCAACCCCTAGTGGGATTTTGCGCAAAATTTCACAGATGCCCACGCTGTAGCTGTTAAATCTGTGTAACAAATATAATCTACTAACTATCTTCATTTTGTTTAGTTTAGTTTTAATTTTAGTTATATTAACGTCCCGTTGTAAAGCAACACTAGGGCTATTTTGGGACGGACCTCGTAATTTTGAACCGCGGTCAGATGACGAGGACGACACCTGAGCTGGCACCCTCCTCTCCACGCCACACCAGTTTTCATTTTGTAGCAATCATGTTAACTTATATTCGGAAAGCGGGACAAACTACCTTTGAATAGATTTTGCTCAAAATTTTGCTGAAATCGACAAATTTATGCAAAGTTCATGTACCAAATTTCATCCGTCTAGCTCGAAGCGCTTTTGAGTTTTCTTCGTCACAGACAGACATTTTCAAAAATGTTTTTTTTTTTTTTCGAACTCAGGGAAGTCCAAAACGAGGATATTCGTCAAAATCTCGAGTTCTTGATTTCAATTTTTGATGATTACGAAATTTTCTCTATATTTACAATATTTTCTACATTTACAATACTTTCTACATTTACAATACTTTCTACATTTACAATATTTTCTCTATATACAATATTTTCTACATTTACAATATTTACTTTATACAAGAAAGTAAAAGTTACTAAAATTAAGTAAAAATTTACACAACTGTTAAATTAGATTCATTAAAGATACACTTTTTTTTTTTTAACTTTCAAATGTATTTTTTAATAAAATTTATTTTTGTGAATAATATTCTAGGAAGTTATTGCAAAAATACTCCACAATTACGCTTCATTTTTCATTCATTAAAATTCTAATAAAAAATTTTAAGAAATTCCTCCTAGGTGCACGATTTGTACTGTTCAATATGACACAGCTATCCTAATTATAGTGAAATTTTTCAATTTTTTTTCTTTCAACAACTTTAGATAAGTTTAGTTTATAGAAAACCCCAGGTTTAGAATTCAGAAAATCTGGTTACTTTATTTCAGTTGAAAAAGAAGAAAGTAGTGAAACAAGAAGGAGTAGTGCTTGCAAGAAGGAAAAGAAAACGCGGAATTCCAGCTTGTCAAAAAGGGAAATCCGAGTGAATAATTACGTGATTCAATTTAAAGTGTTAAAAAGTTTTTGAAAAACATACATAAATAAATGAAGAGTTCATGAAGTCGCGAGTCGTTTACTACGTGAATCTCATGCAAATATCTTCCGCTCTCTACGATGCAAAAAAAAAAAAAAAAGTCACCCATATTCTGCCGCCCAAACCATGTGAGTTTGCACATCTGTTTTGTAGAAGACGCAACGTTTCTTCGATTACATAAACTACGCCACGGAAAGGCTAGACAAGGAATGGACTTACGTAATACAGAAAAAAAAAACAAATAAAAAAAACCGCGTGAATTTGGAGGTCTAATAATAAACCCGATAACTGTGGAGGTCACTGCGAGAAGTCTGACGCTTTACTTTCATTCCACGTAGATCACCCGTGACCTACTTTTCCTCGGCGATTTTCTCGCCAACTCTACAGCCTGAAAGTCTTTTTCCCCGGAGGATTGGCTTCCAAATGATCAATAAAAAAATTTCACTAAATTATAAATAATTTGAAATGTTGGGTTTGGAGGTGGCTGGCACAACTCGGAACCCGGGTCCTGTTTTCATTCTGGAACTGGATTCGGGACGACGTCGCCAAAGTGGAGATCTTTTATTTTTGGTGGAAGGCGACTCCCAGTTGAGGTTAATGGATCATTCGTATCCGTATTGTCAATCAAATAAATAAATGAATGAATATGAAGTCCATTTAATAAGTAAATAAAAAAAAATTGTCTTGTTTACGTTCCAGAAGAGGTCGCAGACCTCTTTTACAGATATGACCGGTGATTAGTTAAGAGATCGAAACTATGCATTTATATAGGGTAAATTTTGTTTATTTTCTAAAACGTCAAAACCAATTAGAAGACAAAAAAAAAATAAAAAATGTGCATTCTTTTTTAGGGTTTCATTGCTTCTTCAGATATTTCAATTCATTTCGAAACGCTTAGCGCTGCAGTGCTTGCGGAATAAAAAATTTTCGCTTTCATCTTACTTCCGTCTTCCGGCGAAACACCCCTATCTTCCCAGCGAAAATAGACGAACAGCTTAAAAATAAGTTGAGACATCTAGAGATTTATCTAGATTATTGATGTGGTACTTGTTAAATGTTAATGTGTCGAGTTCATTTATTAAAATATCCTTTCATTGGTGTGCTGCAGAAGTTTTAACCCTTCTTTGTATGATGGAAATTTCCATCATAAAATTTGCTGAACAAAAAATTGTACTTGTGTACTGTAAATTGGTTGTTGCTGGCAACTTTTTTCACGACTATTGCGTAATAAGGAAAGTAGCTGTCAAAAAAAAATATATATATATAATGTCACAATTATTATAGCGGGTTTTAACCTGTCATTCCGCTTGTGGACAGGTTATTGTGGTTGGAAAAAACATACAATTTTTTGAATATTTTTTTATAACTGAGATTTTTTTTTGCTAACAAAAGCGCTAATGAGCGGAGAAATTTAGAAAAGAGGGATATTGAAGATTTTGTACTGAGATTAACATGTAAATTTGCATGATAATGGATATTTCCACCATAATGTTTTTTAAATATTTAATTATATATTTATTATATATTATTACATATTTATATTAGGATTTTTTAAAACATTTTTGCTTTAATCTAGAGCGTGAATTATATCGCCCTGATTTATTTCACAAAAAAAAAAAAAAAAAAAAAAATCATGCAATGGAGGGTTAAGAGAGAGAAGTCAGTTGAAATGTAATTGAACATCATTTAGTCTTATGATTTAGAATTAACGAGGTTCATACTTATTAAGTCTTTAAAAATTTTCAAAACGTGACTTTAATTTAACAGAAAAAATCATATTAAGTCAATCAAAATTAATTTAAAATCAAGAATAGCAGTTTTTCTTTTTTAGATAAGCTGTTAGGAAGGCAGTTTGGCTTATAATAATTTGTTTATTGACCGTAAATAGGTTTTCAAACTTCATTGTATGAAAATCGCATGCCCATTGCAAAATAGCATTTACGCACCTTGAAAGAGTAATCGAAATCTATACTTCATCTGAACTGCGATTTATAATAATAAGTTTCCGGACCTTCTTCTTTTCCTGAATTAGTATATAAACTTGTTTTTTTTTTTCATACTATCGTTAAATAATTTATTTTTTGTTATAATTTGACATCTGACTGAGTGAATTGCAAATATATATCTTTTTCACAAAAAAAAAAAAAAAATCAATTTGTGAATTGGATTTTTTTTTCTACTAAAAAATTGAACGATATTCTTAAGTGAATTCATCATTTTTTTTACAAAAAAAGGGGGGGGGATATTTAATCTTGTTCTGAAACATTTGCTTACATGCTGATTTATGTAAATTTTAAACTTTGTCCCTACCTTTCCTTTCTTGTTCTGAATTCCATTTCTGCTCCCATGATACAAGTCTGTTGAGTTATTCTAACTTTATTTTTGAGCGTTTAACATTTTCTAGGGTGGAACAGATCGCGATGCTGTCATGGAGTATAATGCGCAGTTATGTATTAGATGACATACGCA
Source organism: Argiope bruennichi (assembly GCF_947563725.1). Lineage (NCBI taxonomy): Eukaryota > Metazoa > Arthropoda > Arachnida > Araneae > Araneidae > Argiope > Argiope bruennichi. Next base: position 69,772,577 of record NC_079154.1, on the reverse strand, counting down.
ATTACTGTAATCAAGTGACAGTAACATTAAACGAATTGAAATTTTCTGTTTCAGTTTTACTGTCTCGTATACGATAGGAATGTTTGGGGGGGGGGGACACGAGTGCGAGGATGATAAGCAATAGTTGTTCTAATGTTATTAGTTGCATCTAATGGAAGGTACCTTTGTTATTTTTATTTTTATTCCCATATTCGACAAAACCTTAAATATTAATGTTAATATTTTTTTTTCTCTCGTTATTATATCTTGATAAATTTAGTTAATTTCGAAATTTCCAAAATTCAAATAACTACATAAGTTTTTTGCTCAAACTTCATGCTTATATTAACATATCGAGGCATTATATATCGAGGCAAGAACGTTTGAATGCATTTTCTGATTAATAACGGCAGATAGATATATCACCATCATATAAACAAATCAGCATGCAATAAAGACAGATATTCTAGCGTACTTTTTGAGAGTATGAGGGGAAAAGATCAACCTAGCATCTGCTATTAAAATAAATCCATTTATAATCCATCCATAAATAAATCCATTAGAGTTATTCTTTTATTTTTACTACTCCATCAGTCATTAAAAAGAGACTGTTTAGAATTTCTATTTAATAAATTGAACGAGAAAAGGAATAAATTTAACAAAAATGCTAAACGCAGGAAATAAAAGCAATAAAAACTTTACCGCGATGAAAGATGGAATGGATATAATAACAAACTATAATATATTAATCGGATATTTATGATTATTTTCGGCGAAGGACTGAATTTAAATCAGAATCACAAAAGAAAAAAGACATTGCTAATTTTTGATTGATTTCGCCGGCGTCCTGGCATAGGGGTAGCGCGTCTTCCCCGTGATCTGGGCGTCCCAGGTTCGAGTCCCGGTTTGGGCATGGCTGTTTTTCTGTTGTTCTATCTGTGAGATGTGTGAATGTGCCCTCCTGTAAAAAGGGGTTGTGCAAGCGAATGAGTGATGCGTGAGTGGCAAAGTCGTACTCTTGGCCCTAGTGCTATAAAAAATAAGAGACGTTCCCCCTCAAGCTTAAATCGCTGTCTTCGTAACAGCGGGCTTGTCAGTGGCAAGTGCCATAAGAAACAAACAAACAATGATTGATTTCAGTATCTCCTCAAACAAGATCCATCCATTTCGGTATCTCTATATTTAGTATTTTCCGGTATGTCGGTAACAATTTTATACAATTTTATTTAATTTACAATTTTACTAGTGGAAGTGGTCTTCTCAAAACTTTCTCGCATGCCTCTAATAGAGATATTATCTCCCTCTTATTAGCATAATATTGGGTACCTTGGATAAGGCCATTAATTTTGCACCTTAGATCGCATTAGTGAATAACATACGAAACACGGATTTTTGGCATGAAACTATCTTTTTTACTGAATCAATCGCGCGATCTTTAGTGAATGAATGCAAGCAAGTATTAAAACACAAACACCATTAAATCAAAATTTGAGATAGAGCTACAATTGTAATCACAGGATCATATACTAAATTACATTTATTTTGGTTTTCGCATTTTTGAGCTATCGCATTTGGTTGCGTGCGAAAGAACAGATCGACAGACGTCCAATGCCCCATGAGATTTGGTTCCAAATTGGATGCGAACCAATATTTTAGATGTTAAACTTGTTTATCACATTTTATTTATCTAGCTATTTGCGCTTTGTAATTATCTTGTAAAACTGTAACTGGACAGATTTCCTCTGAATGGATTTCGTTACCATTTGTTAAAAATCTACAAATTCTGTGTAAAATCCATATACCAAATTTCATCCGTCTTGCTCAAAGTTTTTTTGAGTTATTATAACCAAAGGAGGCAAAACGGCAGAATAATTCCAAAAATGTGTTTTTCGTCTCGGTGTGGTATGGAGCGTGAAGATTTGTCAAAATCTGGCAGACGAATTTTTTAACGGTTGCAATACTTTCTCTTTATGCACTTCTCATACAAAAAAGTGCTAAATGCTTGGATTTTAATATATGATTTTCACACCACAGTTTCAACTTTTGATTGATTTTTTTTTCAGTTATATTAACTTCCAGTATTAAAACAACACTAGGGCTATTGTGGGACGAACCTCGTAATTTTGAACCATGGTCAGATGACGAAGACAACACCTGAACGGGCACCCCCTCTCCAACCCTCCGCACCACATCAGCGGGAAAACATTTGGCTCCGACCGATTTAACGTGCACCAGAACTGCTTACACGGAGGTTCTACGGTGAAATCGGATCTCGAATCTGAAACCCACCGGCTGAAACCTTATCCCTAAGCTACCGCGACCTTGAATAAAATCGGAGAATTCGCAAAAGCGATATTATTCCAAAATTTATATTTGATATCATTATATGACCCAAAATGCAACATAAAGTGGATGTATGTGAGAAATTTAGCAAAGAAAACACTATTCCTGAATTTTAGATTAAATTTTTTGCTTTAAATCTCATAGAATAATAAATTTTTAGTCTCTTTTGTTCGATAAGCGTAATAAAACTCGTGACTTTTCTTAGATATTTATCATAAGAATTTTGTTAAATTTATAGACAGGTTTGAAAATCGTCTAGGAACGAGCATTTTTCTATCCGATGATTGGAGAGAGATTGTGTCATTTCAAAATGATTTACATCGTCAGCAAAACTGCTTGCATTAATCAAGAGAGAAATGTTTTTGTTCATTATTAATAGATAAGCTGAGATAAGGAAGTTCATCATTACTTGAATCAGAAAGAAGTAAAGGAAAGTAATTTTGTTCACTCAGAAAAATCATTTCACTCTGCAAATGAAAATATCAGCTTCCGAGAGAACGCAACAGAGATAATTCATTTTTATAGATCTGAACTCGTTTCAAAATTTTTACATTATTTACATGAAGTCTTTTTATACTTTTTAAATCCTTACTCAGAAAATAATTAGCTTCCCACCATTTATATGAACTTTTCTCAGCGATTTACATAATTGAAATTCTGTGCCGCAAGGCAAATTTCAAACAATGAACGATTAAATGAAGAAAGAGAAATCACATTCCTCCTCTTTTTTTAAACATTTAAAATCTTTATACTCCTTCTTTTTCGAAAACTTTTTAAAATTACAATTTAATAATATGTAGTAATTAAATTTTTTATATTTCCAAAAGTTTTTGAAATCAAAAAACAATCTTTAAGAAACTGTAAAAGATCCAGTGTCAGTGGTCTCTCCAAAACTTTCTCAGCTCAGGTGTCGTCCTCGTCATCTGGACCGCGGTTCAAAATGACGAGGTCCGTCCCAAAATAGCCCTAGTGTTGCTTTAAAACGGGACGTTAATATAACTAAACCAAAAAAACCAAAACTTTCTCGTACACTCTATAAGAAACTTGTCATGCCAGAGAACACCTTACATGGAATTAGCCTACAATAGTTACAAAATATTTTGAATGAATTTAGCATTTCTACTGAATCTATCATGTCATCTTTGGCGAGTTATTTGGCGATAAATCCCTGGCATGTCGTTAATAGTATCCCAAAATCGAATTTGTGTTTTATACAGGTTTTTCACAACCAATTGAAACAAACAAACAAAAAAAAAATGATACAAAACTGTACTTGTAGTCACAAAATCCTATACCAAATTTGGTATATTTAAGTCAACGAATTTTTGAATTATTGAGTTTGCATGTTTCTGAAAGTACAGGCCGACTGATTGTCAAGCCGTAGTTGGCTCAAAATTTGATAGGTGTCTACATTATAGATGTTAAATATGTATACCGAATTTTATCTATCTAGTTATCTTCGTTCAGTAATTATCATGCTTTCTATTTGAACAGCTTGCCAGACGCACTTCATCTGAACAGATTTTACTCAAAACTGGATAGAAATCTACAAATGTGGTGTAAAGAATATGTACCAAATTTCAACTGTCTAGCTCAAAGCATTTTTGAATTATCTTTATCACAGACAAACGGACATTTTCCAAAAATGTGTTTTTGGAATTCAGGGAGGGTAGAACGTGGAGAATCGACAAAATGTAGAGTTCGAATTTTTTGACGATTACTATACTTTCTCTATACTACGTATACGAGAAAGAAAAAATAAAACTGCAGAAATTTTTATATAATATTAAAAAAAATTTTTTAATAATATATTGTTTTTATATTATTAGTTAACTCAATAAATTCGCATATAGAAAAAAAATGGTATATCGGATATATCATTAGTTTATATCGTATAAATAAATATCTTGACACATTTGAAGAATGGGAATTCCTTAATCAAACTTATTTTTCAATCAAACATATCTAATGAGCTGAGATAGTCCTCATCTTGAATAAATTGTTACATTTTTTTTACAAATAACCAATTTTCACTAAAAACTGAAAATTTAACAGAATATAATTTTAAAAAAACTACTTTTGAAGTGAATAATGACAGTTTCACAAAAATTGTTATTAATAGAGATATTTTCGAAACAAATTCTCTTTCTATCTTAAACAGGAACTTTAAAAATTTATTAATCTTGTTTCCTGCTTCCTCTCAGGGACGGCGGGAGAATTTAAAGCCCCTCCCCGTAACATGGTATAATTTTTTTCGAAGTCGTTATCAAAATAGCCTACCAAATGTAAATTACGAACAGATATTTTACTATTCCCTCATCAGAACATGGTGAAAGGTTTTAAAAGATGACGCCAACGCACTCATATTACATATCACACCCCTGCATCCGGACTGACGCCTGTAAAATCTATACCTTCTGGCCATCCTCCAAACTCACTTCTGCGCCACTACTTCTCTCCAGTATTCTACTAAAATTAAAAGTATATGGTCAGTTTAATTCTATTATGTGTAGGCTTACGATATCATTGCTATTAATAGTAAACTGGCTAGACATCCAGATTAGCCACGTTAGTTTTGGTTTGACCTATATCTAAAAGGTTTCGAAATGATGCTCGGAAAATGTAGTTACATTTTTCGTTCTTTAATTGGTTAAGCATTCCTTCTTTTTTTGTTCGAATCTACTATAGAACCTATATTACATCTGTAATACAAATATGTAAACATTTCTAATCGATCTATATTTTAAAGATAATTTCTTAACCATTCAAGTCCTGTCTTGAGGGTAATTTTAACTTATGAATTAAGTATGCTATTATTTTCTCTCAGAATCGAAACTCTATGTCAGCAAATTCCTTTCTGTAACTAGATAAGTTCAAAATACTTTCTCACGCTCTCTGCCTGCCTATGCGGTTCTCTCTGCTATACTTGTCATGGCTTTAACAAAGTAATGTCAACAAAAGATAAAATTTGATATTTTCCCTTAAAATCATAAAGAATAATGTCTACCGTCAACGAATGATTTACATATATATTATCTATAGTATAGATAACCCGTTAAAGTTTGCTTTTGGTTCGTGGTTCCATATTATTTATTTACCAACTTATCTATCGCATAGTTTATTTTGATTCTTCATTCCAAATATTTTAACAATGCTTTATCTTTCAGGGTATACACAGTTTGGCTGGAACCCTTTCTGAATTCATCTATCTGAGTCAATATCGTAAAATTCTTTGAATTTCTGGAATGTTTATCGATTTTCTGCGATGTTTATGAACATAAATTGTTGCTCTCCGATATCCTGAAAATATTTCCAAAAATTCCTGACTGCATCTGAATCATGAGACATGCGACATTGTTTAGAATGCAATATTTGCTCAAAAGAAGGCATGAAACGGACTAAAGACCCAACGGCTACTTTCTGACGATAGTGCCGAAGTATGGACCAAAGGGGGTGAAGAAATATCAAGAAATCTTTCTTACACATTTTCCTAGGAACTGAACAGAGTTTAAATATTTGCTCATACTTGCGGCCACGGAATTATTCATCGGGTTTTGAATGAAATTTGATAGTAAAACTTTTTCCATGAGTAAAGCGTTGTGGCGCCATGATGCGTTGTGGTTGTACACTAACCTTGGCATTCAGAGATTACCGATAACGATAACCACACGCATACACAAAAAAAGAGAGTTATTTAAATTTAGAAAATCCCCTCTGATAAGATGTATAGAATAGATCTGAAAAAGGATGTCGCCTAAAGGGGTAAAACTGAAATATATCGTTCCCAAAATACTCTAAGTCACTGAGTCGAAAACTCTATCTTAGGAAAATATCTAAAACTATAGTGAAATACATCCTTTTTTTCGTGTTTTGTTTCCAAAATTAGGTTTGAGTTATGAGCGCAATCAACTTTTTTGTTATGCTTCAAAGATCATACAGTGAACTATTTGTCGACAAATTAATAAAATAAATCGTTTTATTATATCAAATGATTTCAGCTTTTTTTTAAAAAAGAAAATCGTGCTTTGTTTAACATTTTTTTATGAATTAAATAACGCAAATTTTAAATTTGTAATACCTTTTTTTATATATAAGTACCTTTTTGGCATTTCAAACTTCTAATAACCGGAAATACATCTTATTAAATAGCTTTATATTCTTGCATTTAGTATAAAATCATGAATAGTATAAAATGTTCGTATAAAATCATGAATAGTATAAAATGTTCGTATAAAATCATGAATAGTATATAATATAAAATATTGATTATACAGACATTCATACGAATAAAAATTTCCTATTTTTATTACTCTTTTTTGCTCTTTCTTGTAGATACAGCCGTTTATGACGAATGACTAGGAGGTGAAAATACTGAGTCTCAATGCAGACGGATAGTTTAGACTCGCGATTTGTAGACTCGATTCTACTTAAATTACACAGAGTGTCTTGATTTGATAACCATATTATCTGCCATCGTGTATGTTTCACCACATTGATATGATGTAGAATTTTCATGTATGCATTTTCCGATGTCATCCTCATCATCTGAACACATTTCAATTAAGTTCTGAAAATTTCAAAACTTCTGCAATTTATATTTTAAGAAACTTTAAATAAACACGTTAAATAACTCTGAAAAATCATATTAAAATTGTTAAGTTTTAGAGTTTTTTTTAAATTTATTTAATACGTGGTATGGTGTACTGAAATGAAGAGAGGGGGAGGGTATTCAGACAGCGTCATATATGAACGTATAGTTTGTATATGTTCATATCATTTGCTATATGATTTAATGGATATTTAACCCATAAAATAAATGTTGCAAGTGTTGCAATAAAAAATTATTGAAAAAAGATTACTATTAATTGTATAAAATCATATGGTATAAAATGGAATACACCTGCGTTGGATGCAATTCCAATGAATCTTTGCTTTAAAAAATATTTCTGACATGAAAACATTCTTCAACAATTCTTTCAGTGCTTAAAAATTCGTAATATTTTCTTAAAAAATACTAAAAATCCAATGAATTTTCTTAATAGGAGTGATAAATAACATTTTTTAGGTTAAAAATTGTTTTGGAAGAAAACCCACAAGGAAAGGAAAAGACTCAACCGAATATTTTGACTGGTGTTTCTTTTTCCATTTAAAAGAGTTAATGTAGAAATAAAACTAAAAACTTCTATTGTTATCATTCGAGATACCAGAATAGCGTCAGAGAAATAAAAATATCAAATATTTTGAGGTGAAGGGCTTTATTAAATTTTAAACATGAATTTATGCTGCCAGAGGATTAGAGAGTCATTCCGAACAAACGAATTACTTTTGCTTTTCTAGATAGTTCTTATGCCTAATTAGTTCTTGATTATTATTTTTTTCAACTCCAGAATAATCAGCTATTATTAAATTCAAATACTTTGAAATTATTCTTCTGTGTTTCAGTTTTCATTAGCTATTTTTTACTAATAAATTAGGTGTGAATTTAGATTTAACTTTTTTGTTTAGTTTGATTAATAGCGGATATGGAAAGTACTCGAGGCAGCCTGCATAACGGAAAGAGTTTTGTTTTCATTCAGTTATTGTCTTCCACACGGAGGAGAGTCTATAGCGAATTTGGTATAAAATTTTATACAAATCTACATTTCTGATGAGGAAGATAGAGGACAAATTTCCTCTCTCTAGCTTGTTGAGTTGTTGAATCATTTTATCCAAATAGACAAACATATAATAGACTCTTAGTGATTTGGCAAATATCAGATGAAAGAGCCGCTGAAGTAATTCATGGAAGTAGTTTGAAGGAATGAAGTAATTCATTCCGGTTATTCATTTTAAATAGGACCAATCCATGTTTATAGCATAAAATATTACAAAAAGTGCAAATTACATTAGGAATATTACAAAAAAATTCAATCATAAACACTTTATTATTTTATGACTCGCCAAGTCATTGAAATTGGCATGTAAGGAACTGTTTATTTTTTAAAACTCCCCCACCGATTCGGTCGATTAAAAGATCGACCGGATTGATGAAATATCGGTTTATTGAGCGTCTATCTACAATAATTCCCAAAGTTATTTTTTGAGCATAAAGAAGATGACCTCCTGATCGAGTATTTAAAAAAAATACTGTATTTTTTTTCTGTTTACTTTACAGACGAAAACATGAGTTTTTTTATTTTTATTTTTTAGAAAGATAAACAATAGCATTCTTCTCTAAACAATAATGATTCTTCTTCTCCCCCTTCCCCGGCGCAAAAAAGGAATTAAAAATATGAAATGAAAGGGCTGAAATTCCTTAAAGTAGCCTTTCAACCATTTGTTGGTTTCGATACTCCAAAAGATATATTCTATCTCCTCAAACAATGGCACATAAGGGCTGTGGAGCCATCTTGAAGTGGGTGCACCTGCGTTCCACTGAAGGGTTTGGAATCGCATCAGAAAAATGGGGGCATCATTGATAAAATCGCGCGCGAACCCTCTCGACCTTGGACCGATACATTGTTTCCCCGTTATCGAGTTATGGGAGAAAGTGAATCTGCGTTAACCTCGGAGTCGATAACCGATGGCCTTTATCGGCGCACTTTCTAGAGCCCCGATAAGCTGCAGATCCGATTTCGAATTCTGCGCAGGATTAATTAAACTTTTCGACAGTTTAGACTCCGGAAATGAGCTGAATCAGTTGTGGTTTTTGATAGCTCGGCGAAGTGTGATAGCAGAATCTGCCTTTCATTCATTAAAAGTGATAAAAATGGTATTACTTAATAAATTACGAGATAAATTACAATCACTCTCCATGTAGCTCATATTAACCAATTAATCGCTTTTGACGAGTATGCCCGTCATGAGAAAAAGTACATCATGTTGTTTTATGACGAATTTATAAAATAGCAATTATTATATTTATATAATAATTGTTTAATTATTATATTTATAATTAATTATTTATTATATTTATAAACCATTTATATAATATATATATGCTTGACAATTTAAATACGCATTTTCCTAAGAGATCTAAACAATTAAATGGTGAAGATTTATAAATATAATAATTGCTTTTCTTGCTACAAGGCCGCGGTGGCCTGGTTGTAAGGTCTCAGCTTGTGAGCCGCAGGGTTTCAGGTTCGAGACCCGAAGAACCGTCGTGTAAGGGGTCTGTTGCACGTTAAATCCGTCATGCCAAACGTCCTCCCGCTGGTGTGGTGTGGTGTGGAGTGGTGGGTGCCAGCTCAGGTGTCGTCCTCGTCATCTGACCGAGGTTCAAAATTACGAGGTCCGTCCCAAAATATCCCTAGTGGTGCTTTACAAGGGGATGTTAATATAACTAACTTTTCATGCTACAATTAATTTTATTTCATATTTAAATAAAGTAACCAAATACTCTAATAGGAAGGGAACGCAGTAGCATCAGGACAATAATATCGATTTTCTTTCAGTCTCTCTTTCTCGCTCACATTTTTTTGTTTGTTTTTATTTTGCTCTTAATCAATATACATCGTGATTTAGCAATTATAAATAGTGTTGGCGAAATTGTGACGTGAGGGTTACGGCATTAAGACCAGCAAACCACTAAAATCCATGATATACGTATCTTAATTTTTATTAAATTCGTCTGCCATGAAAGCTCAAATATTAAGGATAAATAGCTTCCAGGGTATAACATCATTCTTAACAGAAACAATTAACCCATCAGACACGCACGGGATCTTTTTGACCCCATCCTTTCCCTTTTGTTTAGACATTCTAGGAATTTATAAAAGTTTATACTTGTTACTTCCCATACCTTTATGGGGGAGCTAGAAGTAGAAGATTAGGACAACAGAAATCAATGAAAAAACTTATCTCATTTTTTTGCAAAAAGGTTGGAGTCAAACTGAACCCAACCTTGTGTGCTAGCATTTCAGATTCTTTTAATTCTATGAGTATGTCAGTTAGCAACACAGATTCAGAGATCTTTTCGCAACTCTATCTACTAACAGACAGAATGATGGTAGCGCAGATTCGTCAAATATTCATAAAATTTTGGAAAGTGGTTTTAATACAGAATCGGAAACAAAATGCAGATTATGAATACACCTGAAAATCTGATCGAATCATTTCCTTCTCGTAAAAATGTAACAAATCTTTACATAGAATGCAATTTTTTATACCATGAATTAATTATCTTGAAATTTATGTTAATAATTCATTATATTCCGAATGAGAAATAATAAAAAAATTCATGGCAAAAAATTGAGAGTTCACCTTACTTTTACTTGATAAATCCGACTTTCAGTATAAATAACACATTACCAGAAAACGTAAACATGTTTATATATTTACACATAACAAATTGTTTCATTTAGAGTAAAAATAAAGAAAAATCAACGAAAAACTTCTAAATTGAAAAGTTTCGGAAGCATTTTAAATAAACATGCGCAGAATTTTGCCTCAAAAAATTGAGAATACACCAATAAAATTCTTGTAATATCTCGCATAGAAAGAACGTGTCAGTATTTAGTTGCATGCCTTTTGGCTTTTATAATGACTTCTAAACGTCGTAGTACCGATTCGACGATTTTTTGGTGGTATCTGACGATATTTTACCCCATTCTTCTTGCACCACTTGTTTTAAATGAGTTTTGTTTCTAATTTTGTGTTTTTGGACCACTGCTTCGAGTGTGGCCCACAGATATTCAATGGTAGTGACACGTTCTTTCTATGCGAGAAATTACAAGAATTTCATTGGTGTATTCTCAATTTTTTGAGGCAAAATTCTGCGCATGTTTATTTAAAATGCTTCTGAAACTTTTCAGTTTAGAAGTTTTTCATTGATTTTTCTTTATTTTTACTCTAAATGAAACCATTTGTTATGTGTAAAAATAAAAACCTATTTGCACTTCCCGGTAATGTGTTATTTACATTGAAAGTCGGATTTATCAAGTAAAAGTAAGGTGTACTCTCAATTTTTTGAGCCACTGTATATAAAAATGAAATACAAAATCTATGAGTTTTCAAAGTGGTATGTTTAAGCTTCTTTTTCTAAAAAATTTTAATGTAAACTATAAGTGAAATGTAGATTTTCTTATTTTTTCAAATAATTCTCTACAGGAAAAAACTACTTATATTAAATGTTTTATATAAATCTAATCAGGAAAATGGAAATGAATGGAAATTTACTCCTATTACATTTCTACATTTACTCGTATGAAAAAACAGCAGCTCATATCACTAAAAGGAACTAATTATCCATTTCAGTGTATAATACTTGAATTCTACTGACTATATGCCTATCTGCAGTACCGTTGCTATGACAAATTCTTGAATATTAATTTGTTTACAACCCAACATCTTGCTTTCCTGTCAACAATTGAATCACAGATGTCTTCCAACTCTATAAGTCATGTTTGCTGACCTGATTCGCATTTTCTCTTTTTAGAATTTCTTTCGCACACGTACTAATGAGGTTATGGCTTTTGCCAAATTTACTTTTCTTTGCAGAAAGCTGTAATGTTCTTAGCGTGAGTGTCTTCCATAAATATTCTTTATCAAATTTATTGAACTAGTCAGAGTACCCTCCTTATAGCACTTTCTTTTCGGCGACTCACTTTTTAAAAATTAGCGTCTCAGGAATCTATTAAACAGACTCAGCTGAGAAGAGGTGAAGCAAAACCTCCAACGCAAATCCATAAGAGGCTGGTTCCCTACACCCACCCGATTTCCGCATTTTGTGACTCAATACGCATCGTTTTGAATTCACTATTACATGGGAGTAAAGCGAGGATGAATTTTGGACATCTTCCTTTCAAACGTTTACGTAAAAATTTTAAAAATAATCTTAATTTTCCATAACAAAATGGCGTGCTAAATTTTATTTCAGTTATGACATTTCGAGTTATTCCGTTCAATAATACTAATAGGCAAACTAATTAATAGCCCATTCACGAATTTGATATAAAATTTAATATGCATCTGCACTGATATAATAATGCACTAAATTCCATCCATCTAGCTCTTTGTACTTTTTTATAATTGTGTTCCCATGCACAATGAACAGAAAAATCAAACTTCCCATCAGCAGATTTCGTCTAAAATTGGATAGAAATCTGCAAATTAGGTCTATATATCAAATTTTTGTCATCGCATTCATAGACATGTTATAGCTACAGTCATTGCGATTACAGTAGACTCGCGAGTATCCTGCCTATTGGCGGAAGGATAGGGCGGATGACAAAAAAAAAAAGCGCCAGATAGGTCAGAATTCTACGAACTCATTTCTTTGCCTACCAATACCAGAAGACAAAGTTTTTATACAAAAACTCACGGTTATAACACGTATTTTCTCATTTCTTATAGAGTATAAACTCTCCATTAATTTCAAGTTACGTAGAATATGAAAGCGGCCATGGCCCAATGAATCATAGAAGCAGTTGCGGTAACGTGTAGTGTTAAAATAGATAGCCCTGTACTGCTAGTTTATATATGTTTAGACACTGCATTGCAAGAATTTATTAGAGAAAAAGTAAGTTAAAGGATATAAACTATTCACATCTTAACATAAATTCTGTAATCTTTACTGTGATATACTTAAAAAAGCATTAAGCACACCCCAAGGACAATTTACGAGTACGTCAGTAACAGCGGCAACCATCGAGGTTCCATTACACGCTGAAAAAATAAAGAACAACGAGCAGAACGCTACGCTTTTTCTATCACAACTTGCATTTTGCACACGACACGTAGAATGATCGTAGCAAACTCTCCTCTCCAGTGCCTTGACAATGTTGTCAATGCAACGTCTTGTCTTCCTCATTTAATTACGATAAAAGAAAATTAAGGCCGGATAATATGGAAGCCGAATTGTCGGAACCGGATACTCGGGAGTGTACTGCATTTTAATAATTTGCGTATTCACAGATAAACATAATGCTACAACACTCTCTTTTTCCCAGGATCAAGAAGAACTAGTTTGCAATTTAGTGGGAGTACATAGCAGACAGACAGTCAGACTCATCTCAAAAATGCCTTTTACGGATTCAGAGAATTAAAAAAAAAAAAAGTAAAGATATATCAAAACTCGAGGTCGAATTTTTTTGGCAATAATAATTTCTCTTTGTACACTTCGTAATTGGGAAAATAATAACTGCTTGTCTGTTTGCAATGCCATTTTATTTTAAGTAATAACAATAATTCGGCAAATGTTCCTTATGTTCGAAAAATCGGATAACCCATTGCACATCAGCATAAATCCTTTTTCGCATTCGTCGAAAAGGACACGACTTTTTTTTTTCTCTGTCTCTCCCTCTATTTTTGATTTTAATTCCTTATTAATCTTTTTCTTCTCCCTCTCTTAATTCCTATTAAATCCATTTTCTAATCAGAATCTAAAAGCTTCTCCTATTATTTGTCAAATGTGCATTTGTACAGCATTTTCTCTTCAAACAGCCTTTTGCAAAGAATTGTGGTGTCCATAAAGGCAAATGTTCTTCATTAGAACTTATTTTGGGGGTAGGACTAATATTGAAACCTATCATCTTGGAAAAAGATGATCGCACGATAGGCGTTGACACTTGAATCGACTAAACACAAAATTTGTTTGCATAATGATTTGAAACAATATATATTGCTCTTCGAATAATTCAAACGAGGAAATGTATTTATTTTAATTGTGGATGGAAAAGTAAAGAATAGTGTATTTTATATAAATAATTTATGCAACGCGCTTAGCAAACTTTGTATAAGAAGAAACATAGAACTGAAAATAAATGGCATGAGACAAAGGATACTTAGTTCAAAGTATGTTTATCGAGCCTATTATTCTTTTTTGACTTTAAAAAAAATAAATTAACGCCCTGATATTGTATATTCTCACCCCACCCCAAGATAGATGCCGGGGTCATCAACACCCTTCTTTGAATCTACTTATAGAATAATTGTAGGAAGTAACTACTGTACGCAGTAATTATAATACTGTTTTAATTATATTCATTCGTTTTATAACTTTTTAAGTTGTTTATTTGTAAACAAAAAAATTACATTTTTGCTATAAAATTGCATAATTTTAGTGTTTCAGTCCCTTTGTATCATTCATATTTGCAACAGTCACGATTAACTTAAGAACTTTCTTAATTGAAAAAAAAATGACTTCTTTTTGATGTTATACGATTCCATTATCTTATTGAGTCACAGTCCATTTCTACCATTGACATTTGTCACAGTTATGATTAATTTAACCCAGTGACCTACAAGGAAGCGTAGGCAGCCTGCTGCCATCTATTGAATATTTAATCAACTAGCATTTTAACTTTTAACATTCCTGGAATATTAAGCGCCATCTATTGAAGAAAGTAGAAAATATTTTGTTTCTGAAGCGTTCTACTTCGTAATTTGGCGCCTCACTTTCAACCGAGGCTTCAAATTTAAAAATCGTTTTAGATTTTTTAAAATCTAAAAAGAATCTAAAACGTACTTTATTTTATATATATATATATATATATATTAAATCTAAAACGACTTTATATATTTTTTTTACCAGATAAAAATAGACGGAAAAGGATAGAAAAATATCATAAAATTTCATGAGTTTAAAGTTAAGAAGCAATTTTAAAATCGAATACGGATTTAATATTCTTTTCATTGAAACCATGTCTATTAACAAAAATTATTATTGCTGTCACTCGTGTATCACAGATGAATAACATTACAGTGGTTTCCAAAAATCCAGCTTAATATAAATGCTCAATTCTTACTCCTTCCATATATTACCCTTTGGATTATATATATATATATATATATATATATATATATATATATATATATATATATATATATATATATATATATATAATCCAATTCTTTGTATTTATTTAATATGAAACATTAAAATTAATATTCCAAACTCATCCCTAGATGGCTCGCCACGTTCTCCCATAGCGGCATAGGACGTCACGGTCTTTATTCACGAGGAAGATGAACAATGAAGCTATTCTTTTCTTTTATATACCAGAAGATTTGGTTTGGAGACTTTTCTTTCTTTTCCCCTCTTAAAAAAGATCTTGGTAACTGAAGTTCAGATAATTGGAGTTCTATTGAACTTCATGTTTTTAGATGCTTAATTAATTTTTTACAAAACTGTTAGTTGATTTTAAAGGATCTTAGAAGGATAGAGAAATAATTTAGTATTCTTTTACATCTTCATTTGATCAATTGTTTAATGTCATAATGGTTTTATTTAAATAAATTAATAATATTTTGTAATAAACTTAGAATTTTTTTTTAATTTCAAGTTTTTATTCCATTGTAATTTATTTCATCCATTCATTTCATTTAAAATTTAATAATTCTTCTAAATCGAACAATCAGACGAAAGAATGTTCGTTTGATGATATTGCAAAACTATGTATTTTTTTACGTTCTCTGTAATTTTTCAAACATTACTTATTCAGTTTTACATTTGGAAATCAATACTCTATAATATTCATGTTTGTAATATTTAGCTGAGAATTAAATTTGTTAATAATTTTTCTTATCTTTTCACTTCTATAGAAAAAGAACAATAACTATTTTTGTGTTCTCCTGTGTAATTATACCTTTTCGGTTCGAAACTCCATAATATGGTGATGCCTTCGATTTTATTACGAAATAGATTCAAAATAAATTAAATAACTAGCTTTTGTTTCCATTGAGAAATTATTTTATATGTATACTCATAATATTATTGCTATTGATGTTTTAGCTAATTAGTTGGAAAATATATGAACTAGTAATAAAAACTTGTAATGTTTTCATATTAGTAATCTTTCAAATTAATAATCCTGTCATTGAAATCTTTGTCAGGCAGTTGGTTAGAAAAATGTATAAAACCGACTACATTTATAATTATCTAATATACCAGATATTACTCAGGAAAAAAATTAATTTTCATGATTTTTCATTTTTTCATATATACAAGGTTAGTAAGAAATTGATTTTCCAAGAGAGTTCTAGAATTTCCCCTGTTATTGCAAATGATAAAATTAGAACTACAGATAATTCAAATAACAAGCTTAATATATATTAAAAATATATTTTAGAGCAGAAATCTGCCGATATGTGATGTTGTAGGGTACATAAAACAATTACATACATAGTTTTAAAAATCAGCATTAAGACTATTCAATATGTTCATGTTCAACAATGTACTCTAATCGAAGAACTCTATTTTCCACAGCTCCGGAATAAATCTGTCAAAATATCGAGTATGGCGCCTAACGATGTCCTTCAGATTTGGTACGAATGCTGGCTTTTAACGGTAGATATTGTCCTTCAGGAAACTTCCCAGCCAGAAATCGCAAGAGTTGGTATCTGTTCAATGAGAAGGACATATTGGAAAATTGATGGCTGTTTACCTGTGCATCTGTGAAGTGCCTTTTAGCAGTTGTTTTAAACAACGATTAATGTGAGAAGATGAGTCATCGCTCTAAAAAAATGATCCCCTGAAGGGATTCACATTGGCCATGTTGCGAGATTACAAAATCCCTCAGCATATCAGAGTACCTGTGATGGAAAAGCTTTCTATTCCATTTGCAGAATCTCTTTAAAAAAATTATCCAATGATAAGGCTAGTCTTAAAGCAACACCATAGTGTCACTTTTTCAGGATGCAAAGGTTTTAATAGTGTAAGAATTTCCCACTGCTCACATTTGACAACTGTGGATGTTAGTTTTTCCATTGAGGTCAAAGTGGGATTCGACACTTCACAGAATGTTCCATGGCTAAGTCACGTCAGCCAATATTCCAGCACGGAGTTGAAGGGCAAATGTTTTACGCATCTTTGAGTCCTTCTCTTGCATTAGGTGTATTAGGTTTGATTTCGTGGGAATAAAAGTGCAAAATCCGCATTTTTATCCCAACAGTCGAATACGTCATATCCAATACATGAGAATCAACCGGCACACTCACACTACCATACTGCAGTTAATCGCTGGCTTCAACGACAGCGGAAGCCACATTTTTGATACTAGAAGACTGGATTTATTTTTGTTTTCTACCGAAAGAATGCTAAGTTTCCCAGTTGTTTCAAATTTCTATATCATCTGTATCACAACTATATCTGTATGACGTGGAGAGACTGAACGTCTTCTTATCCGCTTCATACCACATAATTCTTTTACAGCTGCAGCAAAGTTCTGCTGGTTCTGGTTCATCAATGTTATTAGCAGTGCTCTTTTCTGCTACGTAGGCATGATGTACAAGGAAAAGAAACTAACACTCATACAAAATTCATCTTATTTTCATAGAATAATGTTAATAGGAATATGCTGTAACATAAATGATGTGTTGCGTTCTTGTATAAACAAAAATAGAATGCAGACAAACTTATTATTAAACGAAATCTTATTACATTATAAATAATATTATCAAATTAACATCAACTATTTTTACTCAAACTCTAGTATCTTTTGAAACAACAAACTCCAAAATTCAGTCATATATCAATGTTGCCAATCTGAATTCTATTGGATTCAATACAAGAAATGCCATTTATTTTATGCTTAATAGTAGGGTTTGCAATACTGTTTAAAATTAACGCTATTAATAAACTATTTCAAGCAGAAACAACTGTTCCTGACTCGGCTTTTAATTTAATCAATAAAACTAAAACTGAGATCCAAAATTTAAGAACAAAATGTAATACATTTTTATACGAAGCAAAAGTGATAGAACGTAATTTGAATATTTCAGAACATTTTCCAACAACAGGTATTCGAAAAAGCAAAAGATTATATTCCGAAATATCAAGCTGTTCCGAAGTTATAGAAAACTCGATAGAAAAATTTAGGTGTTATTTTTCAACACATTGATACTGTTATTATTGAGATAGAAGATAGATTGAAAAGTATTTCAAATTAATCACTGATAAAAAAACAACTTTGAAACAGAAAAATATGAATTAGAAAAATGTTTCATAAACTTTTTACAGTTTTATAACAAAAATGTGGATGAAAACCTAATCCCAACAAATTGATTTACTATGGGATTAGATTTTGAATGAAAGGAATGGAAATAACGCACAAGACATATTGCAATACTTACTGAATTATATTTATGATGTGTTGTTTATAAGTGTATTAACAATGTTAAAACCTTTATTTACGTTGCCAGTTACCATAGCAAATGCTGAGCCCTCTTTCAGCAAATTAAAACTAAGAAAGAATTGTCTTTGATCAGGCATATGTGCAGAACGCTTAAATGCATATACTATACTAAGCATCGAAACAAAAATGTAAAATTTCTAAAGTAATAAGTAGCAAAAAGAAAATCACGTAATAAATAAACACGCAATAGTAATATGTATTGATAGTTGTAATATGTTCGTATTTGTAATTTTTTCTTATTTTACAAGAATTTAGAGCCCGGAATAGTTTCTTGCACCCAGGCTCCTTTATAGAGAAGGCCGACTGTTTATAAGATGAACATGAACATATCAAAAATCATCATTCCAAAATCAGAGCATTTTTACTTTAAATGAAACAAATGATAATTGCTGCTGATGAAAAATCGGAATTATGATAATTTTTATGTATAAGTGAAAGATATGCGAAAATGCCTTATACTTTATTCAATTCATATCCTAGCAACATTCCCTCACATAGCTTAGAAATAAAGCGAAATGCTAACAAGGATTTATCAATTCCTTTCAAACTTAAGAATCTAATGTTTGTGCTGCCATCTATTGTACTGTAAGATTATTTTTTTAATATTAAAGACAATATTTTTTTAAAAAATAAGTTTGAGAATTTTTTTTTATCAAATTAAATAAATAAATGAAATAAAATAAAAAGAAGAATAACTCTATAAACTAAATTTTCTTTTTATTCTGGTTATTTTATTGCGAGTTTAATTTGTTATATAGATAGCAATTGTGTTAAATTGCTTCCTACAATGCAGTAACATCTTTTAGTTCCTGTTGATCAATTTATCCTTAAAAATCAATTAAAAAGATGTAGACATAAGATTTGATTTTACAACTATTAATATAGCTGTAAATAAACAAATTTAATATACCGGAAAAGATAGGTCCAAAAATTGGAAAAAAAAAAAAAAAAAAGCCAAAATAAGTAGTTGAAGAAATTCATTACTTTAGAATTGTAATTTGAATACAAAATAAAAAATCATTACATGAAAAACTGAAAATTTCATCATTTAACTATCGATAAAATATTACGATAATTGAGATTTGAAGAAACAGAGATTTAATAGGTGAAGTTTTACTTATTTTTATCTGAAATTTAATTGATTTCCATACTTTTACGTCCTGTTGCAAGCTATCGTTCATTAAAGCTGTAATATCTTTTTGAAATTATTTTTTAAATGATGATTTTAGTTTTTAACCTTATTTAACTTCTTAATGAGATCACGATGATACAAATGAAAATAATATCGAAGAATGAAAATAAAAAATTAATCAAGAAGTAGTAGAGAAGCGGATAAACTACACAACTCATCTTTACATGTAGAGATTTGAATGTATTTTGTTGCATCAAGTAAAATGCGACTAAATTATAATTTCCTCAGCTCCATCTGGTAGCCAACTAGCTCATAACTGTTTTAATATGATAATGTCTATAGACTAGCATATTATGTATAACAAGGAAATAAATGATTATTATTCATGCAAAACTCTTTACAAGACAAACAGTAAATTTGACGGGTAGTTGATTCTTGAGTAGAAAGAGTTCATCAAGGAAGAGTTTTTCAAAAATTGAAATTAAATGAATTAATCAGAAATTTACTTTCTTTCTGCTTTCTGCTATTTTTTTATACTAATTTAAAATTAAAAATAAAACACCTTTCCAATGACACTAATTTTATTTCTATACACTTTTTCTCTAGTTTTAACATATTTTTTTAAAAATATTTTTAAGTATATTTTACAATAATATTTTCATTGTTTAAGTAATTGCTTTTATACATACGATAAAAAGCATACGATATACAACATAAAATATTATACATAAGATATAAAACGAAATGAAATTAAACTTTTTTTCCGTGCACATTAGATTTAGCATAATCCTGAATATATTCATAAAAATAAGATAAATACAGTTCTAAAATATTATCACTCTACAATGTCTTGAGCCTTTAATTGTTATTTTGATCTTTTGCCCGGCAAGTATAATCCTGAATATATTCTTAAAAATAAAATAAAGAGAAATAAATCAATTTTAAAATATTATCACTCTACAGTGTTTTGAGCCTTTAATTATTATTTTGATCTTCTGCCCGGCAAGTATAATCCTGAATATATTCTTAAAAATAAAATAAAGAGAAATAAATCAATCCTAAAATATTATCACTCTACAATGTCTTGAGCCTTTAATTGTTATTTTGATCTTTTGCCCGGCAAGTATAATCCTGAATATATTCTTAAAAATAAAATAAAGAGAAATAAATCAATCCTAAAATATTATCACTCTACAATGTCTTGAGCCTTTAATTGTTATTTTTATCTTTTGCCCGGCAAGTATAATCCTGAATATATTCTTAAAAATAAAATGAAGAGAAATAAATCAATCCTAAAATATTATCACTCTACAATGTCTTGAGCCTTTAATTGTTATTTTGATCTTTTGCCCGGCAAGTATAATCCTGAATATATTCTTAAAAATAAAATAAAGAGAAATAAATCAATCCTAAAATATTATCACTCTGCAATGTCTTGAGCCTTTAATTGTTATTTTGATCTTTTGCCCGGCAAGTATAATCCTGAATATATTCTTAAAAATAAAATAAAGAGAAATAAATCAATCCTAAAATATTATCACTCTACAGTGTTTTGAGCATTTAATTGTTATTTTGTTCGTTACTCTGATTTGTTTCTCTGCTTTCTTTTCTTTCCTTTTCTCTGATTTTTTTTTTTTTTTTCTCTTTCATATTGCATCGATAGAAACACATCTTGTTAAATAATACTTGTTTTTCTCTTTCATATCAAGGAAAATAGCATGTGCGGGAATTCAGATAGTTAGCGTTCAAAAGTTTAGGCTATTTTTACTGTTTTTTTTTTAAACAATTAAAATTTAATTGAGTTTTTTTTTTTTTTTTTTAGTTTTTGAACTGACTAGTCGCCATTGGTTACAAGGCTTGGAATAGATAATGTAATTTTTTTTTCAGACGTTAAGGGCTATATTTCACATTATTCTAATCTTCTCATTATGCATTTATGAAAAGTTGATGAGGAATAATGTGGTTTGAAAAACAATTTTTCTGCATAAACTTATGAAACTTTATATTTAAATTAACTGCAACAATAAATGTATTTTAGATAGTTCAATTACTTATTTTAAGTACCTTTTTCTTTTATATTGGAAAAATAATAAATAGATAACCAAAGGCGGTTCATGAGTGGAGAAATTATTTTTCCGATAAAAATTTTTTTTTCTTTGAATCTTACTTTCTTGAAAATTTCATTGATATTTTTCTGATTTATTGCAAGAGTTAATTACCGGAATTAAAAAACAGCGAATAAAATGACTCTGCTGTTCTTCTTCTTGAATAAAAATTCATATATTTAAACTTCTACCGTATTTTCATCTAGTATTCAATTTAACAAATATTTAATTATATATAATTGCCTTCAGAGAAAAATGAAAATATATTTGGAAATAAAACAATAAGCTTAATATTTTTTAACCAAATAAATGACAGCACCATCTGATTAGAAATTTTTCTGTTTGGGTTTAAAATTTAGATAAAAATATATTTAAAAAAAAAATGAAGGGTTAGGAATCTTCAGCAGCAATTGTGCTGCCATCTATTGGTTGATAAACGTTAAAAAGATAAAATGCACCAAAATTTCTAGGTTTATTTCCTTTTTGGCACTTAAAACACTATTGTTGCTTACATGAAAGCTGAATTAAATTCTTAAACTAATGATATAAAGGGAGAGATTTTTTTAATTAAAAACAATTTCGAATTCAAAAATTTTTTGAATCGTTAGAGACAGAATTACAGATTTTTTTTTTCTTATGGGAAAGCATCATTATAATAATCGAATATAATCGAAAATGCAGCATATGAGGTCTTAACTATATTATTAATAACTCTAATGTAATTAAGAAATGCAGATGATATTTTTCCTAATATAACTGAAAAAACAAACGATAAATCCACAATTTATATCAGAAAACATTATTCTTTGCATTTAAATGAAAAAAGAAAAATTGCAGACGATTATTAATTTCTTCAAATAGATTTAAAATGCAGACGATTAATTTTCAACGCTTTCCGGCGGACACAATCTTTTGACATTTGGCTTTTAAGTAATATATGTTAAAGTTTTTAATAAAGTATTTGTATTTTATTTTTAGAATATTTTTGATGCATTTTTTGCATTTGGCAATACTACCAAAAGAATATTTGGTATGTATTTTATTTTTAGAGTATTTTTTGTATTTATAATTAAGCATTTGGCAGTAAAATCTAAATTATGCGATAACAATAAATGTATTAGGTTTTCAATATACAATATTTCATTGTCTTCCCATCAGGATTAATAAAAATTCTGAAGCAGTCACTTATATGATAAGGAATCCATCTTTTAATTACTGGATTGATTTTATCAAATTTCCATCCAATTAATTTCGCTTCTTTGTAAACTTAAGTAACCAATCAGAAAGCTCTATCGATACTGTGCAGTCATAATTTATAATAATTCTTTTGTTTTGATAAAATATATAAATCAAAATTAGGTAACATGACTGTATTAATGCCATTAATGTGGTTGCCTAAGACGGCTAGTATTAGTAAGGTTAACTTAGTCTTGTTGAACAAATTTGATGAAGTATATCTTATTGCAGAAAAAGTATAATAAAATTACAGTTAAAGTAATATATGTAAAAGTTGCACATTAATGATAAAGAATTCTGATTGGTAAGCTATATTTCAAAGTTGTCATGTTGGAGAAGAAAATTGGCAAAATCGCTTCAGTTATCTAGGTTGACAGCAGTATCAAAATTTGATTGAGTAAATTTTTTACGAAAACGATAGGTATGAGGTAAATGACCATGTGTGACATATCTAGGGGCTATTATCTTCCATAAGAAATTAAAATTTTCGAATCAATACTATCAGTACTATGGGAACTCCGTTGAGGTGCTTCTCTGTATAAAATGTACAGTGAAATCGCTTGTTATCTATTTCTCGTGAAAACGAAGAACGATGAAAGGTATAAGACTAGTGATGACATATCTAGGTATCATGAGCTTTCATTTGAAAAAAAATTAGCAAAATCGGACCAGTGGTTGGAGTTGAGTGCCAAATTCATTAGCTTTCATTATTATTCAAAATCTATAGATGTTCGCCAACTTAAGGATTATTGGAAATGCATTTAGATTTAATAATTAAGACACAATATTAACTTCAAATTCAATTTTCGAATTTTTTTTTTTTCAGAAAATCAACCATTATGATACCATTAGAAATCGAAAAACAATACTTTTAGAAAATTATTTTTCGGTTCTCGATTTCTAATTGAACGAAAAGTATTTATAAGCATTTTTTGACGACCATGTGTTTTTTAACAAATCGAATTTTTCGAAATAATGCAAGTATGAATTTGCAATTTTTAACAATCATTCCCCTTTATGTCAAATGTACTTCTAATGTATTCAAAATTTCGCTCCAATTTAAAAAGATAAAAATATTTTTCTGAATTGGCATTTTTTAAAAAAAATTACCTTTGACCAAATTAAGCTGTTAGAGAGCTTGATAACTCATTTTATAGATTTTTATAATAATTTTTTTCAATTTAATCTTTTCTTCGAAGCTTACAGCTTTTTACTTAAACGAGAAAATCCAATGTTTCAACATCTAACACTGCAACGCCTATCTGGAATTGATACCTTGTGTTAGATGTGTAACGACGTAAAGACAATGGATCTCTTGGGTCTTGCTGTCGCGATATAACAACAATTTTCACAAAAATTTCAGGAAGGCCATTTTTCTATGTAACAAGATTGGGACCATTTTCTCTATAAAAGTGAATCTCAATTTATTTTCTTTTAGAGAAAACTTAACTAATTTAACGATTTCCCGCAACATTTGGTAAAAAAACTATTTTGAAAGACAAGCAACTCTTGTATGGGATGAAATCCTAGGGGTACGCTTAACTAACTAGTGGCTTTGATTTGCTTCTAAGATTGCACAAAACTTTAGAGCTTTTAAATTGTATGGATCTTTTTCGGTGAATTGTTAAAAGCGATTTTTTCTTATAATGATGACGTAAAACTTCGCAATTTAATGGATATTTCTTGGAACTAAATACATTTAACCGCATTTAAGATTGATAAAGTATGTAATTTAACACTTTACCCTCTTGATTTAAGTATGATACAAATGCAATTTTTTTTTCTAATATTCCTTGATTTGTCATGATAGAAAATATCCGTTGGCATACAGAAATTGTATCTTATTTATTGTCCAATTCTGGTTTATAAATGAATTTCCCTCGAGCATTTCAAATTAAGTTTTATGATCATTAAAGACGTTTTAATTGGCCCTATAACCATTACATTACATTTCGAATCTAACAATCTTTTTTTTATGTAAATAGATTTCATTTAAAAATAATGCTAGATCAATCATGTAGAAAAAAGTAATGATTTTGTTACTATAGGGTTTAAAAGTTACAATTTAAATTTCATGAATCATTAATGTCCTTCTTCAGCAATATGTCCTATCCTTAAAACCAAATTTCTTAGGAATAATAACCAGGCTTTAACTTTTGCAACATTTTCTTGGCATCATTTAAACAACAGTTTACAGTCAAAAGTCATTTTCTCATTCTGGAAAAAGCAGACTTTCTACTTTTATACTAATACTTCTAAAAAACCACTACTTTCTACCTCAGTTTGATACATTTGCAATTTTTCTTTTTTCCGATGTATAGAATATATCTATTTCTAATTCATAAATATCTGAATTAAAGCCATCTGCAGAGAACTAGAAAACATCTGTCTGATATTTCATATATAAATCCTCTGATTTAGAAGAGACTTCTGTGCAGCATACAAATTTTTCCACATCAAGTTTCATATATTTGATTTCAAGGACATACTGAAATCCTAATTCTATATCCTTTTGTATATTTTGCATAACCCACTAATATTCTCCTTTTGATTTTGTCATTGAATTTTCTTCAATGTTTTGGTAAGTATAATTTTACTATGCTCTCAAAAGTTTTCAAGGGCTTTGCTGAATATTTTGCTCCTTTACTTTTAATTGCTGAGGACTTTATGAGAAGGCATTTCTACTGTTACATATTTCATAATTTCGCCTATTTTTTTACTTGATAAAGGAGAACAATATTTTTAGTCTTAGTTCATAATAAGTCAGGCAACTTCGTTTGACCACAACGCTCGTTTCCAGTAAATAAATGTTTGCATGTCAAAATTAGATCTTAGCTTTTCTTAAAGGATCTTCGAATGAAAATACTGAACAGTTCTTAACCACACTTATTCATTCTTCTAACTTTCTTAATGGAAATACTTAACCATTAACTTTAATCCATTGTCAATTTGTATATTTTATATTCTTGATTCCCCCCCCCTTCATTCTTGGGACTGATATATTTTAAAACAGTGAAAAACATGAATCTCATTTTCAGGAAAATACACCGAGAACAGCCATACATACCGAGCATACATAGCGTCATACATACCGAGCATAGCATACCGAGAACAATCGCCAATAATATTAAAAATAAATATTTGTATCAATCTAAAAGTTCTGTTGGGATTAGAACCCTAATATTCATAAGGACTCTTTCTAAAATACAGTGAATATAAACTTCATTCATTTTTTTAAAAGAAGGCATAAGATAGTTCTGCAGTATTACATATTATAATTCTGCCCGATGCATTTTCCCAGGCAAATGGCTTTTCTGTCCTGTGTAATAATGTTTAATTATAAGACATTTATTAATTCGATCGTATTAAGATTTAAAATTATAAGGTTGTTATAACCTTCTCCTTCGTACCATAGCATATTATCCCATTTCATTTCTTTATAATGCATTTCTGATTTATTCATAATATTATTAATTTTAACAAATAAAATTTAATCATTAAATCAGCCTGTAAGAGTTATTTATTATACAGTATCTTACGACTCCGTTACCATTTTTGATTGTTCATTTTTAGCTTGCTTTATCAATCAATCAGCTAAATTAAATTTCTAGACATATTTGTGCAAAACAAAATATATTAAAATAGGAAAAGCTCACTTACCTCATTTTTGGCTCAGCTATAGCAAAATATTCATTTCTCCATATATTGAATTCCCTTCTCCACTTTCAAATAGGAAAACCTTCGCATTTGAGATGGGCTTGAAACCTCAAATCAATCATCAAACTTCTTTAGAATAATTCTCATCAATAACAACGTTCTTAAGTTCATTTTCTTCAAGTTGGAGAGCTTAAAACTAAATAAATATCTTTTCTTTTAGGTTCATTTCCAATTCCAATCCATCTAATAGGAAAACACACTTAGTTCGTAAGAGGCATTCAAATGTTAAATTTACAGTTCCTTGAAATATCTCTGTTTAGTTTCTTGAAAAACTTTTTGTCCATAACGATGCAAAAACTATGGATGCTCTGTCGCTTCACGATCTCAAATCTCGTTTAAAACACTTTTCCTAAGCAGTTCTCAGCTGCCATTTAATCTATTCAACACTTCAGAATTCAAAAGTGGAAGTCTTAAAAAATTAGCAAAAAAGAAAAGCATCCTCTTTAAAATAAACAATCAAACAAAACAAATTCGTTGGATTTGACCCAGTTTTGTGTAAACAACTTTTTAAAAATGAAAATAAGTCTGACGTCATCTTGCTGCATCTCACATTTGCATACCAAACATTCTTTTAACCAATGACAGACGATATTATTTTGATATATAGTTCTTTTGCTTAAATATGTTTTTTAAAACTAATTACAGAATGTAGAAGTCAGTTTGATGTTTCGTTCCTCATTTGTATCAATGGATAGAAAAATTATTATTTTTTTTCCAAAAATATATGTAGAAGAAATTTTACTTCTTTCGTTTATTTTATGTTACTATTGGCTATTTATGATATATTAGTATATACGTATACGCATTTAAAATTTCATTACAATAATTCGGCCATTATGCGAGATATATATATTGTATATGTAACCTTGATTCTTTTTTAATATAAATAAAGAATGAAGACAGCTTTTCATCTAATATATTGCTTCTAAAAATTCTTCTATGAAAGCCTGAGTTTAATGTGAGTCGCTACTGTTGATAAAAAAAAGTAAGAAAAAAAAATGTATTTTTAGGATTTTTAATTTCTTGCTGTTCGTTCTTTGACAAATTTAATTTAATTTAAGAGCCCAGGAAGAAATAAATATAGAATAATTAAAACAGCATGCAACTATTGGTATAAATTGGAGGTGGTGATAAAGTATGATTTAGATGCTGTATTCATTTTATAAAGTTATGAAAATGATGCTAAAGATAAAAGGAAAGAAGCATTACTATTTTTTATGAAACGCAATTCTTATTTTCAATGCAGCCCAATAGAGTTATTATTGTTGCGACTGAATGCATAAATTAATTGCTATTTAATAAAACATATCCTATTAAGTATAAAAATAAATCATATATTGCTCGCATAAATTCTTCTCTGAGAAGATGTTATATTCGTAACTGTGACCAAAATAAATTCTTTTCTGAGAAACTACTTCTTTGGATAAGGTATATCATATTATATATTGCATGTGCATATGATGATAGACATACCTTTCAAAGCCATGGAATTATTTAATTGTGTATATCATAAAAATGTAATTTTCCTTATTTTATGACTAAGGCAAATTAAATTTATTTATAAAGTAGTAAATTTTATGATTAATTTGTATATTAAAACACAGGTTTGCGAGATATATTTTTATAGTGGTTTTAATTTTGATAACTGATTTTCAGTGCTGATTCCAAAAATGAAATTTATTTTTTCTTTTTATGTAAGCTATCTTTCGTAAAGCAATTTCATATTTTGAGGCCAAATAATTCAAAATAGTTTGAGATTTTCTTTTTCTTTTAATATCACATATACATCTTTTACCTTTGCATACCAGTTCAGCTATGGTATGAAACGAAAAATGAGAAGATAAATGAATTTATGAAAAAAGAATTCTCAATTACTGTTAATGTTCGTTTTCGGATACCGAAACTTGTACTTTTCGCCGCTCACACTTTTCTAAGGGGTGATAAGCAGAAAGATGATAAATTATAACTTCTCCCATTCATGAATAATCGGAGTTCATCCTATTGTTAAATGTAAGCCTCTCTTCCTTTCATCTCACCTCTCATCCCTTTTTTGACAAAATAAAGTCTTCCTGATGCATACGCAAAACCACCGAATGCTTCAGAATCGATGAATGAGCAGTAATAGCGATTATTTTGTCTCAAACCTTTTTTTTTTTTTTTTTATAAGTTGAGGTCAACAGATGTTTTTTCAACATCCAGCAGTAGTTAGCAATCATGCTAATATTCTACTTTCGCTGATACCGCTTTTCTATAATCATTTTGTAAGGTCTAACTTTAGATGAAACGTTAGAAGTAAAATCTTCATGGTTTAGTCAAACTTTCTCTTTGAATATATATGTAATGATATTTTAAACTCTTAATTTAATCCAAATTAATTTCCAAGTTTTATCTTGGTTTGGCCCATCGTGAATTCATTCTAAAATATTCTCTTATTTCGTGATCCAATTCCACTTTCGGTTTAATTAATCCCTTTGCAAAAATAATGCGCCAACAGTACTACATATCAAATGAAACTGATACTTTTGCCATTATCAGAGGTCAAAACATGTATTCCATCGGCGCGTGGCCAGAAATCCTATGTTATATATAAGACTAGTGATCATTTGTTTCGGCCCTTTTCGCTTCTTTCTTACTTCTGCTTTTGTGCAGCGCTACGTCTGCTTGTAAATAAATTGCTTTTCCGAGTTGGATATTAAAGAGAATTAAAAATACAACGTCTCGTCTATGTCTTCAAACCTGCACTCTGCTTCAACCAAAATAATGTTACATATATATATTTACTACAGGTTCCGATTTATTTTCTTCCTCTTCCTATCCTCCAATTTTATGCCAAAATAAGAGAAGTATTTTTTCTATTAAATCTGAAAGGCTTCATTATTACTTTTAAGCTGTATGGTCACTAAAAATTTAACTGAAATAATCCGATGTTTTAAATCAACCCCTGGAAGCCATTGTTTTCAACCGTAACACAGAAAAAATATTTAAAAAACTTTTTTTCTCAAAGCTCTAGAATACATACTTATTTAAGAAAGAAATTATTGATGAGAGATTAGGAAACCTTTCAGAAAGTGGAAGGGAAATGATGAAGAGTGGAGGTATAGAGATACGCGTGCA
Organism: Argiope bruennichi; assembly: GCF_947563725.1. Classification (NCBI taxonomy): domain Eukaryota; kingdom Metazoa; phylum Arthropoda; class Arachnida; order Araneae; family Araneidae; genus Argiope; species Argiope bruennichi. Next base: position 69,742,836 of record NC_079154.1, on the reverse strand, counting down.
ACTGACTAGGATTCCGAGTAACAAACAGTTTACCATTTTTTCAGAAATATCCTAAATAAATATTCTTTCTTCTTTACAAACTATATGAAGAGAATTATTATTTAAAATTTGTAAATGTATTTGAAAAGTTCTTATAAATAACATTGCATTGCTCTTAAATATATAAAATTCGTACACATTAAACAGTGATTTGCAATAAAACTGTACTTGATGGGATTTTTATTATTTTTCATGTAACTTGTATCCAAAAACATATATTAAAAAAAACCATTAAATTATTTTTAAGATAAAGACGCATTTTGCGAAGATCTGTGTAATCAGCCTTAGCCATTCAGCTGTATAGCAGCATTTCTCGTCACCTTGAATTAGTTTATTATACCATCAAGAAATTGCATTAAAAACCCAGATTGTTTCTGCTCTGGCTTTAATGACCCGGACGATGCCATTACATTCAATGTAAGATTCGAAATGCGACTATTTTAATTGAATCGGCATCGCTGTCAGCCAGTTCCGATTTATTAAACGTTCTGTGTAAATTCTTCTAAATGGCTTTCAGTTATTAGCTATGTCAACCGAAATTGCTTGGTGTATTTAAAAGAAAAGGGAAGAGAAAATGAAGAGTAAAAACAGTTTGTAATTTTTTTATGATTGGCGCTAAGCTATGGGTTCTTTAGTAGCAGAAATGCGAACAGATTTTTACTTACTTAAGCAATATTTTTGAATAGCACTAAGCTGTTTTGAGAACAAATTAAAGATAAATTAGTTCTGTGTCTCTTGTCCATAATTTCCATTCATCGTAGATGTATGAAAGGCTATCATATATTAGCTGTGTTTATAAGATGTGATTCTCTATCAATCATTAAAATTCTTGAAAATTATACTTTGCTGCATTCTAAAAGGCATTGCATTTCTAAAATGAGGAATCATCAGCGAATAGTTGCTAGAGGGCAATTCGGAAAATAAGATCCATTTGAAGATCAGTGGTAGATATTAGTAGTTATGTAAGTTATATTATGCTCATTAGAATTAATTAATTTATGTTTGGTAAAGTAGATGAATATTTGACACAATAGCCATTTGAAGTGAGGCGCTATTTATTCTATTTTTACAACATTTAAAATTCGTTTTTCAAGATAATTTGTCGCTAGGGCGGTAGTGAGTCAAATCACTGTGCAACAACGTCAAGGAATAAGTACATCCTCATCATCGAAAGAGAATAACACAAGTCAAAATTTTATGTTCTTTAAAAGGAAGTAATCAGTCGGAGCCAATCTGGGTTACTGGGAGTGATGCGATCAAAAATTTCCTAATTGAGCTGATGTGCATCTTCTGGGGAGTCTCCAGTAACGCGTGGACTGATTTTAAAGTGAATGAAAATTTTGTTAGATTTAGATTGCCTTGAAGCTTGTATTCGATGACTCTCAAAGATCATGATGAATGTTTCACGCTGCGGGATTGTTTCTCACCTATAAAAATCATATTGTGAATGTACTTCAAATTTGAGGGATTTTTTAAAAATTTTGATCATTATTTTTAATTGATCCATCGGATTTCCAATATAGCCTACAAATTCTAATAATCAGTGGCCATAAGCATATAACACTACTGGTGTGATGACATTTTAATGAAATTGCTATAATAGCTTATTGCGTTCAAGCGCAGATGGAACTTTTTTTTTTGTAGTTTACGCACCGATAAGAGCTTTAAAATATGAAAATATCTTTGCATGCAAATATTTCAGTAATTTTTTAAATAAATGGCAACTATCCATTCACTTAATATTTTAATGTACTTTCTCATGAAATTGAATAGAAAAAAAAAAGAAAAAGAAAACTACGGCCGGCCTGATAGTAAGAGTGACACCGCGTTTCACAACTTTTTACTAAGTAATCTCACTATCATGCCCTTACTCAATTCACCTGTTATGGTAGGAAGTTAAGAACCTTAAGTTCAAGAACCCCGTGACATTCCTCTCAAATCTGCAAATCTCTTGAAACTGAAATCTAATTAAGGGTTTAGTGAATTCATTTAAATCGCATCAAACTCACAATCAGTGTGGCAATTAAAAATAGTTTAGAAAATTGAATTGATTAAACAAATTTGTTAAAAATGCTGATCTTGAGTTCAATTTCTTTCTATTTATCAATGACTAATACTTCATTTGGGCTGAAATAGAATTATGAATGGAAACCAACGGGGATGAATCCCCTGAAACGTTTTCGAACACTACCTAATAAAGGTGTTACCCTCCGTTCTCTGTGTAAAATCGTGGGCATTCGAAAATGCCGTGAATGCTATAAGTACTCAAATTTTAATTGGGTAAACTCAAGTATATTTTTTATCATGAGGGAGAAAAATGAAAAATATTTATTTGAAGGTTATTTATGATTTATCTATATTTATTTTTAATTGTTGCTTATTGGCAACTATTCCGTAACAGTTCACTTGTATAGCCTACTCTTATTATTATTTGTTTAATATTTTTGAATAAATGCTGCTCTCCGGCTTTGAATTGTTAAGTGCTTAACTCACTTCGGCGTTCGTTAGAGATTCTCTTGAACACATTGATACCCGTTGGAACCATCAGCGTTTATTGCTTGGTATTACTCATGAAAAGCTCATTATTGTCCAAAATTTTATTTAAAAAAGCAGTGAAATTTTCAACTAACGAAATGATACGAAATTTTCATTTCAGCGTTGCGTTGACTCATTTTAGGCAAACTTTCACATCTGTTCAGAATTTCAATGCTGTTTTTAACATTCACATTTTTTAAAAATCCATTTTGTTTTCATAATTCTATCTTAGGGAACAGTAATATGACTGTTAAAAAAGATTTTTAGTTAGACCCGTCAGCGCAGTTATCCGTTCCAATTCAGGCAAAAAAAATGTGAACTCCAATTCATGGTAAAAAAATGATTAATGAGCTAAGAAATGCCATGAACGCCAATCTTTAACTATGGTTGAAAAATGAAAGATCAGTCAGTTCTCTTCTTCAAATTTGATAACATTAAGCGATGTAGTGACCATACTAAAGGAATATGTGTACATATGAATTCGTCGGTTCGGGACCATATGATATAAATTGAATAATAATATTAATTGATAGCATTCCATTGTAACAATACTTTCTCATCGCACATGAGAGCGTAAAAATATAAAAAGGATAATTCTAGATAGAATACATGCGTTGAATATTTTTCCTTATGAAGATGAATTTGTTTATATTATATTTGTTGAATTTTAAAGATTCCCTTTACATCAATTATTCATCCTAAAGTTTATTTTCTTGTTCTACAAATCAAACAAAATTTCATCATACAAAACACAAACAAAAAAATTATTTAAATAAATAATTTAAAAACAATAAATTTAAATTAATAATTGAAAAGAATTATTTATTAATTAATTTTAAAATTATTTAAAAAAATTGTAATTAGATTTCAGTGTTACCGTAACGTTACTTTTCAGCCGTATAAAATTGTGGTCAAATATCCATACATAAAAAAATGAACATAGAATTTGTGAATAATTTACATTTACATTTTCTCTTTATGAATAATTTACATTTATGATTACCATAGAATAAGATAAATTATCAAATCTAAATTTGGGAGTAATGAAATAAAATGCATGCTTTCTTAATACATACTACAACCATATTTCTCAAATGAGCATGAAAACAAAAAAAAGAAATCTATGAAATTAAACAGGTTTCTTTCCAAAAACATAGTTTTATTACAGGGAATATAATGTTGGTATTAAAAAAAAAATCTGTTTTTCCTTTAGATATGTTTTAAAAATATAATAGGATTATTTCAAAAATATTTGAATGGGCAGTAAGATATGATCAGTCACTTTAACTGTACTAATAAATTAACATATTGTGGAAAATAATTAAATTGTATTAATGTTAATTGTATTAATGTAACTAGGTTATAGATTAACCTAATATGGAAAGGACGAACCGCACACACATACCGCAATGATCCTACTTAAGATTAGTTTTCACATATATTTCGTATTTGAGTGAATTTTTTTTTTAAATAGATGACTGAATTTGACTAATTTGAATTGAGCAAATTTAACAAATAATTATAAGAATTTTAGATGGAAAAAAGACAAAATATGAGTTGGAAAAGAGAATTATTTTTTAAAGCAAAATCGTTTGGTAAAAAAAGAAAAAAAATTACGAAATTGGCTTTTAGGAATGCCAATATGGCAACCCTGTAATCAAATGGCAGGTGGATAAGAAATTGGGAGATCGAATCGTTTTGAATAAATAATCTTAAACCGAGCCGTTTTATTATTTATTTTTCACTGATGTAAAATATTGTGGCTCTTATGCACTGTATAAAACTTTGTTTTTTGTGTTTTTTATTGCTCTCGTGGCGCCAGTTCTCTCATAAGTTTGTCAAATGTGAGTCAGTATGTCTGACACTATGTACTAGAAATCATAGTGATACTTTTAATGAAAAGAAAAAATAACAATGAAGAAATTATTACTTTTGGCAATACAAAATCTGTCTCTCTTTTTTTTTAATTCCTCCATTTCGCAGAAAGAAAGTAGTATGATGAAAAATCAATTTATAGATTTTACAGATGCTATGGTGTGTTTTTTTTTGTGTGTGTTTGTGATGTTTCTTTCATTTTTATTGATATCCCAAACTGTAATTATTTGTTTAGTGGAAAAAATAAAGCAAATTGAAACTTAGTAGCTAACTCACATATCTCTACTTCTAAACATTACAGTCGACTTTTCATAATTTTTTTATGTCATTAAACAAGTCTCAATTTCGAGTGAATATAATCTTGTGACATAAATTTAATAAATATGTGAATAAATATTTTTATGCAATGAAAAAAACCTTTAATACTGGAAATATCAATTTTTTCCCCAGAAAAATGATAAAATTTTTTTTCCTGAGTAATATTAATTTCTTTGTAACAAACAAAATCTCTTTAAGTATACATTGTTCAAAATGTTTACTTTTCTCTACAAATATTTACAGGAAACAACTTACTCGGATTTTAATAATAATCATACACAACATATTGTAAAGATAACAATTTTTCTAATAGTAAATATAGTGTTAATTTCTATTGCAAGAAAAATAAAAATTAACACTATCCCAAAAGAATTTTCTTACATGTTAAAGCTAGCGATAGTGGTTCCCCCGGAACTTTCTCGCATGTTTCTTAAAAAAGTCTTAATCACCCCCCCCCCCTCTCTCTCTGCATAAAATTGTGGATCTTGGGTAAGACCACGAATACCTGGCATAGCATTGACGAACAATAGTTTCGAATTATAAATCTTTTGACATGATTCCAGTCTTTTTACTAAATCTATGATACGGATATATATTTTAGACATCTTGTTTCCGAAACTGTTGAAACCAAAATTTAACATAAACTACTGTTGTAATCATAAAATCATGTATTGAATTTCATTGATGTAAGTCATTGCTTTCACATTCATGCAAAATAAATTTGAATCGAAACTGAAAATATGTGTTTTGACACCTTCTTTCATCTTGATTGTAATCAAAATTTGACACAAAATTACAATTGCACAGGTCACATGCTTAGTTTCATTTGTTTAAGTCATTATGTTTATTAGTCACTGCGCGTACATGCATGAGAAAGAACAGACCATTTAACACAGTATTTGTTCCCTTAAAGACGATCAATCTTTTGACAGATTTTGTTCAAAATTTGTGAAGAATCTGCAATTCAGACGCTACACCTAGTCTGACTTCCTCTGAAAGGATTTTGTTCAAAATTTAATAGAAATCTTCAAATGTGGTCTAAAGTTCATATACCAAATTTCATACGTCTTGCTTGAAGTGGTTTTAAGTTGTATTCACACAGAAGACTTCATTCCAAAAATGTGCTTGTCTAATTCAGGAAGATCTGAATCATGGTGATTGTCAAGATTTTAAATACGATGATTTCAATACTTTCTCTGTACTTCATATATGAGAAAGTACATAGCTGTGACCTACTTTTTCTGTAAATGAGTTAGTTGTGAAATAGGTTGATCTTTTTTATAGACACAATCGCTTTATTCTTAAATATTGCACCTTATGGGAGAATGCTTCTATGTGTTCCACTGCTCAATTGATTTTATCGTTTGGCGCATTTTAATCTAATGGCCTTCTTTTAATACTCATCGTGTTCATTTTTTCACTCATCCTCAACTCTGAGCGTCTTTGTGGGAAGACGAGTAAAGTGAGAAATATCACCAATATATATATTTTTTAATTTTTAAAGTTTATTAGCTTTTTTACTTGCGTTTAATACTTTGACTTTTTTTTTCATTTATTTTTGTTATATATCGAACAACTATATCTCTATTTATTTCCCTTTTTTATAATGTTTCGTATTCTCCAGTGATTTTGGCCTTCTAAAATTCCGAAAGTTTCCCCTGTATTTGGTTTCAATTTCAGTGGCGCAGTTAAGCTAGAAACAAGCTCTTGTGCCAAAAACAAATCAAAATTCATTGTTGGAATTTCTTTTTTTTCCAAAAATGGAGAGGAGTGACATTTGTATGCCAAAATATCTACTTCGACTTTTGTGTACAGTGACGTAATATTGTGCATTTTGCGCTTTGTAGTATAATGAAGAAGACCGAATATACATTTTAGTTGGCTTCTTTCAGACCAATTGAAATAAAATTGACACAAATTATTTTGATTGTAAGACTACATACAAAATTTCATTTACTATATTACCATGTTTACTATGTTACATTTACTATGTTTTAGTTATCACGAATATATAAAACGACGGCAGATGAACATTTTGTTGGATTTAGTCTAAAATTTGAATGAAATTCAACAATTTCAATGATAAATTACATTTTAAATTTCATCTAATGAATTATTTGCATTTTTGTACTATCTTGTTTACATAGACATGAACAAACTTCTTGTAAATAGATTTTTTATTTCTACAATTTGATAGACATTTGATTTGATATGTTTTTACTAAAATTACTAATCAATTTAGATTTTATCGAGATCATAGAAAAATATAACGCAAACAATGCGTTTTTCGGATTAATGGACAAACCGGATTTATCAAAAATTTGAGGTCAGATTTCTTGACGATTGCAATTTTTCTATATACTTCGTATACCTGAAAATTAATCAATGGGAGTGGTTTCTCCGAAAGTTTCTCGCATACTCTCTAATAAATGCATTCGTCGCATATCTTTGACGAACCCTAACTTCAGAAGAGCATATTAGAGTGCGATCTCAATTAATCGCTACAATGTGGTTAATTCACAAATACTAGAAACACAAATGTATATTTTAGACTCCTTTTTTTTTCAGACCTACTGAAACCAAAATTTGATGCGAAAAAGACCGACAGAATATCAATCTCTCGACTGATTAAACCCTAATTCATTACACATCTGCAAGTTAGAGGATAAATAAGGGCTCCAAATGTTACTCATCTAGCTCTCTTCGTTTCGTAGTTATCGTTTTAACATATATTCGAACAGACAAACTTCCTCTGATTGGATTTAGTTCAAAATTGGATAAAATTCTACAAATTTGGTATAAAGGTTGTATACAAATTTTCAACTGCCTAACTCAAAACGTTTTTGAGTTATTGAGCTGACAGACGTACAGACAGACATCAGAGGCGTCTGACACGTGAAGATTTGTCAAAATCTAGAGTTCAAATTTTTTTGTCGATTGCAATATTCTTTCGTTGCATGCGAAAAAGTTAAATCGAATAAGGGTGAAGTTATTATTTTTATTATGCTATATGACTTATGTACATTTTGGATTGAATTAATGACCATTTACTTTTAGAAATATATTTCTCAATTTGTTTGAGAGAAAATACATATTAAGGGTACTATGACTTTTGTATTTGCATGTCTGATTTCAAACTGTCAACTAGATCCGATATTAATTTACATTTTATTTTTAATAAAATAATTTATCTTGTAAATTAGGACCACATATTATTTATACAATCATTAACCGATTTCTGTCAAAGATAATCACTTTGTGAAACGGCGGCTAGTATATAAGACTTATAAGCCCGAAGCTTTCGCTTCTCGAGTCAACTCGGTGACAAGTCAGTCTGCCGAAGTTTCTCACGAGGACTCCCGACGTCATCACCCGAACGCCACCCACTCTTTCATTCATTACTTTTCGTCCAATGAGGGACCGTCCTCTCAGCACGAGCTCATTGAGGACGAGTCCAAATATCTCGTTAACCGGCTTGCTTATGTTTGCCTTATCAAGTAAGGAATACAAGTAGTGATTTAGACGGGATTTACAATGTATCATAAATGGAATTTAGATTTACTTTAGTGTAAAGGAGCCGTTCTCTTATTAGCTGACTCGATTTTGTTTTTGTTTGACGGTGGGACGTGAAGTTGCGTGTCAAAATGATGAACAGTGATGTATGATTTTGAGTTACCGTTTTGACTCGAGTAAGTGTCGCATGCTTTTGTTTTGTTCCTATCATGATTGAAAAAAATAACTGCTTATTTATTTCATGTTTCAACTGCGTGAAAGTGTTTTATGACTTGCTTTATAAAAGTACATTATATTGCGGGTATAAAAACGCGTTGTCTTTATATGTTTGAAAGACATTAAACCAATATAACAAGTTATCAAACCAAGATATCTCAAAGGGCATCTACCGCTAATGGTATATTGCATTAATTATTATTGGTTATTCAGTTTTTACAAAAAAAAAAAAAAAAAAAAAAGGCTTAAACGAATGCTCAAAGTGAATGTAAAATAGCGCCCATTTTAACTTTTTATATTGTTAGTTACTATTAAGATTACATACATGGTTTTTTCAGTTTTTATTATTAATTTATCATTTATTATAATGCTAAGTATATTTATATTATAATATGAAAATTTCATTTACTAGAATATGTAAATAATATGTCATTAATAAATCATTCACTATAATATATATGAATATTGTATACATTTATATGATGGATTATTTTTTGTTTTATTCTTTGATTATAAATATACAATTTAGGATGCTCTCATTTTTAATTGGGAGATACTTTTATAATGATGCAAAATAGAAAAAAAAGTTTTAGAACTTCTGTGTTCTGAACTATAATCAACATTTTCAAATAACTGTTTTCACACACAAATACCTTTTATATGAATTTTAAAAATTAAATCTTGAAGAAGATGTGTTTACTATCCAACAGTATTTGACTGCAATAACTATTTAATTAGAACTTAAAGAGATGTTTCTAATAACAAGGAAGTATTACTTTATTCATAGAATATCACTTTACAAGCATGGGATATCATTTATAAATTTCGGTACTAAATACTGAAAGCGTGCATAATCTTTTCAACAAAAAAATTACATTACAGTTTTTTTCTTCTTCTTTCAAATAGAACTATAATGAGAATATCGAAATAAAATTTGACATAGAGCTATTTTCTGATTCACCATATAAAATTAAGTTTATTAAGAGATTGTTTAATTTAAATCAGCATTTCAAGTAATTATTTAACAAGATTAGTGAATCAAATATAAATATAGCACTTAATATTGAAGGTGCTTTAGAAAATTTTAACTCAAAAAAAAGTTTTGTTTTCATGTGATGGAAAATATTAAATGCTCGATCAATATTTGATTATTTTAAGTCACAGTATTGCAGTTGCTGATTTATTAAAATGAAAGGCATCGGCATTTCTAATTTTTTAATCTTAGAACGAATTTAATCTTAGAATTAATTATCAAATAATAATTCCATACGTAAAGTTGGTAAAATTATCAATTTTATTAGGGGCTTTTTGAACAGATGCTCTAATAAATTTTATAAAAATGCCTTTTTATTTTAGAATTTATTAATGTCCGAAAAGAAAAATAAATTTAAAATTCAATCCATCCTTGCAATTTAATCAATATTTTTCTTTAAAAAATTGTTATTAATCTTTATATTTTAAATAGAGATGCCAGGTAGGAGCTTCAAAATTCTTATTGAGCTTTTCTCCGTTATTTTATAGGAAATTTATTTATTACAGGAAAAATAATTAAGAAAATCCTGTTGTCTTAAATAATTCATTACAATTTAATAAGTTAGATTTCTTTTTATTTTATTAAATAAGTCTTCCCTTCTCATGTATTTTCAAAATTTTGAACAACTTTTTGACAAAAATCATGCCTTAAAAAAACTTTGGATTATATGATAGTTCTTTCTTTTTTACAATTATGGCGACATTTTTATCAAATTTCTCTTTTTTACAGTTCGATAGGAATTCTGATCTAACAAAAGCAATGTACAAAATATATTTGAAACCCAATCCTCTGAAGAATACTTAAATTATTACATAAAGCATGCACATATTATTACTTCGACTGGTTTTATTTATGTATTATTCGCAGTTGAAAAGTAAAGAATAAGTTAAATTTAGAGAATATATTTAAATGTTAATTTTCTAACGCTAACAATTTATGGCGTATTTAACTGATGATATAATTATTACACAGAAAGCTGTATTCGTTTGATTATGCAATCGAAAATATTAATTCATATTCTTGAATATCATGTGTAAAATGAATTTGGATATTCATAATTTCTTCTTCCAGCAAAAGCAAAATCCTAAAAAATGAGATTCAATATAATTATCGATTATTTGTCCGACAGCAGCAAATAAATATTGTAGCCTGTTTTTCAATTTCATTATATAATCTATTATGTTTTTTGGCCTTTTATATAACCTTTCAAAAAGCGAACGAGAAAGCAGTTTAGCTAACTTCTTAACACCCTAGAACTTTATTAAATATCCGAATGCTTGGTTAGAAGGCGGGTTTGGTTTTATTGGAGAGCAATGAAAATTTTGGGTGTTCCTTCCACTTTCTAAAATAAGATATTTTTAATTAACTTCAATATATATATATATATATATATATATATATATATATATATTTCTTTCCAAAAACAGGATATTTTTTAAATTGATTTCTATAAAAATACAGAAAAAAAAATATTTAATTGAAAGCCACCTTCAAGAAAGTTGATTATACTATCTTACACTAGTAAAAAAAGTAAATTCAAACAAAATAGTTAAAAAAATTCTTTTAATATATTCTAAATTTTCTGATACGAAGTTTGTTAGGTTTATTAATTTGTGAGCAAATATAAAGTAAAGGGGCTTTACTTTGCTTACTTACTTACTTACAAACTTATTTGCAAACATAAAAAAAAAAGTTCTAGAATAATGCTATGAAATGTAAACAATATTTGATCTTACTTTGGGACTTTTGATACATGTCCGTTGTGAATCAAATGAAAACGTAAAATCAGATTACTTTGAAGGCACATAAAAAAATTCCAGTGGCTTAGAGTGGTTAAGTTGCAGTACCCCTAAGTAATTGCTTAATATCTGACCCTCCCAATAATTCAAATATTTATCAAACACAACTACGAATTGTTATTATTGTATAATAAAAAAATTTTCCATGTTTTATTGATGAAGCCACATAGCCTCTAACTTTTGTCCTACATTTTCTATTATCAATAATACACTGCAATAAATCACAATTGAATTAACCTTTTTCTTGTGGGTGATATTGATGCTACACCAATAATATCTTCTTTGTTGTTCAGTGTTGGCACACAAATTTTTATCGTAAGCCATTAAGATTTCGCTCTCTTCGCAGTACGGCACAGTATGCATGGCTCTAATCACCCTGTAGATAATTTTAGTCAGCTTTCGAATAATCGTATGTGATGTTAGATGTTTTTTTATAAATATAATTTTTTTTTATTAATGGTAATAAAAATGGGTTTGCTCAACGAATAATTGAAAGGAATCTCAGATGCATCCAAATTCTAGTTTTGAAAGGGCATTTCGGATATTATAAATCCATAATCCAAAAGTTATAATGGGTTGATTTCGGTTAGATTCATTCAGTGTTGTAAGCTTATGTTATTTTGTTATTATAGCTATGTTATAGAAATGTAAAAATGTACTTCAACAATTCTAGTTGAATCATTATTTGTTAAATAATTATTAAATTGACTATTTGAATCATTATTTTGTTGCCTGCTTTAGAAACTCATTTTACACAAAATATATGAGTAAGTTAAGATGCAATTTAATTCCGTAAACGCAAATTTATTAATAAGACAGTAAAACTGAAATTGAAAATCAGTATATCAGCTTAAACTTCAATTCTTTTTTTTTTTTTTTTTTGCATTGAAACAAGCATTTTCGTGTCGAAATCATGAAGAAAGAAAGTTGGAAGAAAGGACACACTGGTTTCTTTACGTCTTTCTTGCATAAAATTTAAAAAAATTCATTTGAGATCATATCAGTTATCGAATTGTTAATTGGCAACGAACAATAAAAAAAAAGTCTCACTAATTGAAATTTTGTTTTAGTCAAACTAGGAAAAAAAAAAGTAATAATAAAAAAAAAGTCGGTGCATGTCAACTTATTCCAGAGAAGCTTAACGTATTCCATTTGATATAAAAGCAAAAAAATTAGATCTTATCTTTTCAATTCAAGTTTTACTTCAGTCAAAAGAAAGGTGGTTGCATGTCAACTTAATCCAGAAAAGTAGACATAATTTGATATAACAACAAAAAAAACTTGATCAAATCTTTATTCTCTTTCAAATATTAAAAAAAAGTAGAGATTCTAGGCCTTAGAAGCAAATCAGTCTTTCTTAATCGAGTGAAGTTTTAATCGCTATATTCTAAAAAATGATAAGACAGTTCTTAAGGATATGCGAAGGTTTTTGTCAAATATATTTTGTTCTTTGTTTTCAGTACTTTTTCTACTTGCTTGTCTTGAAGGAATCCTCATGGCAGAATCGCGAGAGAATAATGATTAATAATAGTACTTATCATTATATCTAGGACTAGAAAATGTTAAATCTGTTGAGGCATCATGAACCTTTCAAAGGCTTTCGTAATATTCCGTTAGAGCATTGTGAAAGTTTCAAGTGAAGTTATGCCTGTTCAGATGTCGCCCTCATCTGAACATGATTTTAAGTTATGAGGTCCGCTCCTAAATAATTCTCGTATTGTTTTTAAAGAAGTTTTAATCCAACTTAAACTAAATTGTGATACGACGGTTGACAGAGGAATTATAATGAAACTCATTTCTCTGCGAAGCGTAAATTGTGACATCTTTTATCCTATTATGATTTAAATTTTTTTCCAAAATTATCTTTGTAAAGATCTTGAATACAACTTTCTTGTGAAAGTTATTTTATACATGAAAAATGTATGACGATAAATGATATTTTATGGAATTTATATAAATTTGAAGATTTCAAAGCAAAAGAATAATATTGAATAATGATAAGCACAGGATGAAATTCGAAAACAATTTACGCCATTGTGGTCTGGTGGTAGAATTATAAGATTTGAGATCCAGATCTCGCAGACAGAAATATTTGGCGTCATTTTTCATCCACTTTTGCGTTGCTAAGGTTGATGTGAAAAAAGTTGAGGTTAAAAATTCGTTTCTGAATATTAATTCAATTTTTAATAAAATTAGATAATACCAATACTATACAGGTAAAACCAGCCTTTCAGCATTATATCCGACTACTAATCAGGCAGAGGGCTATCTATATATATCGGTTTAATAGATGGAGCTGTAACTGTAATATACAGAAGAATTGCTGTTAAACGGCTGAAAAGTGACCTAGGTGATGCCGGAAAAGATATTTTTCAAGATAACTGTCTTTTCGGAGTTTCGTGTTTTTTGTTGACATTTGCAGAGCATGCAAAGTCCATTTGTCATATTATTTTGCCATCCAAAAATAAACCTAACCCATCAGCAACAATGAAGCAAATATATCGAAAATAAGACGAATCGAAAAATAAAATAAATAAGTAATAAGTAAAAGATGAATCGAAATAAATAATTAAAATAAATAAATAATAAAAATAAATCGAAAGACAATGTATATATTTAAAAGGAGTATATATTTATATACTAACAAGAGTATATATTTATGTAAATGTATATATTTATCTTGGCGAATCCAAAGAAGTCTAACCTCAGCCATTACACCTATTTCACTAATTTATGTTTCGTACGCAGACTTACGATGGTTCAATACGCCAATAACTATTCCCTATTTCTTTCATCCTCTAGTTTTGAGAGATATTGCAATATAAAACATTGGATCTGTCTTAATAACTGAGCCAATTTCTTCAATTTTATTTCCAATTTATTTTCTTAGCTGAGCTTAAAAAAGTGCTGGTGATGCAAATGTAATTTTTAAATAATATTTTCTTCTGTCGAGATAATATGTAACTTCGACATGATTAAATTGATATCATTAATATGTTTGCTGTTTGCGAACTTTTTTCATCGTTGCTATTTTAAAATTAAATCTTATGGTATATGCAATTTTATATTTAAAAAATGAATTAAAACAACATTTAATAAATTACCATGCATATTTTATTATGAAAGTTGCGCATTTCTTATTGCGATATCATATATCTTTGAACATTTATCTATTTACAATATTTTGCAAGTGTTTCAAAAATTTACTGCTTAAGCAACACATCTTCATTACATGTTAGCAAAGATGATCAACGTTCGGCAAATTTTATGAGAGTTCTAGTATTTTCCCTACTTCCTTTCGTGTAGCTTTCTTTGTCTGCGTGTGGTCTCCATCAACCATTTCTCCTGTTTCTCCCTTTTCATATAATATTCCGTAATTTTCTCATTATCAAGGGGGATTGCGAAAGGAGCAGAATTGTTCTACCTCTACTACTGTCGTCCCTAACCGTTTTACATCATATCTCTGATTTTCTGATTTTATCTCTTTAAAAGTGCTGTTATTTTGGAGTTATGCTGGAGGTTAATCAAGTACTGGTTAAGAGGCATTACAGTTACATAGCTTTCTTGTCCAGTTTAAGAGGTAGTGAGTTACAGTAATAAAGAGATAATAGAGTAGGACTGGTTAAGACATAGTACAGTTACATTGCTACATTGTCCTGCAATAGCAATCCAACTATTTTTCTTAAGGCAATCGTCATTTTCCGTAAATTTAAATCTATGACGGTAATTCCGACTAAACAATTTGTCAGTTTATAATTTAAAAACATACACAAAAAATTAAATTGCAATATTATTATTTATAATTTAGATAAATTCTCGAAGTTCAGCTTAGCTTAATTAGATTAACATCCTGTTTTTGAAAGCAACACTTGGCTTTTTTGGATGGACCTTGTAATTTTGGACCGTTGTCAGATGACGAAAACGATACCAGAGTTAGCAATCCCTCTCGAAAATTCCTCACCACACCAGTGGGAGGTCATTTGGCTCCAACGGATTTAACGGACCCTCTTACACGGCTGTTCTTTTGTGGGATAGGGCGTCGTACTTAGAACCCTCCACTATTTCGAATTCGAGACCTTGCCAAAAGAGCACTGCGGCCTCAATAAATTTTTAAAAAGAGTGATACCAAATGCTTATGATTTAAAATAATGTATGTGCAATGCGTTTCTGCGTTTATTGATCTCAGCTTTTCATTCATATATTTTGTATTCGTAATGCAAACTTTTAATTTCGTAATTTTTGCATTTTTATGCTTTTTTTTTCAATGAAGTTGATTTATTTCATACTTATGACAACGGAATTTTCTAATCAATTTTCCCTTTTTTTTCTTGACAAGCTGGTTTTGCAATTTTATATATTTGTTTACTGTAAATGATGATGCAGCATTTTAATATCTTCGACATTTAGTTAGCTATTAATCGATTCATTTAATTAGGTACTTTTTACAAAACGATAGTGCTCCTAGTAGTGATTTGAGAAATGAATTAATTTAAAAATTCCATAATATTTATAAGAATGAATTACAAACTAAATTGAAGAATAGATGATAAATAAAAAAAAATAACTTGTACCTTTTAGTTCACTCATAAAAGCACGTTTTTAAAAACTCCTTTTACTTAATTTAAATCTAATTATAAAAGAAAAAAAAATTTCGCATTTTTATAAATTTGCACTGGTACTGTACATCCAAACTGGTACTCAAGAACCATGGTTCTATTGAACTGATGCGATGCCTTGTTATGCTCTCATTAGCGGTATGCTGTCAGAAACGTGAATCATCACTTCCAGTGATCTGCTTTCAGTTTGTCCAGGAGGTTCTCTGGCTTGACTGGGAAATGAGGAACGGAACACTTGTAGACATATACGGTGAAATGAGCTCTGAGTTCTGCACACTAACTGCACGGTTGGATCTTCCATTTGGTTAATTGGTCATCACAACTTTATCGTTGAAAACATGCGGTACTGTAGAGTATTCGAAGACTATCAGCATTTAAAGCTGTCTGAGGTGCGAAATTTGCAAGATCACCTTCTCCTCCTTTTATTCTACTTTTCTTCTTATGCTACCCTATTGTAGTGATCGGATATCACTATTCTCAAATTATTTCTGAAATTGTAAGAGCCATGCATAGAGCTCCATTGATGACCTTTTTTTAAAAGATGTTTAAACCAGTAATATTACCTATGATGTAACTATTATAATCTCTTAGTCAGGATTACAGACACAAAGAATACGAAATAAATTTCTGTTGGAAAAATATGCTGCATTTTGCACCAGCAGTAGCGATGCAATATCTATCATATAGTCTGTAGCTTGGTGGCAATGAATATTAAGTTCTTTGAACTAATGTCATAGGTATTGCAAGCGTCTATCGCATTTTCTGATCACTCATTTTTCAAAACGACTCAGATTTGTAATCATCGTTTAATTGGACCATTAGTAGTGGAAACATCAAAGTTTTAGGATCTATATCTGCTTTTGAGATAGTTAACAAAGTACCATAAAGTTTGCTTCTTTAAAACACATACACACACACACGAATGATTGAGAAGAAAACTGCCAAACACAAATGGCAAATGAAACTATTAGTAGATTCAAAGAACAAGCAGTTGAATTTAAGGGAACATTCGAAATGAAGAGCTATGTCTTGTTTTAACTTATTTCAACAAAATGTGTGAAAGCTCATTTCAATCTATGAAAGGGGGGAAAAATCCTTCATTTTGGGAATATTTATGGTGGTGTGGCAATTCATGAGTCGTTCATGACAGCTCGGAAATCTATCAATAGACAATAATGTAGAATTTACCGATGGTGTCCCCACAGAAGTGGGATGACGTCCTCCTACACATAACCAAATAAAACAATTCTTCTCCTTCTTCCAGTGTAGATGAAGGAAAAAGGGTGTAAGAAGGTAGACAAGTGATAAAGAATCGGAAGTGAATGGCCACCCAAAATTTGAGGCAGCAGACAGTTTCTGAAATAGCAGGAATATTATACCTTTAATGTGTACATTGTTAATAATCTGTCTCTCTATATAAAGCTACGAACGCACGTAAATCGCTCTTATTATTTTTTTTCCGAATGGCAACAGTCAAATGCAGCCAAACCAACGTGCTAATTTCAAACTGCTTCATTGAACTTCTTTGCAGCTGCATTGAATTAAATCCTTCTCTTAGTTAATAAATGGAATTAAAATATGTTCTTAGAAATGTTCTGGAGAGGGTTCGCCGTGTCACCAAAAATTCCATTCCGTCAAAGGAATGAAGATGTAAAAGAAAATATCATATAGACTTTAAACAGAAAGTTGAACCGAGCACAAAAACCCAAATGGGTAAGTGCAATGACTTGCCTACTGAAGCTGATGTTCATATCTTCCGAAACAATTATTTTACAAAAATAGCCTTTATATTATCTTAAATCCCAAAAATTTACCTTTCTTTGATATTTTATTTCCATTCAATTTCCCTTTAATTTTAGTAATATTTTAAACCCAATTTGATATATTAACCGTAACTATATTTATAAAAGTTAAGGTGGGATTCAAACTTGTCCATCAAAACATTCAATCTCTTGCTTTTGTAAATCATTGACTCCGTTTTAAGATTTACACTTCCGCTTTTATTTCGTAATATGTACGCTTTTTAATTTGCAGTACACTGAATCGATTGAATTCATACTCATCAGCAGTATCAAGTATAAAGGTGAAATTATTTATCAAAAAATGCATTCCATTGTACTTATTTAACAGCCTAAAAAAGTCAATAATCTGACAAAAAAACTGGTCGGCAAAGGCACCTAGTTAATATATATTTATATATATTGTTGGGCATTTGGAAAAAGATCCACATAGAAATTTATTTCGGATCCGAATTTTTATGGTGTCCTTGTGTTTTTTCAATTCCGTGCCATGATTTCAAGTAAACAAACCGATTCGAACCCGACCTTTTTGCAAGTTTCGTGATTTGTGGTTGGCAGCAACTGCAATACAAATTTGGCTACTATTTAAACTCGCCTCGTGTAAGTATTTTTTAAGTCGGAATATGAGAAGTGATTTAAGTTCTTTGGTTGAGGTGGAAGAGACTACTACTTTGTTGCCTCGCCATTTTAAGATAGTTTCTTTCAGTTCGTTTAAATGTCAGATAAAAAGGATGAATGGTTCGAATCTGTTGACCAACGTCTGGTAATGTTAATTTGAACTTTGATTTTAACATTTATCGTATTATTTTGATTGCTCTAGTAATGAGCCCATTGACTTTATACTTTATAATAATAAAAGTTATTTAAGAAAACTGCTTTCAACTTTATGCCTCCTTGACATAAAACTTCACTATCAACTTTGCTAACATTTGGGTTAGTTTACTCAGAGAAGTAATATATATTTAGTGTTCATATAATAATTAAGAAATATAAATAATAAAGTGCCCAAAGATGTCTTGTTTGTCTTTTGACCATGACAATTTAATATTATTTACAGTGATAAAATCAGTAAGATTATATGCCCATTTATATGCCCAGTTAAGCGGCAATAACTTAACTGGGCATATAAACCAACATTCATCCTGTTTTGAATCGTTACGTGAAATCAGTCATATGGAGGCTGTAAACCATACAAGTAGTATTTCTTTTTGTTAGGGATTGTAATATCTTTGTCCACATCTTATTCTAATTGAGAGAATCGGTGCCCATCTCTATTGAAACATTCTGTTGCTTCTTAAAAGACCTTTTCTCCAAACATTATTCATTAAAAATCAATGGCTTTTTCAAGATAGCATTCCGGCAATATGAGAACATTTTACTAAATGTGATGGTTTTTTTTAACGTTATATAAATGCTTTTATCTGTCTTTATTATTAATTTCTTTTAATTTGAAATATTTATTCTTCTTGTCTTATTCAATTTTTGGAATCGGTTCATGCTAA
This sequence comes from Argiope bruennichi, assembly GCF_947563725.1. Taxonomy (NCBI): domain Eukaryota; kingdom Metazoa; phylum Arthropoda; class Arachnida; order Araneae; family Araneidae; genus Argiope; species Argiope bruennichi. The sequence goes on along the minus strand of NC_079154.1, from coordinate 69,723,591 downwards.
TGTCATAATGTCTCGGTGATTTGATTTTGGAATTCATAAACTTCCGGCATTATAAAAATGTTAAAAGACCACAATTCAGCATAAGACAAGCGTCCACAGACAGACATACCACAGTTGAGTGATTGTAGTTCGCATAATATCGTCGAATGTTAATCATTTTTCTCGACCATTTCGCTGAATCGCAGCATTGTCGATCATTTGCGGTCCTAGATAGTGCTTAAGAGGTAAAGTTTAGCGCGATGTTGAAAATTGGCATACATTTGACGGCGAATAAAAAAAATACGAATTTCCTTCCTTGGCTTTGCAAAATTGCCAATGGATTCGTGCGAAACTGAGTAAAAAGATTCAAATGGATAAAGACAACTAATGAAAGTTAGCATCCCATGTCAGTTATGTGCTTAAAAGAAAATTTTAATTTCTTACATAAATGGGAAATATAATTAATATTTTGATTACGATGACTCTAATTTTGTTTTAGTTGCAATGCTGTTAAAAAGAAGCGCTTTCTTTTCACATTTAATATTTAAAGATATAAAATGATTTGAAAATTTCATTACAATATCAGGTAAAATGTTCCATTTTTCACGATCTATTTTGACACTTTTTTTGAAGTAGATGCAGTTTCTTCAAATATTTTTCTCTTATAAAAAAAAAAATTATTTCTAGCATGATTATCGAGTATTCTAACTTTTTGCGATATCGTTTTTTGTCATTCCAAGGTTTTCATATTTTTTATAATTTTTTTCAACTTATTTTATTAAAGAACGGTGTAATACCGCACACAGCCATTTTCGATAGTAAACAGGGTGCTTAGAAAAGTGCTTAAATTTGAAAATGATTTTTAAGCACCTTAAAAAGTGCTTCATTTTCTCGAGAAGTGCAAAGAAAACTTTTTGAGAAGGGCCAGCAAGTATTAAAATAAAATTAAATTCTTTTTTCCCCACCTTCTTCAAAAATGTGCATTATTGTTTATTGAAATATTGGGAAGGTTATCCCGAAGAGGCAGTAGAAAATGCGTACTGTGTCATACTTGTTGCGACTTCGAAAAACATTCGATTTTCAGTAGAATTCAAAGATGAAGAATTTGTTTTGTCTTATTAATGTATGCTGAGCTTTTTATGCACTATTAAAGAAAAATACGCAGATTGGTCCAATGCTTAGAACATCCCATGCTAAGAAAATAAGCAGGCTCACGTATGCATGGATGTAAAAAGGTGCTTAAAATGGCTTAATTTGCGAAACATTTTCTCACTATGCACTCTGGTGAAAAGTGAGGGAAATGGTTTTGGATCAATTGTACGTGGTGGAAAGGATGTATTTTAGCATAAGCCTTTTCACCTTCTAATTTCTCTGTTTTATGAGTGTATTTCTGGATATAAAAAGAAATCGTCGTTCCCCTTATAAATTCGGGCCTCTAGATTTTAGGGGGAGATTATTTTGTAAGCAATAAAAACAACTTCCAATAAAAACATATTGCAAGACCCAATATTTTTAACACAATAAAACATTTTTTTGAGCGAAATCCACGAATTTTTAAATGAAACAATACATGTTGAAAGATGTGTGAACTTTATCTTTGTTTAATAATATACGTTATTTTAATAATTTTTATTTTAGTTAAATATGAGAATTTTATATCGAATTGGATTAATATTTGCACTTATGTTTATAAGGGTCATAAGGCCCCCCCCCCCCCAATACACAAAATTTCAACTCAGTCACAAAAGCTGTGGTTAGTCATGTACTCAGTGTGAGGAATAATTACCGGCTATAGGGATAAAATCACGTAAATGAACTTCTTAAAAAAATGGATTTTCTTTGAAAAGCAAATTGGTTGGATAAAAAAAGAACTGAACTTATTTCAAACTTAATAGTTGAACTGGGTGTACATTGATAATTGGTCAGTGAAAAATGATTGCTATATTTATTATTACAAAATAAAATTAAGTGCAAGTCATTTCCTTACCCTCCACTAATAACGAAGTTTTCATTTTGAGAACATTTTTCTAGAAAGTTTGAAAAGTATGTGATGTGAAAATAAGAATATGATGTAATATTTGGCAGTTCTAAGCACTTTATCCTTACTAATTTCCCAGAATATAAGAGATTCTATTTTTGTGGAATAACTCGGACGCATGGATACAGGAGCCGATACGTGTTTAATTAATCTTCATCAAATGAACCGATAAGCCATGTTAAAGAACGTTGGAAACGGAAGTAAAAAAGGTTGTCACATTACCGAAAGACAAGATCACTTTTCTTTTTCACATGTGATCCGAACAATATAAGAAAGAATCGTCACATCTATATTTTCCATGCCTTGCACTTTTTTTACTTCTTTCTTCAGTTGACTTTTCTCTACAGGATATTAAAAAAGATTATAGTTGGTTGTTGGTATGTATAGTCAGACGTTTGTACTCTCAGTTCGTTGCTTGCTCTTTACGGACTTCCAGTCGATTGATTTAAAAACCTATGAATTGGCTATCTTTTATGAGAAAAATAAGTAGTAAATCTGAGAAAGGAAGGAAAGATGCCTGATAAATTCAGATTTAGCAAAGCGCTATCAAGAAGAAAAAAATACAAACGGAAAGGGAAAGAAGAATGTATGATAAATAAAGCAGATATTAGCAATGCACTCTCGATTGCCTACAAATCTATAATAGAATCTGCCAAATGTTGAAATGAATAAGCATATATTGGGTCTAAGCAAAATCAAATGTTAGTAAACAGGTATCTAGTATTTTTAAATTCAAAAGTCGCTGTATTATAATTCGAAATTATAATATTAAAAATTAATAACAAATACTAAAAATATTTGTTTGAAATACTTTCAGGAGCCAATAGCGAAAGGAGTTTGGATATAAAGATTCAGTAATTACTGAATAGATAGTTTGATATTGCATTGATAACTGAAATGAAATTGCATGTAGATATTCATAATTATTAATTCATAATCACCATATTCTTTCCTACTTTATTTTATTATGAAATTTTTTATTAAAATGGAATCAAATTTGTGTTAATCATAGTAAATTGATGATTTTACATTAAATATTTTGAAACAAATTAGGCATTTCTTTTTATTAGAGGAATAAAAGCTCCTGAATATTTGTTATTAATCGATAGTATTATGAAACAAAAAAATTAATATTAGTTATTCATTTTAAACAAGTCTGCTTAGTTTTTCCATGATAAAAAATTCTACAGAATGGGGATTTCTGAAAATATTATGCAGCAGAAATAATAAAATCTCTTTGAGAAAGCAGACATCGCACTTTCTGAAATTTCAAGAAATTCTTATGCAATCATCAAAAATTCTAATCGAATAACTTATATTTATATCATCAGAATATTAAAAGAACTTGAAAAATAGATATACGAGGATAAAAAAGAACGCGAAAATGTCGAATAAACAGCAATGACAAATTTCTTAAATACTGAAGTTTTTTGAGAAGAATAAATTTTACAGCTTGAGGAACATCATTATGGAAAATAAATACTTTAAAAATTTTATATAAAGAATTTTTTGTTTGAAAATGGCAAACGATGTTATTTACCTCTGCTGTTTATTTCTAATTAATACAATTTTATTCTATTTTAAAAGTATATATTATCATTATTCGTACTAAAAATATTTTTGTTTTTTGCTAAAATAATATATTTTGAATTGTGAAATATTTTTAATCTTTAAATCACTTTTAAGAATATACTTAATGAAAAAAATTCTTTGGGTTTAAAATGTATTCGTATTTGTGAAATATTTTCTGCTAATTAAATATTTTTTTCCATTTATGAATTTTTTTTTCTGGCAATGATTATGTTATTTTTATGTAGTTTCAAAAAAGTTTTGCTTTCTCAATGAGACGTTAAATTAGATTAGAATTCTAATAAATACGCCATTTATGTAATGTCATTATAATTGCTTAAAATACATTATTTTGTTAATGTTCCTGATTTAAGTTAAATGAATTAAAGAAAATGAACGGGAAAATTGTTATTAAGCACGGAATACTTATTTTATAGAAGAGAGAAATACCTGTTAAAGTTATTTGAGCAGAGAGAAATACCTGTTGTAGCAGTAATAAATTGCAGCAAACTGTATAAAACTATCGACTATGGAAGAATCCGAACAATCGATAATGGAATAATCGGAACAACTTTAATCTAACCATTAAAATTGTAAGCGAAGTCTCTGCTTTTATGCTGTTTCTTACTGTTTACATGTATGATTTCGAATTATGCCTATGAAACATATCGTCTGTTTCTTTTTATGTGTTGTCTCGGGAAAAATTCAAAAGGTAAAAAATTATCTTTGCCGAAAAGTGCTAAAAATTATATAAAAATTTAAATTGATAAAAACCGTCTGCTAAAAAATATCATTCCGCTTCTATAATTATACTCGATATTAAATTTAAACTTATTTTGTGTATTTTATTCAGTAATATTGATATCGATATGTGCATAAATTAATATTAATCATTGAGAGTTCATTTAAGGTTTGTAGTAAGAACAATATTTAATGCATAAAAATATAACTAGTTTCGTTTGTATTGAAATTCGAATACAATTTGAATACAATTTTTAAAGATTTTTTATTCCTCTATTAGTAATCAAAGTATTTTAAAATGAAGCAGCTTAGTTTAATACCAGTATAATGTATTCTTGATATTTTTATTCAGTCTTTATTTTGTAGTATATTTATTCGAACTTAGACCAATTTATCAAGACGCATGTGTACGTTAGGAGTTTCGTATAGACTTACCTCTTTTATATCTCCACATTACAATCTGGTATATGAAAAAAAAATTTTTATTTGCCGCAAGTGATACATATTTTTAAATTTAATTTTAATTGACCAATTTGCGCCATGTAATAAAACCTAAAAGATGTTTTGGAAAACTAAAAAATATTGCATAAAAAATATTTTGAAAAATTCTGTGAAAATTATTTAAGAATGTCTTTCTTGTTGCTTGACTCCTTCAGTTATAATTATTTTGGACACCTTTTTATGAACGAGTTCTCGGACATATGACGCGTTTAGCTCATTGCCATTCTGAAACTAATCGACTGTATTGACGATTCTTAATTGTTTAATAAACAAGAAATATTCAAAAACGTTCTCTTTTCTTTAGTTGAGAACTGTAGGTAGTTCCTTGCGAAACAAGTATATTTTTATAAATTTTCTTTGAAATTATTTTGATAAATTCTGAAACGGGTCTAATTTTAAGTTTATATGATTTTACTATTTATTACATGCATAAAGTAATAAATAGTAAGAAACTTGAAGTTAGCAATATTGGCTTTTAGAGCAAAATTTTGTACTTGATTGGTAAGTTTTCCTACTAATTAAACTAATAACTCGAATACTTGTCATTGTAGTTTTGTTAGTGTTTTCACTTGGTGCAAATGTTGAGTCGATTCATATTAAGGCTTAGCACATAAAAATAGTTGTGACGTCACGTCCTTTTTCTCCTATCAAAATAAGTGTGAAATCCAAAAATAAGTCAGTGCGGGATGCTTGACTTATCACATGAGCGTGACTGCATTCTTGTTTGTGATGATAAACGAATAAATTAAGGGCCGAAAAATGTAATTTATTTATAATTAGGTATTTTCATGGTGTTATTATTCTGCATTATCATAAAAATGTTAATTACAGATGTTAAATTTCAAAAATAAATCAAAATATCATAATGAAATTTTGATAATGATACGATGGAAAAAAACTTGTGAAACATGGTTATTTATAGGATAGATTAATCGAAAAACTTTTTTTTTTTGTAACATTAACAAACTTGTAATTTCTGCCCCACAATGTTGTTGTTCGTCATAGCCATATTTCATCACAGCGCTGTAATGAAATTTTCTATAATTTTCAATAAATAAATTTAGCAATATTTCCCTTTACAATAATTGCAAAGGAATTTCAGGCCATGTTTTTGATTTGGTATTTACAGGTCCAAATTTCGACAACTTAACTCATTCATAATTTGATCAAATCAAATCATTTTTATGCATTACATTTAATTAAGAAGCTTGTAGAATCAAATCTATGTCTCTGAAAAATGAGTTTAAATAAATTTTAATAATGAGGAACTGACAAATATATTATGAAACTTCCCTCATTTAGAAAAAAAAATCGGATATTTTTTTTTTAATAACTCTACTTAAGAATTATGAAATTTTGATTCTGATTTTGTCAAAAACATTCTCGAGACATTCTGCTTTAATATCACAAGCTTGGAAGATCTGAATTTTGTTTGTATATTTTGCATGTGTATTGTTGACGGAGCTAAAGTTATATTCTTTTATCATAAAATCATATTTAATGTCATATTCTTAGAGAATTTCTGATCAATCTTCACATAAATTTAGCAATTTATTTTTAATTGTTCATAACTATTAACAAAAATTAAATTGAACATTATCATATTAAAATATGTCATAAAAATTTTAAACTGTGAAGATTAATTTTAAATAAAGTTTTCAGATTTAAATTCAAACAAAACTGTTTTCTTCTACGTTTTCGATTATTATTAAACTACAAATGTGTCATATAAGTTTGAAATCATCATCACCACCAATAAAAAAGAACTTGAAAAGCTGCGAAATTATTAAAATGTTCGCAAGTTCCTTTTTTTGTGTTTGCAGTTTATGAAAGGAATACAGCTTCTGTGTAATCCAGGTAATTGTGAGTTCTTTAAGTAAAATTTGTAGAAGCATGATTTCTCTCAAAATTGAAAAGATGTCATCTTATCACATCCCAGTGTTATTTTTCTTATATTATTTGAAATAACTTATGTAGCTCTAATTTTTTGCTCTTTTCCTTTATGTTCTTTTCCTCCTAAATTATATCTTGTATGAACGACTTGAACTTGGTATACTTCTTTTCGATATTAAACCACTTTTGTATAAAGATAAGATACTTGCAGTGCATCGGTCTACTTGCTAATAATAATTTGTCTTTATTAAACTTGGGCACGCCCATCATAATAATCTTTATTTTTTTTAAATACTGGTTAGACTTTAATTGGTTTTTATTAAGTTAAATAATGACATGTGCTATGAATTTTGTGTCACTAATTTTGATGTGCACTGGCACTCAATGTTTTATCAAGATTACTAAGTATTTTAAAAGAATAAGAATTTTTGAAAATATTGACTATTGATGCATTTGTTCATCAACGGATTGATAGTACATCCTGGAGCTTTAATATACTTATATGTTGTCAGTTCCTTTCAAGCACAGCATTTTTAGTCTCCGATTTTCAAACATGATTTCTGCTATTAAATTTCTATTAATATATGCAAAATAAACTATGAAGAAAGAAAATATGAACTTCAAAATGATTTTTTAAAATTTTATTTGAAGTTTTCATTGGTTAAAAATAAGCAATATTTCGGTATTTTCAGCTGATAATTTCAGGGAATATTACCGCATAAAAATCTTTTTTACAGCAATTAAAAATTTCGAAAATTATCTTTTCATTAATATAAATACATTTATATTATTGTGTCGTGGTTCCAATAATTTTAGAATACTTTTAATTATTATTTGTAACAGAAGTTTTCTTAGTTGAAATTTAAGCCAAACCTACTAGTATTTCACTGCTTCATTATATCTTTAAATCGTTTTCCTTTTATTGAAAAATATCACCATATCTAAGATAGTATTTTTATAAAAAATTTTGTTTAACTCTTAAATTATGAAAAGTTAGTAAATGATATTAGATTTTCACTTGCTTTTTTGCATAATTTTAAGTATTAAATTACTTTCATTTAATGATCAGATTTGTCATGTGATTTTTATTAAGTGCACATGAGTTATTTTGGAGAGAATCATAGTATCTAAAATTAGATATTTTTCACTAGACATTTCATAAGGAAATAATTATATTTTTAAGAATGTAAGTATAGGTAACCCTTAATTTGTGCACTCATACTATGTAACTAAATTAAACATACAATTTCTGATTGTTTTATAAATATAATTATAATAATCATTTGTGGTTTAATTTCTGTCTAAAATATTATTAGATAAATCAGATATACTATTTTTCCAGGAATTTATATATCTTTTGGATGCTAAGTTTTTCCGATGCGCGCTAATGTGTGCATATATATATTTATATTTAAAAATTATATTTGACAGTGCTATATATTATTTGTGTTAATGAACGGTTTAGATGGTTACTAGGACGTTGTTTAAATATTTTTTGTTTTCGTTTTTGTCTTGAGCTTCATTAATGTAGGTACGTCTCTGTTCAGTTCGCAATAAGCAGCCTGCACTTACAGCAAAATTGCTCTTACTGGTAAACTTCTGAGGTCTATTCTAATTTATTCATATTTGCATCTTGGAAATTGGAAATATTATATAGTAGAGATGTTGATATATGTTATTATTGTAAGAGATATCTTGTCCAAATTATGTTCTTTTTCTTTAAATATATACACATTACACTATTAAAAAAGGCCCATTTAAAATTAGTTCAATTAAGGTTTGTTTGCCAATTTTTTTGAGTTTTAAATATGTAGAAACATTTCATTTATTGATAAGCCAATTTAATAGTTATTCAATATTTGAGAAAACTGCCTATGAAAGAAAAAGGTACATAGTTGAAGTCATTCTGTGATAAATCTCACCAAAAAGAACTTAAGAAGATCGAATCCTATTTACAACTGTAACGAACAAGAATAATATTTGCTAATTAGGAAGCTGTAAAAGTAAAGATTTCAAAGTATCCGCTAAGGGTTCTTTTTTAAAGCTTTCGGAAGTTAATTTTAGAATTTGGTTTCAGAATAAATATTTATTCAGAAACTGTTAAAATGAATTTTTTAAACTTTGAAATATTTTTACAGTACGACTTACGACTTTTAAATAGATATACTTTGAAATTGTACTTCACCATGAATGAAAATTTAAAATTTCCTAATACAATCCAACATGAATGAATAAGAAAAGAATGAAAATTCCCTATTTGTAAAATTGTGCTTTTTCTATTTAAATTGTTGAAAAATAAAATATGCAGTGGATGAAAGTTGATTGTATTTATTGATTGAAATTATTTAGATGCATTTAATTATATTGCACATAATTTTTAAATGTAGTCATCAATGATATATATATTTTTATTGATAGAAAAACTGTTCTTTAAGTCAAATAATTGTACAATTATATAAATTTTCACTATCTTTATATTAAAAAATTTATAAAGAAACTGTAATAAACGAAGCATCAATTATAATCATATTACCCACTTAGCACTGAGAAGTCAAAATTAATGGCATTTACATTTGAAACTTATTATTTTCAATTTGCAAAACTTTGCTGACATTCATCGGTTCATTCATATATCTTGTGAAAATGTAAATCTAAAGAGTAATTACAGTATGAAATCTCAAATTCGAGAGGCTGTATGTCCTCAAAAATAGCGCCTTATTTCAAATTATTGTCAGGAGGATGTACTGAAGTTTTATTTCCTTGGCGAGAGATGTCGCCAGACTGTTATCAGCTTGAAGATGCTTCAATAAAACATTGCCACAATGAAGGAGGATTGGAAGCACAAGATATCTTCAATCACCTTTTCCAAGTAACCCTGATGTGCTTTATTTTTTTCCCTAAGGGCTACATAAAAGATCAAATGCTTTTGTCACCAATGTCGGTTAATAATTTTATAAAAATAAGAATAACCGTATCGCTTCAAAAACTCGTTGGATATGTTGTTACGAATGTCGCTTAAGTTTGGATACTGAGCAAAATTTTTTCAAGTTTTTTTTTATGGCTGTCGCAATGAAAACAATGACACTTATAACTTTAATAGATTTCACTTAATGTAAGTAATCAACGTATGTTGTAACTTTTCTCATTTTGTTAATATAACCTTTCAGAATTGGAGTATTATTTAGTTACGACTTTGCGCATTATTACAACATTATTTTATACAAGAATCGAAATTTAAACCCATAATGCTTTGCGGTTGTTTAGTATTTTGCATGATTTTTTAAAACTTTCCCCGTGCTATAATATTGCATGTAAATAAATGTATTTACTCAAGACGATTTTGGCAGTGATTTTCTGTTATTTCGTTTTTGTAATAAGACATTTAAAACCTCGGAGATATATCAAAAGCTTCAAGAGCTTGATAGGGATATTTAGCCGTAGGGATATTTTATAAGTCGATTGTTGGGATGTTGCCACAATACAATTAAAAGCGAATGCTTTTTGCTTGTAAATTATCTGAAGTTCCAGTGAAGTGGTTTCCTTCATGTTAGCAAGTTTAATTTGAAAATACAGGAATAAACAGAAATAACACAGGCATTTTAAACAGGAATTTTCCAAATAATTTCAGTAGTTTTCAAGTTAATAAATTCGTTGATTCGTATAAAAATAATATTGTTGCTTATTAATATAGAAATGGTAACCTTTGATTAATAAGATTATTTCATGTAAAAAAATGTTAATGAACTCGGTTTTAATTTCTGATTTAACATGTCATTTTTGAGCTGAATTATAGCAGCTTTTTAGAGTTTTGTTTCAAATTGGATGAAAATGAGATTCCAAATAAGTCGAAGTCTTTTTCGAATTTTATGATTTCTAGGTACTTTTTCGTTAGCCGGGTGCAAATGTCGCCAATTGTGAACCAAACGCAAATTTGGCGTAAGAAATTTGTCGGAATTCTACATTATTTGGCAATTTTTCGCTTGCGCCCGACTAACGAAAAAAGTACCGATTTTTATATATGAATTTAAATGATCAAAAATATACATGAAAGAATTAGACATTAATATCCTTTAATTATAATGAAAAGGTCAATCATTTTCTTTCTGATTTTCCAACTATGCTAAGTATAAAAGATCGAAGTAAAGGGAAAAAATAAATTTGGCTCTGCGAGCCAAATTGAAATTATTTTTGATAATTTAGTTTTTATATAAATACATTCTTAAGTTGCTATTTGAAATAATTACATAATCAAACTGATTACATTTTAAAGCTATTGTTTAGTGCATAATTAAATTGATTATATAATAACTCTGTTAAACGCAATTAAACTAGCTGATATGACACGGAGCCTCTGCTGTCTGGGAGTTTAATTAATAAGCGCTCAAGAAGGCTGATTTTTCTTTTGCCGATAGCAACGGTATGGTTATTTTATATTCTTTCTTGAATAAAATTAATTTTTCCCTCTCGAAAAAAAGTTTCAGGCTTGGAATTCGCAATATTTCTTGGGATATAAAGAGAGAACAATGTATGATTAAATGATTCACAGGAGATCGGTAAGCAAGACAAATAGATTTAGGCAATCCAGATAATATTTTGATCACTTTAAAAATAGATCAAATTTTTGAAGGGTAAATTGTATATTAATTCACTGATTGAGACTGAAAATGATTGAATGGATTTGTGGCTTTATGAGGAGTGAAAATTTTATCATTCACTTTATTGGAAAATGAACTCAAATAAAAAAAAAAAGTAAATTGTTGCCATGATGGTTAAAATTTTCCTATAGAAATTCTTGATCTGTTCAAAGAATTTCTAACTGACAATTTACTGGAAGCTATGATCTGTCAAAACTTATGAGATAGTACAATGTTGTTTTAGCTTTTATATCTATGGTAGTTAAAATGATGACTTCTCATGGAATTGGCCTATATCTGTTCATGTATTGTTTTCGAATACATGAACAGATTTTTTCATATGATTTAATCAAAGAACATAAGAAAGCTAGGTGGCGTTTGCCTGTATTCAGCTTCAAGGTGGAGAATGACTTCAGGCTATCGCAAATCCTATGGATAATTCCATTCAAAGCTTCATTCACATTGTTTTCTGTTCTATATATTGAAAATAAATGTTGTAAACTCTATTTTGTGTTCTTTTTTTCAAGGAAAATCTGTTTTACTTCGATACGAGTTTAGAAGCCGGCTGTGCTTATAAAGGTATTAGAAGCCAAATGGATCGCTATTATCGGTTCAAGTAAAATGAACCTTGATATAACTTAGCGCTTTATTCTATCGATTCCTTATTTATGATCCAAATCTGTGGAATGCAAATGTTATCGTAATGTTATTGAATTCCAAAAAAATATTAAATGTTGGATGAAAATTTCTAACTAGTTTTAGTATTAAATTATGATTTTTTTTATCTAAAGAAAAAGTAAAAGATTTCGAAAGCATCAAAGTCATGGGTTTCGTGTGAAATTTGCCGAATTTAATTACTAAGGAATAGAAATCTGATATAAATATGTCATACACTGAAATTTTTAATCGGTAACTAAATATTACTATTATTAAAAAAACACCTAATCTTTTAAAATTTGGGTTAGTTTAATATCGATAAATAAACTAGGATTCAATATCAATAAACTTTGATTAACCAAAAAATAAATTAGGGTGAATCAAATCTGTCATTTAAACATCAATAAACTAGGTGAGATGTGAGAATAAGGACATAAAAAATTTTCAGTTGTTATTGAATAATATAAACGAAGCAATGAATGCTTTACACAAATATCGCATGCGATTATTCAAACTTCTGAATGAGCTGTTCTATTTATCAATCTAATGGCGTAACATATCGTTATACTCGTATAGAAAGAAAATTGTGGTATACAAAAAAGTTAAGCATTATAACGACAGTAATTACTCCCATAATTTATTTATATTTTTCAGTTCTGATGTATGGACCTCGGGAAAAAAATTCATTTTTCTTGAGTCGTGGAATTTAAAAATAAGTACTAATTTTATTTATTTTCAAAAATTGCTTTAAGAATTTCTCTATCTTTTAATCAAATTTCATTATTTAATCTCTGGGAAGCAATATGTCCTTAAAACACTATTATTGAAAAGATTGAATTTTATTAGAAATTTGATTGATTGATTGATAAAGATTTAAATATGACATAGATTCAGCTTTCTTCAGAACAACTTGAATAGATATTACCGATTAAATAGTTACTTTCCACCAAGTGTGGAAAGCGTGAGCATTTAATCCTTGCCATGAAATCATTTATTGTAAGTGTTTTTTTCGTAAGAGGAAATGGGCTTGTAACTATCTCCTAGTTTTTTTCCTTGTTCCTAAGTTGTACCAACCGGTTTCCTGTCCCATTAAGAGAGTTTTCTGTAAAACAGTTTCCGTGCCAGCATATCCTTCCAGCTGGAAAATCAACACATGAAGAAAAAAGCTATTGTCAATAAAGCATCTTTTGTTGAATTTTACGTTAAATTAACTTTCTAGAATTTCAGGAATTTAACATGCAAAATAAAAATACGAAAAGTTTTGCCGTCACCGATAGAAAAAAAAAATTGTGCTTTAGTTTTTTTTATAATTTCTACATTTTTGGCCTCCTGGAATATTTGATGCACACATTGGATACTATAACTGAAAATAATGTAGCATTTTAGAAAGGTGAAATTAGACATTTTTACGAAAATTATGGATCTATATGGATCTATTTTTATTAATTAAAATCTGTTGAGGATGAAAGGAAAATTTTTTTTCTCCTAAACACGCTTTTGATTTTCTTTACTATGCTGCGAAATTTCAAGAACCATATTAAAAAAATTTAACATATATGTTGCCATTTACATTTATTGAATATTTTATATTCCTTTGTAATTATGATAACTGATTTATTTGATTTGTTTTTAATACATCCAAACAAAATTTATATTATTTCTTACTCATTATATTCATTTACTTGTGGAAGGGCATTCTCAAAATAAATGTTAAATGCATTTATTTGTTGGGAATTACCATTGTTATAGTAAAAAAAAAAGTCAAGAAAGATTGCGAAAATCATAAAAAAATTGCACAACAGTCATCATGGCATCATAACTTTTCTTTTCTGAATTCCTGCATGAGGATCAAAATCGTTTTATCCCTAAGCATTTATATCCAAAATTATTTCTGTTAAAAAAGTATTGATTACGAAATAAAAAAAAATTATAGTGACGAATATTTTAAAATATTATTATGGATGCCAGTCGAGAGCTTGTGTTGCTACTGATTTTTAGTAGTAATTCTAAAGTAATGCTACTGATTTTTAGTAGTAATTCTAAAGTAATGCTCCTGAATTTTTGTAGTAATTCTAGAGTATTTTAGTTCTGTTGCACTCTAATATCTTTTTAATCGAACTTGTCGTAGTTATTCATCTTTCATTGATTTTGATGATTTTTTTCTTGTAATGAAGGATTTATTGAATAAAAGTATAAAATTTCAGAAATTCAAATTAAAAAATGGGGATAAAGAAATTTGTCATCTTTTGAATGTACCCGAAATATTGACTCTACTCTAAAAAGTACTGCTGATAAAACCTACCCATCGAATTATCCTTCGTCGTCATGCATGACAATTGGCGCGCTAAATATCTTGTTCTAGACATCTCCACAAAAATAAATCTATCGCATTGTGATCGGGAAAGGTTACGTGTTTTTAAGAAGGAGTTATTCTTTATCTAACCAATTGTTTGCTTGAATTCCATCAGAACCGATCTTCAAATCGCAGTAGTGATGCCAGAATGTATCTGCTTAAAATACCAATCTTCATTCTCAGATATCTCTTAAATGTGTGATATAACACATTCTTGTAAGATCAGATAAATATCAGTTATTGTATTCTCAAAGAAAAAAAGAATTAAAAAAATGGATCATTATACTGAATAGTTAAAATGCTCCGCAGACAGACGACAGTCGTGTATTGATTAGATTAATGAAGATTATTGAATCATTATTTATTCTTATTTATTTATGATCAATCATTATTTATTCAATATAAATAATCGTAATTTTTATATACAGAAAACTATTTTTCATTAATTAGATAAGAAATTTTTGATATTCATTTGATTTATCAATTTGAGTTGAACTGTTGTTTGTTATTATTTATTTTCTTGAGTAGAAAGTATGAAAAAGGAAAGTATTGTAATAAAAGACAAATTTATTCTCGAGATTCTGATGTAACTCAGCGTAGAGGCAAGAATAAACCATTCTTGGAATTATGTCTGTGAGCACGGTAACTCAAAAACGTTAACAGACTAGTCTGAAAAATTTGATATCCATCTTTGACATAAAACTGCTAATTTCTTAAGAGTTTTGTATGAAATCAATGAAAGGGAAGTCTGTCTGTCAATCTGTGTGCATGTGAACACGATAACTAAAAAACATTAAAAAAATCTTTTTCAAATGTTACGATTTCATTAAAAGAATTGTAGATCTACATTAAATTTTGTAGCAAATCAATCGAAGAGTTGATTGTTTGTCTATTTATGAGTGTGATTGCTACAACTCAAAAACGTAAAAAGCTGGTGGTTCTATAATGTGTGTGTGTGTGGGGGGGGGGAAACTCAAAGAAATTTTTGCATACATAATATAATCCGCGTTTTTTTCTTTACATATGAAATAATTAGACTCAATCGGAGCTGCGGGTGCGGCCGCTTGTAAGCAATATTCAGTTCTTGGACTAAATAAATAAATATAAATCACGTGCATATATATTTTATTTCAAGAATTTTAATTGCATGCAATGATATATCAAAAATGCGGAGAAGAAACTGTGAAATTATTTTATTTAATCTTATTTTCCTATTTTATTTTTCTCCTGTTTTCTTTTCCTTAAAAATTATCCATTTTGATGAAGAATTTGCAAAAATATTCATGCATGGTTTTTAAAAAATGGTGGTTTTTTTCCCTGTGTGGGAATTTTTATTAACTAATAATTTTAATTACAAAGTGTCGACAGAAGCGTAGTGTGACCACATTGTATTCGTGTCAAATCAATTAATGCCATAAAACAGAAAATAGAGAAGTGTCAAGATAATATATTTTGTTTCTTAAAATTCCATTTCAAATGTAACTTTAAATGAACATTTTTGAATGCATTACTGGAGATGTAGTTTTTATTTAAGACTATAAAATATATAATTAAGCATGTTTTTTAAGGAACTGTCGTTATTGTTATTAAAATGTTTGCGTGACTTAGAGAGTCATTGATTTGGCAAGTGGAAAAAGTAGAAACAATAAATTCAATCTTCAAATGTTTTTTTATTCACAAAAATTTTATTATCGTACATTTTTATTAAATTTTTTTATATTCAAATAGTTGTTTCTAATCTCATCTAAATATAATGGCTTAACTTTTCTTTTTTTTGTAAAAATCATTGCCACGGAGATTAAAATAAGCGTACTTTTAATTACTAAACAATTATTTTTGAGACTAAGTAATTTTTTTTTTCTTTCTTTCATTTACTTATTATAATGAGCTGCCATTAAAATTTTTATCATATCTACATGGTACTTGTCAGCAGGTACGCGCACGCACATGCTCTGAGGTACATACTAGAATGCAATGCATGCTCCGGTGAGTGTTGGTGAATTTATATAATAGTAGGTAGTTAAGTAAATTGCTTCTGAAATAAATAAAAAAAAAATTCGATTGTCAATACATTTTTTTCAGTAAATCATCTTGAACCATAATGTTAAGGAAACGCAGTATGAAGTTAGAGTATATCAAGTTCTTGACACTAAAATACGAAAAAAATAAGTAAATAACAGGTATACTAATCGATTTCGCACGTAAGTAGCTTATATAAAATTAGACTAATTTTGAACGACGATGTGCATTCATACATTGATGTTGGATTTATATTTATGTGTATTTTTGCTATGATTACTAGGATGTATCGAATAATTAAAATTTGTTTCATAAAATCTCAGGAAGTGTCAAAAGTTGTCTATAAGTAGATTATAATAATTGATATAGACCGTTTATAATTTATATCAATAGTCTGCATTATAATATTACTGAATATATAATCCATACTATAGTTATATTGAATATATAGTCTTTATTATAGTGCTACTGAATTTATTAAGAATTTTTGAAGAAATCATCTTCATTTCTTCCAATCTCAAAATTTTAATTTTTTATGTGTTTTATAATTAGAAATATTTTAGTCAAAACTATAATTACACTGATTTTGGTAAACTCTTTTAAATGTGGAGTCCCCCGATATGGATTTATAAATAGCAGATAGTAGAAAATTTTGTCTGGAACCATAATACTTGGCAATTCGATAGCTTAGCTTTGCCTGCGATTTGACATCCGCACTTTTCATTGTAGAGGTTTTGTGTTTGGTTTCAGTTTTTAAAGTTTTTCTTTTATCAGTAATGTATTAAATTTGTGTTTATTTATTTATCGGTTCCTTAAATTTATTTAGAAATCAAAATTATGGCTCAGATTAAAAACCGTGTTAAGTTTTCGATTATCAACAGCCCAAATGATATCAGCTACGTTTTACTAATGCATAAAGATATATTGCTGTACTGTTATTGGAGCAATATCATTGAAATGTATCTAGACATCATTATTAAAGTGGAGGGGGAAAAATAATCCTCTGATTTCAAATCTTCAATTACAGTTCATTAGGCAAAAACGGTTACATTGATAAAAAAAAGTTATAAAAGGCTATTAAATTTCTTAAATTTTATTCAAATCAAAGAGATGTTTCACATTTCGGAAGTGAAATCCAAGAATGCATAAAAGAAGCAAGGACAAAAAAATCTTAGATATTGCAATTTACAAATATATGAATGTCAGATTGTGTCGGTGTGAGAAATCATGGAAAGTGCCACTATAAGAAAGATAATTTATAATTAACCAAAGATCTGAGTGAGCATTAACTAATTGGTACTTTGATATACAAAAGTTTTCAAGAAATAGTTGCATGTAAAGAATATGACCAAGTTTTATAAAAAAAAAATTACGTCAGTTAACTTCTGCCAGAAGTACAAGAACCATTTGAAATCTTTAATAGATGTAATTAGATTTAAAACTGAAGTAATAGAGAAAATTATTACTGTGAGAACAAGACAGTTATTGCAGATGACAAAAATACCTCAAATTTTTCCTGTCCACGTAAAGCTAAAATTCATATTTACAAGAGCATTCGATAATAAAGCCGTTACTAGTTGAATAGCTACCGCTTTTGTTTCAACATTCCTTCCTGGTGACAACCATAAAAAAAAGCCAATGCAAATTTTTGAATAATTATTGACAGAGAAAGTTTCGAAAAGAGTAAACAAATTCTAGTACTGACTAAGGCTTCCAGTAATCTCTGGAAGCCTTGTCAGAGATGACAAGATAATCAGATCAAGAATTGTTTACTCTTCATCTTCATCAGATCAAGAATTGTTTACAAGATAATCATACCACCTTTCACGGTTAAAGCAGATTATAAACTTAAGTAAACTTATGAATAAATGTAAATAGTAGTAGCAAGATAGGGAAGTTTAAGTGCATGAAAATAACATTAAATATACAATCTCTTGCATGTGGCAAATTGTGAATGCTTTTTGAAATCAGCTAGAGGTTGCGTGTATTTATAATAGTTATGACAACGATTACTTAGCATTTTATGTTACAATTAATAGTTTATAATAAAAGAAATTGTCTATTTTTTTAAGTTAGGCCATAAGCTGGGTCAGTGTAATTAGATATAATTGATGCTAATGATAAAACACACGAATTGTCTCATAAGAAGTAAAATTTTGAGATTATTGTGAGAAATAAAGATTGAATTTAATAAAAATCCTGAAAAAATGAAATAATGATACTCTACTGAACAAACAACTTTTGACATTTAGTACTATTTGATAGATCAATTTTTTAGGATAGGATTTTCAATCTTCTCTAATGTTTACGTTGCGTTATTTTTAAGGCGATAGTAAGATATTATATATCTATTACGTTTAATAAATAGCTGTATTTTTAATTAAACTCTGCAAGACATCAATTCTTGCTGAATTGTACTCCGTGCTCACACAAGTCGGCCCTATTCCTTTTATTTATTTATCTTGAGGACCTCTGTTACCTCCCTTTCTTCACTGGCATGACAGTCTCGGATGAGTGCTGGCCTTTCTCAGAATTCTATGCCGCCCGATTCTTTGCGAAGGTTTTCCAATTTATCACTTTAATAGTTTTCAAGTCTTTGTCCAGGTAGTCAGTCCACCTAAATGTTGATCTTCCTCTTTTTCGGAGAACTCTGTTACATTTTAATAAATTTATTTGTAGAATTAATTTTACTCCATTTATTTTTCTTGATTCATTCCATGTTAATTTTAGTTGTTCAATTAATTTGCTTTATTAATTGTGATATTTTTGGATTCTACCGTGAAAGGTCAAAATTCTAGCCTTAATTTTCTATTTTTATGTACAAAAATCAGAGACATTATCGTCATTCATGATATAATCCTGTATATATGTAATTATCACCAATGTACAAAAGAGAAAAATCTTGCGACCGGCTTATGACCTTCGGATTTAAAACGTGGGACAGTAGAAAAATAGTTAATTAATTTTTCTTTTTGGAATGCATGTTTTTTTTATTGAGAATGTTTTGCATCATTTATGTTTTACATCAATGTATATCTTTGAATTGACCGGGGACTTTATCATTAAACTTTATAGATTATAAATTACATATTATTATGTAAATTATAAATTATACATTTAACTATTTTTTCAACAAAGTTTTTTCAAGTTTGAAACGCCCTCTGACGAAAATATTCATCAAATTTATAGACTTCTTTGGCTGTTATGTTAAAGCATGGAACAAGGTATAATGAAGACCATCATCAGCACTGAAGGTCACATGATTAGCCTACAATCACACAAGGTCTGGAATAATCTGTTAATATTACATCTGCGTAATACCATGAGCTACTGTTGTTGGAAAGAGAGTAATTATGGCCCACGTGATCTCCCCCCTTGATTTGTTCGAATAATTCAACCACTTTGACCGTTATCGGGGTGGGAAAAGGCACAACCAGGGTTCGACAACTCGGCAGGGGTGGATCTGAAGCTTCAATAAGCCCGGCCGAAACTCCACTAACGTGATTCTATTAGATATAATAAGGAAGAGAACAATTAAGGCGAGAGAGACAGCTGCGAGGTCCACGGCGGCCAATCGCGAAGCTCGTGATGTCACTAGTTGCACGTGCACCCCTCCCCACCGGGCACGGTCCATTAGTGTGTGAGCGCGAACAGTTTTAATGTGTGTGACTGTGGAAGATTTTTTGGTAATGACGTCGGTTTACTTTTTCTTTGCCTATGCAGAATGACAGCGATTTGGGAAAAGTGTCGGTGGTCGGCCCGTCTTTTCATTAGCTCGATTTGTCCGTTCCGCGGGTGGTGGTCGCGGGAGAAACTATTGTTTTGTAATTGTCTCCGAAACGAAGGTGCCCTTGTGCCGATTCAGATTTTCGAACAGAAAAATTGAAATGTTCTGTGCCATCAAGGATGATTTTTTCAATTGGTGCAATGTTTAAGTGTTATACTTCTATTGTCTCTTCGTTTGGTTAGCACTTACATAAGTGCTTTCTGCGCCTCATGTCTCCGAAAATGAAACATAATGGTGAGGTAGACATGAATTGCATTTGTAGACACCTGAAAACATTTAATCCGTGATTAATCCATCCTCCTTTAAATATTGATATCTTCACAATATTTCAATTTTAGGACATAGCATAGCATGAAATATATATACTCATAAATATGCATTCTGTTATAGAATATTTTATATATGTTCTTAGAACTGAATATAACTTTTTAAAGAGAACGTTTTCAATGACGTGATAGCAGATTTAATGATTCATTTCATTGATCATTTTAAAGTTGCAAGTGCATTGCTGAGAGTAGGACTCGTCATTTTGAGTCATTGCTCACTGATGAAGTTGTCGGCTGACTGAAGGCGTCACTATTACTCCTCATACATTCACATCACGCCATTACAAGAATCTATGACCAAAGACAACAGATTTTGTGACCTTATACATGGAGGAAAGAGAGAAAATCGATTACGAAACCTCTACCCTCACATTCCTAATAAGCTCTTAATATTTATAAATCCTTGACTGCTTTATTTAACAAAAAAGGCTGGATGTGAAAAGGAATTCCACGAAAAAAGATAAGTTTTCATCAAAACTTAATAAATGCTGCTGTAATGCATTTTGCGGCATGGAAAAAAGCAAAGAAATTAGAATAATTTCTCATTTTAATACTACATAAGCTGCCTCCACGGACTAACATGTCCACTGGAAATATTGATTATAATTTATTTTAGTTTATTTCCGATAATTGAGTTTACATAATTCTGCTTATAAAGTAATTTTAAACGTCGAATTGTTCTAAACATTTAACCTGGGCTTCTTATCTGTCCAACGTCTATACAAATGCCCGTAATAGAGACGGAGACAATATTTATTCACGTCATCAATGCTTTATTGTATGTTGTCACGCCACCTTCATTTTTTAAAAATCTTTAATTTTTATTTCGTGTACTATGCATTTATTTTCAACATTGCGCAGCCTTTCTGCTGAAATAAAACACGCCAATAATAAAACCAACCAACGCCGTCATTATTGTACAGAAAATATTTTCTGATACATGGAGATTTAAGAGAAATTTGTTTACAAATTTCTCACTTTCTCTACATACAAACACACATACCTCCGTTATAATATTACCTTAGCTTTCAATACTGGAAGCG
Source organism: Argiope bruennichi (assembly GCF_947563725.1). Taxonomy (NCBI): domain Eukaryota; kingdom Metazoa; phylum Arthropoda; class Arachnida; order Araneae; family Araneidae; genus Argiope; species Argiope bruennichi. The sequence goes on along the minus strand of NC_079154.1, from coordinate 69,702,051 downwards.
ATACAAGCAATTAAATATTCGCAAAAATAATGAGATCAGTTAGAATTTCATTGCAAAAATTCCAAATTATATTTGTAAATTATACAGAATTTTTTTTCCAAAATTTTTTACACTCGAGGAAAACTGAACGATAACTAAATCATCATTAAACTGATTAATTTTGTGAATTTATAGTTAATAAAGAAATTATTTTTGTTCTATAATATCTACAAAATTTATGGACAAAATTTTATATTTTTAATTAAAAATTAAAAAAAATCACCACTATTTATTTCGAGCTTAAAAATTATATTTCTGTCAAATTTGATAATTCGAGATTAAACGGACTATCCTGTAGAGCATCAGCGCTCATGCAAGCACTTCCCTTCTACTGTTATTAATAGACAAACCGGAAAATAAAAAAACGAGGCATTAATTTAACATCATTAGGCAATCAAAACTATTCTCTCTCTAAACTAATAGTTTGTCCTAGACTATTAGATTCCTTTGATACTGGGATTTGCACTTTTTTTAAACACTTCACATATTTTTATAATGGCTAAATAATTCTTTGAAACCAGTGATAACATGATTATATTGTTTAAAAAAAGTGGTAATGCCTATTTTTTAAAATTTATTTCTTTTAAATTAAAACTTGCTTCATTCCCCGAGACATTTTTATACATTTTATTAAACAAATGTTTTTTTTTTTTTTTGCATTTAATTTAGAAAAAAAATTCATACCTTATTTTACCATAATTCTCTTGTAGAATTAGACTCTAATATAATTTTCACAGCATCTTTAATTGAGCCAGGAGGCCTGGTGGTAAGATCTCGGGGGCAAAGTGTGCTAAGTTCGTGCCCCAATTCCACTGCAGAACCGTCGTGTAAGTGGATTTGGTGCACAATAAATCCGTCGGGGCCAACTGTCCCCCCGTTGGTGTGGCGCGGGAGTTTGGAGAGAGGAGCGCCAGCTCAGATGTCGTCCTCGCCTTCTGCTCGTGGTTCAAAATGACGGGATCTGTCTCAAAGTATACCTTTAAAAAAAAAGAGATGTTAATATGAATAACGTATGTGATAACTCTTGTGAAATTTTTTGTCAGTAAAAATATTTTTTGATAGAATAAATCGGTAGGCATTTACAAATGTTGACTTGAAAACCCGCATTGACGGAATTATTGATTTAAGAACCTTTTATCTTTTCAGTTCCGCATTCCGTCTTGAATGGCGCAAAAAAGACTTGTTCTGAGATGAGTTCTTTAATTCAACGAAATAAAATTGATACGTTGAAAAAAAAAAAAAAAAAAATAAGAGATGAAAACACTTCGCCAATCAAAGCCTATATGAATGATGTCAAAGGGGAAAAAAAAGTCACCAAGCGTTGTTATAATGCAAAAAAGAAGCTTACAAGTGCCAAAGTAGAGCCAATTGTGACAAATGGCATCAATAAACAACCAATTGCACAATTGATGTTTGGCAAGCGACGTGACAAGACGCAAGTTCAATGGTTCTTAACAAGGGGAACGATTCTTCAACGAATAAGGTGAAAGGTTGCGAATGATAAAAGAAAACAAAATTCAAGATTCACTGAAATGAGTTGAAATGAAATGAAAGTTATTTAAAAATTTTCCCAAAATTAATATGGAATATTTTAAAGGGAAAAACTAGCATATTTTAAACAATCGACATTTACCTTAGTTTGAACACCAAAATTTATCTTGGTTTACATGCTGTAATCAGTTATTTAATTGAAACAAAATATTATTTAATTTTGATGAGCCATTAATTAAGAGCATTAAAGCTTGTTTACTCCCAATCATATGATTATATAATATCATAAATTCGAAAATAGAAAATTTTAAATGTGAAAAGTACATAATAAAATAAAATAAAATAAAAAAAAAACAATATCTGAAGCACTTTATGGAAACAATTCTTTAATTTTCGCTTCTTGAAAAATAGTGAATGCTATATTTATATCTTAAAGAAACGTCTTTCTTGATAATCAAAGTATAGCAGGGACAGACAGAGGAATTTTGAATCGCAGTCAGAAGAAAAGGACGGTAATGGACTTGAAGAATTCCATTTTTCAAATTCCATACAAATGCGAACGAATACTTTTGATATCCATATTTAATCTACAATTCCCTTTTCTTGAATTTAGTGTTTAACTTAATATTTTCTAAATTGTATATCCAGTATATCCATAATCTGAAGCTAAAGAACAAACATCGTGGCGGTTTACAAAGAGAGCGAAATTATCATTATTAATTTACGATGAGGATTGTCTGATGTTTACATTATTAGCACAGATGACAATAATTGCCATCCAAAGAAAGATAAGCTCAAATTATATTTGGGAACTATTCTTATCTAGCTGTAGAAGAATAATTTTCCAAAAACATCATTTAGTCTAACATTTCTTTAATTAACAAATAGCACTACCCGAAATAAAACTTGGAAGGAAAAAAAATGCGTCTGATTTCGCCAATTCTAACTATTGGACTTATTTCAAAAAATTTAATTTCATATGAAAATACACGCAACTTCATATGAAATGACACTTCTAGAGGTTTCATTAGTGGTAACCTATCCATCACCGTTCTCCATTTCCAAAGAAATCGGAAAAACTCTACTTTACATTTTCTAACTAAGTAGAAATCATTGATTGAATTCTCACATAGTCATTGTACCGATGCAGAAATTCATTGTTTCATATGACAACATTAGATAAGTTATTAATGTTCCGCTGCTTTTCTCAGGAGAAATATGCGTAATATAAAATATATCTCCACATTTTGGGATTTTTTTTAAAACTAATATTACGTTGTAATTCGGTTATAATTTAGCGAGTTCCTTCAAATAGAACTTTTGTTGGAACTAAATTTTGCAATAAGATTTTAAGTGATCCTAGTTTTAAATAAAATTTATTTGAACCGAATGGAATATTGCTCCTGCCTTGCCGCTGACTCAACGAACATAAATAATCCAAGCTTGCGAAATGGCGATTAACAAATTTGGCTAGATTTTTCTTCCATATAAACGTTTTTTTTCTTGAATAATTTTTTATGATTCTTTGTTTTCTTACTTTTAATGCTGCAATATGTCATATTATTCTTACAGAGAAAGTTTTCTTTCTGAATCAACGAAAAAAAAAGTTATTCATAATTAAGTTAATCATAAATTAAAGAGAAATTTTCGAAGAATCACCTTAAAAATTTTCAGAAAGGTAATGGAAATAGAATGCCAGATGCAGAAATTTTAGATTTCAATTTTAAAAATTTTTTCAGGAGGTGTTGTTAGTTTAAATTACAGTTAACAAAAAGTTTTAATTTTTAATTGCATAAAATTATGTAGAATTTGAAGATTTAAAAAATGTGATCGTCGGATTTTTTTTATTGATCAATTATTCATTATCTATTTCTGTATCTTGGTACGACTCAATTATACTTTTAATAAGCATTCCAACTAAAAGCGATTTCAGTTCATTTACTACCTTGACACTTAGTTTTGAATTACTTTGTATTCTTATTTTAAGACGAGTCCACTAATATTAAAGCTATTGAATTTATCCTTTAAAATACTGAATTCTGAAAAGTTCTAGATCTAAATTTTAATTAGACTTCAATAGAATTCTAATTAAAATTTGTTTTTTTAGAATTAGAATATTTATTTGTTTTCGTTTTCTTTATAGGAAACACGGTTTCATGCTTTTGTATATGTTCTTCAAGACTGGTAAAATCTTAATTGTCTTTTATTTGCCATTTTCACTCAGCTTTTTTCTTCTTTATTCTACGATTCTTCATGCTGTTCTTTATTCTAGATTAGATGCGTTCTCCTCCATTATATTTGTAAGCAAACAAGGTAATAGCAATTTTGCTTGGATAGTAGCTTTTGGCGAAATTATTCTTTATGTACAAAATAACACTTGAAGTGGTTTTTCTCCAGCTATTTGTAGGAGGAAACATGTAATGGTTTCATTTGGTGTAAAGAAGAATTATTTTTTAAAAAAAAGTAGCATTCTGTTTGCATTCATTTGAATTTTGAATACGATTGTATCCATCATCGATGCTTTATTCATATTTAGGAGAGAATAAATTCGGACTGCGTTGCTTTTTTATTTGAGTAATTGTTTTTTAATTTAACTTAAAGTATTATATTGAAGATTTAAAGCATACTTATCTGTATTCGCTTGGATGGAAGACTTCTTTCTCTGTTTTAGTCTAACATAAAGAAGGAAATTTATGAAATAATCCCGTTACTCATTCGCGAGAAGAAATAATTTAAAAATTTATCTTTAGTTACATTCCAAATGAGTTTTGGCATTGTGGCATGATTCGTTGTTTCAATCGAACAATTTCTTGTTTACTAAGTTTTTTTTCTTTCTGTTTCTTTGGACAATTTTGTTCAAATAAAAATTGTTATTAGAATGTTTAATTTAACTCTATCGAATTGCTATTTTCTCTGTGGAAAATTATATTTATCAGATATTCTGTTTTCCTCGCTTTAGCGTTTCGTAGGCATTTTTTTTAACAAAACAAAAACCTAAAGAAAGATGAACCATTTCTTGAGTCAGTTAAAAAAATTTTCTTAAACCTTATAATCGAAAAGAGTAAGATTTCTGGAATCATGAGGGATTCTTAAATCTTTTCATCCCAGAACTAACGTGTCTAGATTGTAGATGTAATTTTAATTAAATGTTAATAATCAGTTGAGAGAGGAACTTAAGATTTTCTTACTCGAAATGGATGGTGTCCTTATGGAAGAGAATTATATTCACTTAGCACTTCTATCTTGATGAATTATCAGCTCTCTTGTGTGATATCTCTATAATTTGTATTTTTATTTACTTTCAGAAAAGTATTCCCATGAAATAAGGATTTCGTTTAGTGTTTTGACTTTTTATTTCTTATCCTTTTCTTACGTATAACATGTTCTTAATTATAAAAATGTCCTTCCTATTTTTAATCGATGTGAATTGTTTAATCCTATTTGTAACTGCATTAAATGACAATTATTTATCGCTATTGTTTTTGTTTCTGTAGATTAAAAGCGCCATGTTTAAAGGAGTGTTAAAGTAGATTCCTATCTGTATTAAAATCAATTCTTTTCTCGAGTGAATCTTGAGTTACTGTTCTAAGTAGCTGTTCAGGTTGTAAAATGATTATTTTATCAATTTTATCTATGAATGATATTTGTACAGTTTATTAAATTTGAATGGTTATAATCCCTCCGTTTACAACCATTTTTATCGATCCCCTCAAATTTAACTTCAGTGGTAATTAATGATAGCTTTCCTGAGATTCGCATTTCGCTTCCTTTCCTCTTCAATTTACTCTACTATTCCTCTGGTCCCTCGAAAAGTGCAACAGCAAGGTGGTACAGGGCAGTTATCTTATCTTTACATGTGATCTGTTCTGCTTATTAAGTGTCTACGACTTTTTACTGGCAAATGGCAGTGAAAAAGTTAATCGAGTACGGCATAGTCATTTTTGATTCAGTGAAAAATGTGTTCTTCAAAATGTGAGGGAGTTGGTTTTCAGAAAAGTCCATACCCATATTGAATAGATGTTCAGTATGGGTATGTACTGGGAAGAAGTATCGTTCATTATGTTTCTAGTTCATTATAATATTTCGAGTTTTTTAGTTCTAACCTATCTGCCATCAGAGCTGTGTATTATGAGTAACTGGACCTATGAATACCAGGTCCTGTAGGATAAGTATAAATTTTCAACAAGATCATGGCAATTACAAAATGTCCATAATGAAAGTTTTCTTATTCAGAGTTGCCAACAGTTTAAGTATTCATCAGATAACTGAAATTTTATGGGTGGCTTAATAAAGAGATGGGTGTTGTTCAAGCAAATAAAGGAAAATTTTGCTTCCAAATACAAACGGCCACTAAAGGGCTTTTTACCTCGAATAACTCTTAGTGTGTATGCAGGTTTGTTTGTCAAGGTATTGGTGTAGATTTTATAAAAACCTTCAACAATTTCAAAAAAAACCTTGGCCATAATATCTTTTAGTTAGCGTTTTGTACAATAATATGCAAAACACACAATACGCAAAATATAATGTGTAAAAATCTTTCTGCCTTTTAGGACTACCAGCTTAATTCTGATTATTTCTTAGTTGGTAAACGCTTACTAAAAAGGGGTCTCCCATTAGGGTGTGTTAAGTTAGGAGTTCGTAGATAAGTGAAGACTCTACTTCCATACCCCTTATGGCAAATACATCATGGCTAGTGATAGTCCGTTGTGTTCGTTCTCAACATTCCACCACCGTGCTGTAGCAATACTTTGAATCACATTACCTGGTGCTTAAGCAGATCGACAGAGGTTCTCCTGTGCTGTCATTAAAAAGTTTTTAAAAATATTAATTAGATTTTTAATTAATTAAAAACTAATCAAGTACAATATCTATACCATTTTTACACTAATTTAAAATCCACAAAAGTATCCTTTCATTATCATCAATTTTATTTCGGTATATTTATTTATTACCAATGCTTGATTCAAAAGATCTTTGCATTTCATTCGATGTTGAAATGCTCTGTAATCATTTTAATTTTGGAATTGGCTTTCTTAATATAGCTTTTAATTAAAGAAACTAAATTTATATTTTCAAAATCTTTAATTTTCAAGATTAACTTTGTATTTCTGCCTTTTTAAAATTAAAGCCAGTATCTTATAATTAAAGCTAGTATTTTGCTGTAATTTTATGAATATATTAACCATGTTTTTGAAACGATGGCGGAATAGTGTTATAGAAATGCAGACGATACAATAAATAATGCCCGTTTTTAAACGATGGTGGTACTTTTAGGCTGGTATTCCTTCTACAAAAAGGTGATAATCATTATAGCTGATAGAAATCATTACGCACAGAATGTAATGGCTGGTATAATCAAGCCTACAATTTTATTATAATGTAATGTTTCGTTCTAGAAAATGAAATTCATTCTTTTTTTTCTCCTTTAATCAAAACACTGAACTTATACTATTGTTCCATAGAATCCTTAGATGTGGAGGGATTTGTAAGCAATCGAATCGCTACCCTTAAGGATTCTGAGAAATAATACTATTCGAAAAAGCAGAACTGTAGTCTGTTCTTTCTAGAAGTAGAGGAAAACTCGTTTTTACTATGAGTTAATAGAGGAAGACCGAAATTCAGATTGTTTAAGGCAACACCAATGCCCACAGCAGTTTTTTTTTTTTCATCGATTACTAGAAGAATGACAGAATTTGCTTTGAGAAATGTACGATGTCTTTAAAGCAGACACCTACTAAGATCTTTGTACTGCAGTTAATTGTAAGTTATTGCCATTATATTGTAGACATTCATGCTGTATCATGATAAGTCAACATTTGAGTGCACAATTTCTTGTCCAAATAAAGCATGAATTCTTTTCATACAGTTCTACAGTAGAGAACGGTCTTTTTTCCTCTTTTTTTTGTAAATGGAGGAGTTTCAATTTAGTTTTAAAGTGATAAATTAACAATATCACTTTCTACTCTTGCATATAATATCATTTTGACTAACTAATCTGAAAAAAAAAATGCGTCACTTAAAAAAAGACAAATACATCACATAAAAAAAGACATAAAATACTAATGCCACTTTTTAAAATATTAGTTTTGAATTGCTCATCAATTGATCCATTAACATTCATTCATTATTTCTCTTCACTAAATCACTACATCAATCAGAGAATCATTTTCTTTTTACCTAGGTTTAATTCGCAGTTTGACTTTCTAAATTTAAATACACTGTTGCAATTTGTGTCGCAAGCACGTCCGTGCTCTTTCAGTCGTAGAACAGACACTATGGCGTAGAAAATTGACTCTTCCACGATGTGAGGGTCACCCCCATCTCGTGCACTGACCGTGAGTTGTTAGCGGCCCAAGAAAGGCGAGCGCGAGTCCATGGTGTGAATGGTCCAGCGGGTTGGCAGGGCATGCTCCAGTAAATCACCTGCCAGATTAGAAGATGCAACAGCAACGTCCTTGGCTTTTCACTTGTTAGTGAAATTGAGTTCAAACGGGTGGATCGGTACACTTTTTCTTTCTGACCTTCATGGTCGACCGGGCAGTTTGGTGATGACTCTCTCAGATGGGTGGGGTGGTCGGTGTTGAAGTTTCGGACATTTCGTGTCGTTGTTGCGCCAGTATCACGTCCCGTTCCGCTCCAGAGGGTTCGGGGTGAAGATCTATGCTACTGAAACACTCTGCATTCGTATGCTAATCGCTTTTGGCAATTCAAATTGGCACAATCCCATAATACGACATCGTCTGGCACTTAATGCATTCATTTAATTGGGTGTTGGTTTTTGATTGGATATGATTCTTATCCTTGAATTTTTTTTTTTCTCTCTGGGAGGGAGAAGATGATGTTCTAGCAATGTGTTTTACTTTTCTCTTTCTTCCTGATTAATATTTTATGGTGGTTATTTTCGAAAACTGACATAGTGTGCTTTCACTAAGAGTCTGAGTGAGTTATTCTTTTAAGTAATGTCGAAACCATCTATTGTTGTCTTGGTAACTACTTTTAGAGTTTTTTCACAGAATTAGGATTCAGATAAACCTTCCGAAGTTGAGTTTCCAATTTCTTTATTTTGAGTAGTCTTCTGTGGCAAGTATTCCTTGTTTCTGTCTGATACACAATTTCTCTAGAAAATTATGCTTTTATACTCTATCTGTTCAGTAGCAAACAGGTTTTGTTATGAAGAAAATATAATGTTTTTGCGTTCTTTCACAGTAAGAAAATTCCCATGCATTGACGACTTAGAACTGTTAGATTCAATTCTAATCTAAATCCTTAGTTCAGTAAATGATTATTTCAGATATGAAAGAATACGCGTTGAATTTAAAGAATTGCTAGTTATCTTTGACTACCAGCTAGTTAGCCAAGGTTAATAGTCATTAAAAGCCAAGATACATAAATAAAATATTAATGGTTTTCTGCAGCAAAATATTCTTAAGTTTCAAATTTTGATAGATATATAATTCATACTATTTTAGAAGCCTTATACCCTTTTCATTTTACTATGCATTTTCCTTATTTTCTGTCAGATCCCCTAAAATTCTTTAAAAAATGGATACACTTTCTTCTTTCTAGACTTTTAACAATGTAATCTAATTTTTAACATAAAACAATTCAGAATTTGGCATTTTTCTTCATTTTAATAGTATTTTAAATATAAATTTATGTCTTCCCAGAATTTAAACGTATCACTTTTTTCCTGAAAGCTCTTTGCTTATAATTTGTAATAAAAATAATAAATCCGATTGTAAAACAAAAAGGGAAAAAATATCTGCAGCTTTTATAGTGAATTTTATCAATAGTTTTGGAATTCTTCCAGAATGCTTTTATATTATCGCTCGTGATATTCCTTTGATAATCGCTCAGAATTCTTGCGATTTTTCTTAAAAATTGGAAAATATGTTTCAAATATTTTTTAAAAAATTCATCAAATATATACAACAAAAATGTCTGTACCATTGAGAAGATAATTTTTGAATTTTAAAACGATGTAAAAATTATTTGTGTTTTGTAATATTTTCGGAAGTTAGCCAAAATTTTGCTTAACTTAATAAAAAAATCAAAAAAAAAAAAATCACTCAGATGTGCACATTCCCATCCTCCAAAGCATGTATGTACCAACCAAAGTAGATTTAGATCGAATGATCTAAGCTGTAAGCTCTTTCTTTATCTCACACACACACAAACACACTTAGTAATTTGATGAATTTGATTGACGCGACTGTTAGCTATGTCATAATATTCAGACTATAAATATTGTATTTTTATCTCGGTTATTAAATTATGAATTTTAGAGTTAAATTAGTCATTTCGGCGACCAATTGATGAGTCTTTAATTTTAATAGCATTTGTTTTGATCTAATTTAATTCGATTCAATTCACCATTTTAAATTCCAACTGAAATTATCATAGATGAAAAGTTAGTTTAAGATCTAATTTAAAAAGTGCATCCATCACAACTGATGGAAAAATAGATTCAAAAAAAGGTGGGGGGGGGGAGGGACATGAACGAAAGATTTTCATTTTAAATTTAGGGATAAATTATCATCATAATAAAATTCACATTGTTAGAAAATAATCTGTTTTAAATTCGGGATGAAAAAAACTGAAAATTATTTTTGTTTCATTTTTTATACTCAGATAAATATTTAAAAGTTTGGCGAAAAGTGTGGCAATTTCAATTTCGGTAAAATATTTACACATTCAAAAACTTATTTCAAAAAATTTCAAGGAAAAATGTTGTTCCAAATTATAAAAAAAAATATTTTAAAATTTAATTAAAAATTATATAGCATTTAATTTGCTAAAAACGAAAAGACAATATTTTGAACTATAAAACCTGTGTATATATTTCTTTTTTGTGTGTGTATGTGTGTGTGTGACAATTTTGGAATTTGCAGAGGGGAAAAAATGTTTAATATTCCTTAATTTTAAAATTATTATAGTTTCGAAAAAAACTACATCTAAACTACGAATCTAACTACCGTAACAAATTTTGATTTAGTCCAATTGGACTCCTCAATCCTATTATATCAGTTAACTATTGTCAAGTCTTGTAATCCCTCAGACCTACGAATAACGGGTCTTTATTTCGGTATCTTCAGTAATATCGATAAAAAATATATATGTATACATTTATTGAAAGGTGAATTATTGCACATTCTTCCCTGCTAAATTTTTACCGGTGCTTATTATATTCACTGTTTCCAGTTATCTTATAACAATTTTACGACGTTTTTCCGTTTTAAAATTTTTTAGTATCTATTAATTTTTTTTTATAAAAACAAATTTAAAAAAAAAACAGATTAACATAAATTTTAAGATTTCTATATTTTTTCGTTAAATAAGGAAAGTGTTTTACTCTATTGTTCACCTTACAATATTAATGAGTTGATGATTATTTAAAATTCATGTCAGTAAGATACTCTTCATCTTTATACTTATCTACCTAATTTCCAATCTAGATTTCTTTGTTAATCTTTTTCAGTAATAAGAATAAAAAATGTAATTTTTTTAATAATGATTATAAATTGTTCCTCATTTTTTTTAAATATCTTCAAAGAAATACGTTTTTTATAAAAATCAAATGATTTATTTTTGTGCATGTTTTAAAGATATTTTATACCAGTTAACAAAAATGATGTATTTGTACCAATTATACACGTTTTCACTTATGTCTCTAAGTCAACACATTAAAAATAAGCCTTTCTCAGTTGAAATTTTCCCTTTTTGTGAGAAAACGCAATTAAATTTAAAAGCATTTTGATTATCAATCAAATTTAACCTTGTGAAGTTGTTATGAATAATTACTTGATAATATGTTATGTGATGAATTATAAACTTGAAATTCATTTTGTTGTACAGTCTATCAAAAAAAAGTTCCTGAACACTTTTTATTGTTCTTAATCTATAAAACATATCATTTAATTTAGAATTATGTTCTCTTTAAAAAGATACAAATAAGAATCACATAAGAGGGCATCTACATATTTGTATTTATATAATCTTCAAATTTTTCATGTTCCAACCCTTAGATCCTTTTCATCTTTTAAATGATTCTGCGTAATAAAAAGTCCGCAGTTATAAAAATTTTAACAAATCTACTGAAAATAACTGGAGTTATTGAAGAAAAAGATTTAGATTTCAATATATTAACAACTATTAACGATTGTTGGGTGGTTTCAAATTATCTAGCGGCAGGCAATTAGTTTTATTGTACGATTATCAGTTTCGAAATAACGAGTCATTTCATTTTTTGGCGTATTTTGTATGGTTTCTGTAAAAAATTCGACTAATCACTTTGAAATTTCCCTAATTTTTCCGATTTAATAGATTTAATTTTCATTTACATCAAAAAGAGTTACTCATTATTTTTATACAATCTATGAACGTGAGCAATAAAAAAACTTTTGCTAAGGATATGAATTGTGAAATACAGAACACCACTACTTAGAATGAATCTGTTAAAATCACCATGCATTTGTTCACTTACAATTACCGTTGTTTCGAAATTCCAAGAAATCAACAAGATTTCATTTGCAAACCCCGCCTATTTCCTACTGTGCAACCATACTTCAAAAACTGTTCCAGCATCTTTAGGAGTTTCATTCGAAGAATAACAACAATGGAACAGGACGGTTTCTCTTTTCCCATGTTTTTTCAATACAATGAAATAATTAAAACCTTTTCAACGGAAATTGACTTTATGAGACATTACTATGTATTGCTGCGACATAAGATATTTTCAGCAAGGTCAGAATGGCTTCTAATCGTCAGGCTTTATGACCAACTATTTTAAATATTTAAAACCTAGATGAAAATGAGTAATAAGATAATTTTTTAAATAGTAAGTCATTATCTAATCCCTAAGGTAAATCAGAGAGGACAATTCTATTTCTATTTGGAATGGAAGTATATAGCTGAAAAATACAACAGAAGTAAAAAATCTGATTAAAAGTAGTATAAATACGATTTTTCTATTTATAGTTGTTTTAATTAGAAATTTAAATAATAGTTGATAATGCTTGGCAGATTTTTACTTTCTTGATGGGCTGATATTACAAAATCATGGCTTTCCATCACTTTATGTGTCACAAACAGTGGCGGATTATGTATTGTAATGATAGGGTAGAAACTATTACTAATTTTTAATTAAAAATTCAAAAGTTTTTCATTTATTTTATTTGCATTCCTTACTTTCTTGTGTAAAGATTTCCAGAACATAAAAAAAAAAATGTTTTGAAATTGTATGGTTAAAATAAGTGCACATGTAGAATTGTTACTTATAAATTTGCTTACGAAAAATTTTAAAAAAAAATAGTTTTTTATTAATAATTGCCTTTTCTTTTTTTATTTCATTATATTTTAAGTTAGTAAACAAATTTCTGCTGGTGGAAAAACGTTTGAAAGTTAATTTCTACCGCCTTTAATAAGTAAGATTCATTACTTCATACAGTACCTTCTCTTCAGAAACGAATACATTTGTTTTTTGCAATAAAATAGTTTTGTATCACAAGAATTCAAATAGATTTCGCTTTCATGTTTTTAACAAAAAAGTAACATTAGAATGATCGATTTGATAGAATTATGAAATTGATTTGATCTTCATTACATTATTGCAAAGCATTATTGAAAATTATTCATAAAACGCTTTTGGCCAAAACTAAGAACAAAGCCCAATGACAACTAAACTAATTTGAAATACTGATTAGAAGAACTTAATGGATCCTATCAGTAATAACTTTAAAAAGTGTTGCACTTGTACAGATTAAAGATTTTAGCATTAAACAAGCTTCATGTTAAATCATATAGCAATCTTAATACTTTATAAATGTCTTCTACACACTATTATTCACTAGAGTGTACAGTGAAAAACATTTTGAAAGCTCTAGATCATTAAAAATAAGTTAAGAAATTAATTATCTGAGAAGAAATCGGAGCTCTTATGCATTCCTTTCAATTAAAAGAGAATTATTAGATGATTCGGATGTAGAAATAATTGATAGATTTACACAATTATCTCGAGAATTAAAATGCTTGTTGGCTTTTCTTAAAGTAGTAACCGCAAGTAATACATTTCTGTACTTTTTGGCAATTAATCAACAGTAAATAGTATTCTTGAAAAATATTGAAATTGGTATAGTTTGCTCGTTATTTTAAGCTTGGATAAAAAAGAAATCTTGAAATAATAATGTAACTTCAAAATATCAGTATATTATAAACATATGGAAAAACTCGTTTGAAATTCAGTATTAATTTTCATTTTATTTGATATTCCTTAAATAGACATAATATTTATATATTATATTGTTTTTAGTAATTTAGCTAATGCATCTTTTAGATTGGTAATAAATTATATTAGTTTATTGTATATATATTATATATAAAATATGTGTGTGTGTGTGTGTGCGCGTGTGTGCGTGTGCGTGTGCGCATGCATGCATGCATGTATGTATGCATGTATGTATGTATGTATGTATGTATGCATGCATGTATGTATGCATGCATGTATGTATGCATGCATGTATGTATGCATGTATGTATGTATGCATGTATGTATGTGTGTGTGAAGGAATTTTTTTTATTTAAAAAGTTGGAAAGGATTCTTTCAATCACAACTTAATATTTTTTTTCATTATTAGGTAAAATGCTGATTTTTTAAAGGCTTTCATACTATAGAGTGCTAACGATTATAAATGCTAACCTTTAAACTGTTTAAATCATGCGTAGAAGCCGAGTGACATGCTTACTGCAGCGATGCAAAACACAGAAAAAGAAACCGTGGGAAAGTGTTCAGTTTATATGGTATAGAGAAGAGGATTTTACTTCAATCTAGCTGAACAAACGTTTGATTTAAACTACTGATTTCCATGTAATACTGCAGTTTAATGCTGGACAATGCAAGTTATAGAAATGTGACCCTACGAGATCCGCAACTGAAAAGTTAAAGAACTATTTAATTTTAAATTTAAGTGGTTAAGAAAATAATTAGTTTTAAGAACTCAGATAAATTATTTTTATGTATACATGTTACAGCTAAGAATAAAATTTACTTATTTCATGAAATAATTAGTTATATTCTTTCTATGAAATAACGGATTTCAGGCTTTAAAACACATATATGTTTGTGTTTATTATGGTTAACCGATTATTATTAATAATGATTCATCACACTAGAAAAATTATTTATTTGCATCGACCGTTATTATTGATACTATAAATGCAAAACATACTTTAAAGAAACAGGAATGGATTTGTTCATTTCCTCTTTCATTATTCATAATTGCAATTTTTATCAATTATAAAGATTTTTTTCAAAGCTATGGCAAGAGTGGCGCAATATATCGAGTGAGAAGAAAGAAAAGAGACCGTGTAAAAGCATTTTGAACTTAGAGTTTTTTGAAAAGTTTTTGCTTATATTGCATTTTTATCACTGTAGGAAAATAATTACCAAGTATATGTATTTATATACAATAGGTAAGAAATGGCGATCCTCATTTCTTAAAATGGAAAGATTATTCAAATTAGGTTAATAATTGGTTCTTTATAACGAACAATTTTTATACTAAAAGTCTTTGGATATCAGCCATTCCAGTCAATAACTCTACTCGAAGGTAAAAAAACTTCCGGTATAAACGTTTAAGCTTTTCTGTTCCTTAGTTCACTGATGGTGCGGTAGTCAGTCTCAGGTTCAAAAGTATAGAGGGCTTGTGGCTACGAGAATTGATTCCACATAAGATCCATCATGTATAGGAGAAGTATATCTGCTTTTATAACAATATATCTATGTCCTGGACAGAAAGGAATCTACTTTCGTTTTCCATACTTGCAGAAAGAGATATCGACAAAACTACCTTAAGTTTTATGAACTAATTGAGTTGCTGAAGTGACAATTTTCAACTGTACTATTCCTTTTTCCAGTACTGTTGTTAAAAAAAATAACAATCTGGTAACTGACATTTTGATTAAACTTATTTCCTGCTGTTATTTAACGTATTATACAACGTATTTCCTTTTTCACTTTTCCGATAATACTCTTATAAAGAATTAAAAGACCGAAGAAGACGTAGTAAAGAATTAAATACTCATTAAATTACAATAGAAATAGAATTTTTTGTGCTGTAAATATTCTGCAACGCATATCGCTGTTTGAAACCCTTTTTTGTCACGTTCCATACATCCCTTCATAAACGTTTCTGACATCTTTTATCAACGCGCGTAAAAGAAAGCACCTCGATCTGACGGTCTCGAAACAATCCCAAAGCATCGAAAGCAATAAATAACACGATTACCCCAACATTTGTTCATGAGAAACAAAGAATTGCCAATTGTTTATTTTTAGCGAATTTGCAAGGTTTCCCTCCTTATTTATAGTTGGAGCAAAATGCTCATTGTAATCGAAGCTTTTTGCAGCCGGGACATAATTTTAAACTCCTTGTGGCCCAGAATGTACAATGGACTGCTACAACAATTCTTCGAGTCCACTAGTTGCGTATTTATGACCAATTCATTACGGACCGGCCTGGCGTTTACGGCCAAATTTGTAGTGCGAGTCTCACCTAATAGATGGCTTTGTCGTCACGCTTGCTTGCCTTTCATTTCACTTCAATGGGGGATAAGAGCTATTATTCATTTTGTCTTTGTCGGTGTGGATTCGGGTAGGGGAACAATGGACGGATAGGTGCGTTTGTCCGACATTTATGATTAGTTCCCCGCGCATGATTCGTGCACAAAATCGGGCATTAAATTTATCAATGGATTGTGTTATTGAAACATTTCGAATGGTGAGAATAACACAAAGAGAAAAATAGGAGATTGACGATTTTTTAATGTTCTATTCGGAATTTTATGTCATTTTTTAAATCAGATCAAAACAGGAATATAATCTTTTATTATTTGCTATAATTTTTGAAATAATATTCAGATATGATGAGCTGTTGAAGCTTCATATATAACACACAATAAAAAAAATCTTTAAAAAAAAAAGAATTGCAGTACATTAAAATTCAATTTTTTTTCACTCACTTTTCTGTATTTAACTAGGAAGCTTTTGTAGAACTTTATGTACTGTGCTAACTTGGCAATATCTCGTATCTATTAATGAATGATAAGTTAAACAATGGACTTTCCAAAAAAATTTAATGTCAAAAATATAATGTATTGTGATAAATTCTGCTGCAAATTTTGGTTTATATTTTCCCTTCCATTCGAGAAAAAAAATTCTGGTCTCGCGGCGTTTGCTCAGATTAGGTACATATGTGATAAAGTAAGAACAAATAAAAAAACGCCCACAAAAAATCGTTTGGAAAAATTTCTACTAGGAAAAATCATAAGAAGGAAAAGCGGAAATAAAGGAATAAAATAAAGAAAATAAATACGTTATTGCAGTCTGAAAAAAAAAAAAAAATGCAAACAAAAAAAAGGAGGGGGGGGGTAATTGGAGTATAAATAAAGGTTTAAAATAGCGACTCTCCAAAAAAATTATGCTTAAGGAACATTTTATTCTTTAAAATTTTTTATCTTGGCCCTTAACTTTATTTTGGTATTTCATTCATTGCATAAAAAAATTAAAAATATTTAGTTATTATAAAAGTCTTTGGTTTCCAGTTCTTTTTGTTTTTAGTTGGTTGCAGAATGGTTTCTGTTATTCATATTTAAAAATTAGACAAAAAAAAAAAATGTTTTCTTCTCAAAATGCTTTCAATGTTTTTTATATTAATAAATTTTAGTTATCATTTTATACCATGCCAATTATTATTTAAATTATTTCTTAATGCTCTTTTTATCATTTATTGAATTTATCACATAACAGTCTGAGCGGCAGCACCGACTTTTCTGTTTTTCATGTTTAGTTCAAAAACAGGTTAACTTGTATTCATACAGTAGACTTTGAGTCATTTGGATTCTGTTATTATCCGGCCTTTTCTGATTGGTGAGTTAAAAGTACTAAGGTACTATATTAAAAACAAGCCACTGCGTGCGACGTACACATCAGAAGTTTGAATATATTTTGCATTTTTTTTATATATAGTTCAATTTGACACTAAAGCATGTTGAATTTTTTATAATTTTATTTTTAATACTTTTTTTACACAATTTGACACTTTTTACAATATTGTACAATAAACAAAAGCTTTGTTATTAATGTCATATGAATTTTTAATGTAAATGTATTTTTTAACTGAAATACTACTGGCTGATAACTGCTGGGGTACTGAAAATGTGGATTACTATACATATATTTTCTTAAACATCTAATATTTTTAAGATTTTAAAAATCTGATTAAATACAGAAAAATTCGGCCCCTCTCTTTGAAGTCTAATTTTTCTAAACTGAAAGGTTATAATATTAAAAAAATTGGACACTCGGTGTGTTTAAAGTATTATAAATTAAATAGTTTTGATTGAATGAAGCGCCGCTGTAGGGCTGCGGTTGTCTAGTGGTAAGATCTATGTCTCAGAGCTGAAGGGACTTCAAGTTCGGAACCCAAATCGTGTTTGCAGCCCTGGTGCACACCATGGGTCTCGTGTTTTCCTGCTGGTGCAGCACAGAAGTCTGGAGAGGGAATCGGCAGTTCCGGTATCGTCCTCGTCATGTAACTGGACTTCGAAGTCCATCCCAAAGTAGCTGTAATGTTATTTTCCAAATTGGATATTAAGGAAATAAGCTAAACTTGAAGGACATCAAATATGTCGCTTTAAGTATGAGTATCTATTGTTTATTTCATGCTGGCTTAAATTCTCTTGAATTTGAAACAAATTTAATTTTTCTTATGGTAAACCATTTAAAAATCATAAAAAAAAAACAAACATTTTCGTATACTCTGTAATAGAAGTGTTATCTCTCCATCACTCTCGCATAAAATTGTGGATCTTGTTCAAGCTCGTGAATGCTTTGCATAGTACGGCGAACAATAGTTACAAAATAACGAATTTTGGCGTCAACCTAGCGTTTTTACTGCAATTAGTGTGTGGATTTTAGTGATCTTTTGGCGATTAATCACGGACATGCTATGAATACACAAATACTAGAAAACCGAATTGCCGATCTACTAAAACTAAACCTTGAAACAAAGCTGCAGTTGTAGTCACATGATTACATATGAAATTTCATTTACTTATTTAAGTCATTGAGTTTTTGAATTATTGCGTTTATATGCACGCGGAAACAGGGATCAACAGAGGTCACTAACTCCCTGTCGGATTTGACTGTGGAAATCGGATGTGGATCAACATTTTAGATGCCAAACTATGTACCAAAATTTATCTATGAAGCTCTTTATATTTTGTAATTAACGGGTTCCTTGATGCTAAAATAGGATGTTCTCTTAATGGACTTCCTCGGAACGGGCTTCTTCCAAATTTTGATAGAAATCTACCAATTTGGTATTAAATCCATTGGTAATGATATTTACCATTAATTATTGGTATTAAAACCATTGGTATTGATATTTGGTATTAATTATTGGTATTAAATCCATTGGTATTGATATTTACCATTAATTATTGGTATTAAATCCATTGGTATTGATATTTACCATTAATTATTGGTATTAAATCCATTGGTATTGATATTTACCATTAATTATTGGTATTAAATCCATTGGTATTGATATTTGGTATTAATTATTGGTATTAAATCCATTGGTATTGATATTTGGTATTAATTATTGGTATTAAATCCATTGGTATTGATATTTACCATTAATTATTGGTATTGATATTTGGTATTAATTATTGGTATTTAATCCATTGGTATTGATATTTGGTATTAATTATTGGTATTTAATCCATTGGTATTTATATTTGGTATTAAATCCATTGGTATTTAATCCATTGGTATTTATATTTGGTATTAAATCCATTGGTATTTATATTTGGTATTAAATCCATTGGTATTTATATTTGGTATTAAATCCATTGGTATTTATATTTGGTATTAAATCCATTGGTATTTATATTTGGTATTAAATCCATTGGTATTTATATTTGGTATTAAATCCATTGGTATTTATATTTGGTATTAAATCCATTGGTATTGATTATATTGGTGTTAAATCCATTGGTATTGATTATATTGGTGTTAAATCCATTGGTATTTATATTTGGTATTAAATCCATTGGTATTTATATTTGGTATTAAATCCATTGGTATTTATATTTGGTGTTAAATCCATTGGTATTGATTATATTGGTGTTAAATCCATTGGTATTGATTATATTGGTGTTAAATCCATTGGTATTGATTATATTGGTGTTAAATCCATTGGTATTTATATTTGGTATTAAATCCATTGGTATTTATATTTGGTGTTAAATCCATTGGTATTGATTATATTGGTGTTAAATCCATTGGTATTGATTATATTGGTGTTAAATCCATTGGTATTGATTATATTGGTATTAAATCCATTGGTATTGATTATATTGGTATTAAGTTCATTGATATTTGTATCTGCCAATTTGGTATTAAGTCCATTTGCATAGGTATCTACTAATTTTATATTAACCCAAATTTCATTCGTGTAGCTCAAAGTATTTTTGAATTATCATGTTCACAGAAGGACAAGTAGACATATCTTATTCCAAAAAGAAGTTTTTCGAGCAAGTCTAAAACAAGGAAATCCTTCAAAATCGCGAATTCGATTTTTTTTTAAAAATGATTACAATATTTTCTTACAAAACATAAGTATTCGATGCACATTACCACAGAAAAAAAAAATCTGAAATATTTATATTTTCTGCGTCGAAGTTATTACTCCCAAATTTCTTTACATATCTTTACGAAATTATCTTTCCGTTCGTTCCACTTTCAAAACCTTAAGAGCAGACCCAATTTTCTTGCTCATTCAAATTGTAGCAATTCGATCGATCATTTTTATCTTCCAATAATTCGCTTTCTACAATCATCGGAAAAGTTTCGACCGCTTCGATGAAATAACTGCAATAAATATCCTCAAATAGCTTTTGAAAAGGCACCGCTTAACCATTCTCCAATCAGCTAAACCATCTTTTTAACAAAAGACTGAAGTTATTTCTATTTTCGCGTAGGTCACCTTAGCAGTTTTCCATTGTTCCAGCCATCAGCAAAAGATTTCAGTCGGCGATAAACCCCCTTCTTTTATTTCTAAACGCCCTCGATTGGCCTTGACCTTGGACATGCGTAACTGCGTAGTTCTTTTTACCAGATAGGCAAAATGTCTTTTCTTTTTTTTCACTAAGCAGTGATTTTAGGAAGCAATTTTGTAGCAGAAAACCTCGAAAGAGTGCAGTGCTCGCTTACAATGATCCTCTGATGTGAATGTTTTGTCCGACTCGTAATCTTTTTATGGGGAAGTTTAATAGAAATGAATAAGGCTTCATTAACTCGCGCATTTCGTTTAGTATATTTTACACTCTTGTTTTTAGCACTAATATAGAAGTAATAATAGCGTGCTGCCGTGTGTTTACTACCAATCATGAAATATTTCCCTTCAAGGTCGGATGTTGTAAGAGCATAACAGCTATTAAATATATTAAAATCATGTTTTAAACACAATATCTGAAATACCAAATTTCGCTTGGATTTTTTTTTTTTTTTTCTTTCGAGAAAATATTTAGATGCGGATTATATACTGATTAGATATATTTTTTCAACCTTGTCTACATATGAACTGGTTATTTAAATTTAAAAAAAATCATGAATGCATTTAGTTTAATGTTATTCGAAACAATCTGCTATGCATTTTGCAGTTTATTTATTGTTACTTATATTTTTGAATTTGCACTCAGTTTTACCATGGGGAAATCGGGTTCGACATGGCGCAATATGACATTGTCAGCACGAGAGCAGATAGAAAAGGCTCTAATCGTTAGATATATTGTGTGTGTGTGTGTGTGTGTGTGTGTGTGTGTGTGTGTGTGTGTGTGTGTGTGTGTGTGTGTGTGTGTGTGTGTGTGTGTGTGTGTGTGTGTGTGTGTGTGTGTGTGTGTGTGTGTGTGTGTGTGTGTGTAGAATTGCGTTTTCTTCCTCCAGGAAAGACACCTATATAGATAAACTTAAAAAGCAAAAATATTAAATATAAATACACAAGTAAAGAAATACAGGAAAAAGCGCGACTCCGAACCATTCTACTGTATTAACCACGCAATGATGCAGAATTTGAATATACTTATTCTTATAGTTAACTATAAAATCGCGTGTTTTCAGGAAAGATATCTATAAAGATAAACTTTAACCCTTTATTTACTGACAGTACTTAAAAGTACCATTTAAATCTGGCTTATATCTTCGTAATATGACAATTTTTACTGATGGTATTCTAAAGAACACGGAGAATGCAACCTAAATAGCAAGAAGTTAATATAAGCTAAAAGTAGGAATTAAAAATATTTAATTAATAATTAAATTAAGATTTCTATTAATTAAAATATTTTTCTTGGGTTCCCAGGGATTATTCTGCAAGAAAACTTAACTGCTAGTGCAAAAAGGAAGCTGAAAAATGGATGGCAACATAATTCGGTAAATAAAGGGTTAAAAGCAAAACTTTATCTAAATATAAATTTTGATCCAAATCGTTAGAGCCGCTTCCGAGATACACGAAATAAATAATTTTATATATATATACAAGAATTGCATGTTTAAAGTTATGATTTTACTACGGAATGTTCAAATTTCAAATTTTTTATTTTGATCAGAACAGAGATGAACGAGCAAATTTATAACACAGATTCAAGTTAATTAAAATAGTAAAAATGTTGTAAAGGAAATTTAATAACTGATAACTTTTAATAGTTACTTCTTTAGCATACAAATTGTTTTTATAAGAAAATGAGCTGTTTTCTTGTGCGATATCCATTAATTAAATTCAGATATAAGATTTTTGAGTAAAATGTCGTATTAAATATTCTTTTTAAAGTAATGATGTAAACTGATTTTGAAAATAATTAGCATGTCATTGTAGGATTTTTTTTAAATGTAGCAACATATTTTTATTTTGAAATATCGTAACCGATTACCATGAAATAGATTTAACAACAGACGTATTTCAATTTCACGCTTCTTCATCTTCGTCATCGTTTAACTATTGCAATTGATACGGAAATGACAATTGTGATTATTACGGAAAATATAATACTAATAATATTATTTTAATTAACTATAACAGCGTTTCCACGAATGCCGTTAAATATTTTATAATGCTCTGAAGATATCAAAGTGCACAGAATACGATCTATAATATTGTTCGAATAATGCTTACCACCATTAACATGAAATGCATTTAAGAACTGCCATTTCAACTTCACGTTTAGCTAATCATCATCATTATCGCTTAGTAATATTAATTATAATTATTGCACTAAATATAATACTAATAATATTATTTTTTGTTAACTATAACAACATTCAGAAGAAGGCTATTAAATTCATTATAATGCACACATCAAAATTCAAATAATGCGATCGATAATAATGTTCAAATAAGGCCTAGAATGGTAGGCTCTATTAAACATATAACCTCCATTTTAGATAGATGCTATTTTTTTTTTTCATAACATAAACTTTACACAATAATAAGATTATATTTTTTATTTGTATTTACGAATCACGTGAATATATCTTTCGTTATGGGTTGTAATGCAGTAATATCGTTTATTTGCAATAGAATCAATCATTTATGTTTTTGAAGTTTGTTCTGCGCTTTTAATCACATTGTGCAAAATCTCAAACGTTTCTGTGAAATTCACCATTCACTAATTTGAGTATCGAATTCACTATTCGATACTCAAATTAATCGTCGTAAAATTTGTAAAATATTATTTTAAATTTCTTAATATTGTAAATTCTCTCGTTTTTATACAAATTAAACAAGTTTATATAATTTTTCATTGTTAACTGAGTATTTCAATGGAGAAAATGTGCTTATCAATTCCCTAAAAACTGATTCAGTGATTTTGAACATTAATAGAACATGTGCATCAAAAAAAGAATTTGAAATGAAATATTACAGTAAGTCATTTTCCTGCAGGCACCTTTTTTTTCCTTCGCTTTCCTAGATTTACTCAGGTGATTTTTCAGAATTCTTGGCAATTCATTTGCAGATTTAAAGCTGGACAAACAAGTTTCCAAAATGTTGTTAAACTCTTTATTTAATTTATTTGATGTTTTTTAAAATCGAAATATCAATTTTGTTTCCGAAATCCTGAGAATTTTACAAATGTATTTTTACGGCCATTTTATTCAAAATTCTAAATACATAAAAGTTTTACAAAGTAACTAGACTAAAGACACCCGAAATAAATTAAAAATACAGAAATAACTACTCATAGTATATGATCTCCATATTTGATTTGGGTTTATCCCTAGTTTCTGCGCATGGGTACCGTTGACATTTGTTTTGAACCTCTTATTATAGCCAATCAGCATATAAATTCGTTCACTGTCGTCCATCGCCCCCCCCCCCCGCCCCTCCTTCACCAACATAATGAGACTGAAATTTTTTTCTCTTACGTTTTAATTAATTAGTTGAGTCATAAGAGTGCATTTGAAATCGCTTAATTCTGCAATAGATGATTTAATTACTCTTCAAATGACACTTTTAGTAAGAAATCAACTACCCTATGGATAACTACAGAATAACTAATAGGGCACACTAATTTATCTAACTTGCAAAGAAACACGAGGAACTGTCCTCATTTGAAAGTTCGTAAATAATCACTTGTGCTTCCATAAATAAAATGTCCCTCATCATATCCATTTCTATCGTTTTTTTTATTCCATTAGACCGAGCAGTCTGAATAATAACGTGTATTTCTTACAAAATAAATCGAAACACCATTTCTTTTATCAGGTTAGAAGATGTATTGTTTTAAAAATATTGATAAAATTATAAGATCAGTATAACTTAACAAAATCATATTTATTGTTATTTAAATCATTTTGATCATCACAATTATGTAAACAATGCTGAATGAAGAATTGTATAGTCCTAATAGAATGTATTTTGCTTTGTGTTTTTGCAATGAAATTCATCCGCAGTCTTGTTTTATTGAATAAATAATCTATCTCGAAGTCAGTGTACCATGAAAATAATGAACTATTAGTGAATAAAGTGATAAGGAAAGCATGCCATTGGCCTTAAGATCTTATTGGAGCCTAAACTTTGCAAAGTAACAATGAAAGCTATTGAAAAAAGTTTTTAAAATAAACTGTTTTTCCTTCCTAATGGTTGCAGTTAGCCAAATACGATATTATAAAAATACAAATCTAGAATTAGTACTTTCTTTATCACATGCAAACAATTTTTTTGGGTAGAAGATCTTTTTCTACAAAAACACATAGCACGATGCAACAAATAAATGTAGTTGCAAAATGCAACAAATTTATTGCAAAATGTAAACGTTAATCTGAGGTGCAATAAGTAAGGTTTGTAATTACATCCCAATAAGCAGTTCACTAAAATGCCTGCAAAAGCCAATTCTTTAATAAGAGTGAAAGTCAAGTTTCATCCCCAACATATTGAATCTTCCAGTTTGCTTTGCATTGATAACATTCAAAAATATAAATTGAAACCTTTTAAAAAGTGCTCTCAAAAGTATGCAATTACATAGCTTCCGCATTGTCTTTTAAGGAAGAAAAGAAGCTCTGATTTTAGAGAATTATTACTACATAATGAGTGCAAGAATTCCAACAAAAGTGACATCTCACGTCACCAGGGGGGCTTAAAAAACCAGCATTCTCACTTGTAATATCGGAATTCGATATTATAGCCTCATTAAGTGACAGCGAAAGCGTCCGCTGCAAAATATAGACTTTAAAATCCTTTAGCTATTTGTGTTTCCTCAAACAACACGAATAAGCATATCTCTTGGCCACGGCAACACAACACTGATAATGGATACTTAAAGATTGAAAACAAGTAATATGATTAAATGTCTCCAGTTGTATCAAACAAATAGATGGAATTGCATAAGGCTACATTTTATACAATACCTGTGAAGCATTGATCCATTTATAGGCGCAGAATTGTCTCAGCTTGTGTGGATCTGTAATGGCTTACCTAACTGAATAATGGATGGATTTACTTAGGTGAAAATTATAAGTATGCGACTAGGGCAGCCAAAAGTCTAGCAGATCACCTAAAAAAAGTACTGGAACACGATTCCAAATATTTCCTCAATGTTTCTTTTCCCATTCTTATTCCAAGTTTGCTGGGCCTTCATAAGGCTGAGTTCTGAGAATTTTGCCTTTTCATTTCGTTGGCCCTGTGTGTGCCCAATTATGGGGATATTTTTTTCTGACAAGGTAATAAGTTCATGTTTTGCATTCATTCTGTTACGGATCTGTTATAAGGCTTTCCAGGAATTTTAGTATCATAGTTGAAAAGAAGAATTTATAAATATTTCGAATAGATACTGAATAAAGTCGAAGTCAATGATTCACACTTTTTTTATCGTCAATCTTGACAACATTGGGGATAAAAAAAAGGACCGTTCTAGAAAATGCAAGATTTGTGAAAATATCTTTATTAGTGCCGATTTCCAAAGATTCTTATAAAAAATACCATTTCCTTATGGGAGACTATAAAAGGCGAAGCAACTTTAACAAGAAATCAGTTCTCCTTGTAATGTGAAGCATGAAGAGAACTCTCTAATGACGAACTTTGAGCATTATTCAAGTTTTGAAATCAGTGATTTTCTAAATTGTGAATTTCTACAAGTTCCGGTCTTTGTGTACATCTTTATGGTTTAGCTTGTGTTTTTCTTGTGAAATAAAGCGCGCGCTCGTGTGTATATTTAATTTCTATCGTGTTGAATTTCTTTCACCTCACCGGATAATACTGATTAGTTTTGCTTGTACTAAGACAACTTACATTACATATGAGATACCACAAATTATAAGATCATTTATATGAGTTTGGAGTTTTGTTATTGTCACTCAAAAATCCAGAGCTGAATGTGGGGAAACATATTTGGGATGCTACACAAGGTATTACTGAATAGAAAATTGCAAGAATTATGTCCCTAATGTTGCTTTAAAACGGGACGTTAATATAACTAAACTAGCAAGAATTATGCTCAGCAGGATGTTTGTATTTGATGTAAATCATATTTCCAGGAACTGTGAATCTATTTTTCGTAGCATTTCTGCTGCCCTTCGTACATATAATGAATCTATTAGTTTTTAGATCGGTAAATTAGTTTTCTTGTATCTTAACAACAATCTATTTCAAAAAATTTTAATTTAGCTGTATTCAAAACAATTAAATAAATCTTGAATTTTGAAAAATTTCTTTAAAAATTTAAAAACTGAAAATTTGCTTTTATATGGATATAAATTTTGGTTAATTATATGCTTCTCTTTTTAGTCAATGGCTTTTAAAATTACCAATAAGTAGAACTAGGGTTACTAGCACCAAAAGTTTTTGTATCTAAAATTACAATGTCGCCTTTGGCTTTTCTATGTGACAAATATATAATGCTTCAATTCATTAAAAATTGTTTCAGCATTTCCTAAAAATATTAAAATTAAATCGTTAATCATATTTTTTTTCATTTTGATCATGTTTATTAACGATATTTTTCCTCTTTCTTGTTCAGATCCCAATTTCTGAATGGACTTCTCGCCCCGACTCATGGACCATCAAGTAATGATTCCCCCGGAATCCATCAAGAAAGAGATCCTGGAAGAATGTTCCCAAGAGGCACTCCTCTCCATCCAGAAAGTGCCATCCCTGAGCGACCTAACCAAAGAAAATTCACTAGGTAAGATTCACAATACGTTTGTAGTTTAGATAGTTATTTTTATATCGTTATACTGTAGATCTTTTCATAACCAGCTGTTACTGTTAAAAATTTAGAAGTCTGTTTTGTTAAATTGCTATATTAAGGAATGAGTAATAATTTCCTTGATGAACAAGTTAGCCATAAAAAAAATCATCTTAATCACTGAATTTAACTGTTGACGCTTCTGACGCTTGCTGGCGTCTAATGTGATTTAGATGTCAGGAATTATAAAGAATGATAATCCATATGAAACCTTTTTACTTTCTCGTATATGTAGTGTGGCGGATTGTTATGAGCGGGGATAGAACCTGGGACCTTGTTGTTCGCAGTCCAGTAACATGACCAGGATACAAAAGCAATTGCTCGTGTAGCGTAGCTGTTAACTAGCTTATAAGCTTTCACCACAGTAGTATAGACAAAATATAATAATGAATTTGAGATTTTCCACGTTGTAGACCTCTGAGTTCGAAAAACACTTTTTTGGAAAATACAAGTCTGTCTATCTGTGACAAAAATAACTAAAAACGCTTTGATATAGACGGATGAAATTTGATATAGGATCTTTATACCAAACTTGAGTAATTTTGAGTCTGTTCAAAGAAATTCCATTTATCTGACTGTTCGAATATAAGTTAACATGATAGTTACAAAACGAAGAGAGCTAGCTAGATAGATAAAATATGGTACACAGATTTAAGATCTATATTTTGAGCCAAACCCAACAGCCAAATGGACAGTCTGTCAATCTGTGCTTTCAGAAACATGTAAACGCAATAACTTAAATATATCAAATTTGGTACGGGATTTTGTGGTTATAGTGCAGTTTTACGTCATATTTTTTGTTTCAATTGGTTGGGAAAAACGCGGCTAAACGCAAATTCGACTTTCGTATATTATGAATCGCATGCCAGAGATTAATCGCCACATAACTCGCCAAGAATAACACAATAGATATAATAAAAATTCTAAATTCACGCCAAAAGTTTATATTTCCTAATTATTGTACGTTAATGCTATGTATGGCGTTCTATGGCATGGCACGTGAGTATGCGTTTGGTTTTGGAAACCACTCCCACTGGTTTTTCAAGCATACTTCAGTACATTTTCTTTATGCTAATTTGAGATGATATATACTATTAAAATAAACAGAAATTTAAAAGAATAACGGAACTATAGCTCAAAATTCGCATTGATTTGATGCGTTTAATTTTTTTAAAATTTATAACTGTTGTTACTTTTCAATAAATCTCAGCATGGTTCTTGAGGACAGTACATTTATTAGACATAGAAAGCGAAAAGAACAGAACACAGGTATTGACAATTACGCACACAGCTTCATGTTAAGCAGTTCGCGGGAGGAATGCGCCGGAATGAGCCAGAAGCGTAATCACACAGATATTCCTACGCGAGAAAAATAGTCCGCTCGCTTTATTCCAACAATAACTGTTGAAAGAAATTCTGTGCAAAAATGGATTTCGCATCATTGAAATGATAGAGTTTTGAATTTTAAGAGGGCATTGAAATATTTTTTGAAAGATTATTTAGTCAGAAACTGAAGAAAAACATTAATTTCCAATTAATTAGAAACTTAAATCACATTAGCACTTTAAAAAGTAAGCAGCATTCTTTATCTTCTCTTAAAGAATCTGTGAGAAAAATTAAGTTGAAATCGAGCCTGTCAGGACAAATTGTGGAACATACTTATATACATAAATAGCTATTATGACTTTTAGTTATATTATATTAAAGTGTTACTTTTTTATTATAAATTAAATTTTTCTTCATTCCTTTGATTTTGATCAAATCGATGCTTTTAAACAGTGATTGATGTTGCGATTGTATAGTATTCATATTGTTCTACGAATGTAATTGTTCATTAATTTTTTGCGTTAAATTGTTTTAAAGATTTAATATTCCATAAAATTAACTTATACTTTGCTTAGAATTTGCAATATATTTTTTTTATTTACTCCTATGTGTTCGTTGTGGAATAGCTATGTCTAACTTACTCTATAAAATTCTATTAATTAATCAAACCATGTTGACATTATTGATGCTCACTCATTTAAAGAAAAGCATTGTTCCGAAAATTTAATGAACTTGTCTTTAAACTTGCATTGTTTGGAGTTATTTTCTAAGTTTATCTGCTAAATTTAGGTCATTTGAATTCAGGGTTTGACAGAAGATACCAGGCAAGAAATGTATTATAATCTTACTTTATCGGTTCTTTCAAGAAGAATTGTTAAAGTGAATAAGTATACAAGCATATACAAGTGAATAAGCTATGAATAAATACACAAGTGAATAAGCTATGAATAAATACACAAGTGAATAAACTGTGGTCAATTTGGTTCATTTAGAAAATCTCCGTGTTCCAAGATTCTCATGTGACATACAATTCAAGTACTGTAAGAAAAACGAGATCAAATTAGATTCAGCCATCTGTTTCAATTTTATTTCAATGATAACGAACTTTGTTGTTGCTTCAAAGCTTATTTTTACTTTTTTATAATAATGATTTTGAAATGTCATGAGTTGATGTAAAAAATTTTAACGTCTTTGATTTGAAAACCTCATAGCGACTGCATTGCTTAGGGTTATTGGAAAAAAAAATCAAAACAAATATATGTTTCAGAATTTTTTTCTTTTGTACCTTTTCTTATAAAAAAGTACTAAATTATCACCAATTTCTTGCGTTGTTCTTATTTTATAAAAATTTATATTTAAAAAAATGTTAATTCAGTGTAAAATAATTTTTTTTTTTCTTTGGCTATGTCAAAATGAGTTACAACTATTTCCACAGTGTAGACTTGTTCGTGCGATTGAATAAATGAGACTTTATTTTTAAATAAAATGCGTTAGACATCCCAAAGAAAAGTTAGTTAACAATGCTGGTATCAGTGCCAAATCCAGTGTCACGTATTTCGCATGCAAAGTTTCACGATGAGAAATTGAAAAGCACGGATCACCGTCTTCAGGTTACAGACCACCCCCATTACAAAAGACCACCTCTGTTGAGAGTGGCTTGGCAAGTAACCAGGACACCTATCAATCACGTAGTGCTGATCAAAAGAGGAAGTAAAACGTGGATCTTAAATTAGAGGCAGGATGAACAGTTCCTTCTCTTTTCCTGTGTGTGTTTAAGGTGTCATGATATGTCTGCTCTCTTCAGAAAAAACAGGAATGGAACAAAAAGTTAAACGTACGCTGTCAACTTCAGAGTGCGTTCCTCAGGTGAGCATAAAACAAATAAGAGGAAAAAAACAAACACACCCAAAGACTGTTTTCTTCTTCGAGCTTTTATTAATGTTAAACTAATTTCTCTCTGAATTCTGTAGTATTCAACAAAGGATTATATGCGGACGGTTATAAATTAATTTTAATTGTAATTGCTGACTTTTTTTTTTTTTTTTTTTTTTTTGCGCCGCTTGTTTGATATCGGCGTTGCCATTTCATCCAGAAAAAATATGAAATACAATTTACACCCGAGTATCCGGTTCGCGACTATCCAGCTTCCGTACTATCCGGCCTGAATTTCTTTTATCGTAATTAAATGAGGAATGCAAGACGTCTATTAAGTCATATCTCAAAGACTTTTTTAAAACATAAAAGCTGTAAGTTTTGGCTCTTATCTTGCCTTTTAATATCTGTGTAATCATTTATCAAGGAAAACTAAAGTAAATTTTCTTAAGAAATTAGGCCTACGATTTACGTTAATGTTTTGTTTGTATTTCCTGCATATAAGTTGGGCATTACAGAATTTATGTTAAAATGTGAACAGTTTATATCCGTTAACTTACTTTTTCCCTAATAAATTCTCGAAGCGTGCAGTGCAATATATAAACATATATAAACTACCAGGACAGAGCTTTCTATTTTAACTCGACACGTTACCAGCAACTGCTTCTATGAATCACCGGGCCACGGCTGTGTTCACATTGAGATAAATGGAGGGCTTAGTACTCAATAAGAAATGAGAAAATACGTATTATTATAATAAGTTTTGGTATAAAAACTTTGTCTTCTGGTATTGGTGGGCAAAGAAATGAATTCATAAAACTCTGCCCTATCCGGCTATTTTGTTATTCGACCTGCCTTTCTGCGGCATTAGGCTGGATATTCGAGAGTTTACTGCATTTTCAATTTTGCGCAAATGACTATGATTATAATAGAATCCATTCATGTATACGAGACGCACATCAAGTGTACTGGACCATTTTAATTTTGAAATCTATTACACACTTTTAAAGAGGAGAGGACTAATCTTGGCATAGCAGCGCATTAATGGCAGTACGCAGTTAGAGGTTAAATGATATGTATTGTTCATTCTGGGATTCTAAAACCTTCCGCGCTTTTACGCATGTGTCAGGATGTTTTATTTATTTCAAATAGGGATGAAAAGGAAAATGAAAGAAGGAAATGTTTGTATTTAACTATAAGCTAAACTCAGATTATCTGCGAACCAAGGAGGCGCAAAAACTGCGAATAACTCGTAAGATTGTCGGTAAAAGATACTAATTCGTAATAAAATATTTTAGAGCAGTTTTTATTTATTCAAAATTGCTTAAAATTTAAATTATTTTGAATAAATGGGAAATTTCGGTTCTTAAAATTTGGTAATTCGCTTTTTTTTTCTTTTTTTTTTTTTTTACAAAAAACATATGTTAAAGAACCTTTTTTATTATAGAATTTTTTTAGAACATTTTGTGATTAACAATAGTGGATAATCTCGGTTGCATTTTATGTTATTACATAAAATATTTTTCATGTCACTCCTGAAGGCTTTTTTGCTACTTGAATCAGCCATATAAACAATCAATACACAATTTTGCGTTAAAATAAAATAAAAATAAAAATAAAAGTAAGGTAAGAAACAACACGACACTCACAGTATGTGTGTGTGGGGGGTGGGGGGGGGCACTGAACGAAAAAGTGTCTAATGAAGCGGAAATCAAGGTCGGAGAATCCCAAAAATGCTCTCATCCTTTCGCTTCTCGCCCTTTAGCGAGGTAGAATCGCCGAAAATTGGCTGTCTTGGGATACTGAAACGAACAGTATACGGATCTTCAGGTAATTGTGACCTCACATAAATTCCAAAAATAAAAATAAAACTGTCTTTACTGATTTTTTAAAAAAAATTTTCCCTTTCGAAATTAGTGTCGGAAAACATATAAAAGCAGAATTACTAACATTCGACGGAAGAAGTTAATTTTGGATAAATGTGAATGTTTTATTATGTATTTCAATTGAGAATATTTAATTCTGTAACATTTACACAAAACTCCCTTCGATCTCGCCACCCCCCTCCCTCTTTCTGAAATTAGCTGCTTTTCATAGCCTTTAAATGCAAAGGTCTTTCAATTAGGGATTGCAATACCGGTATACCGGGATACCGAATACCGGTATTTTGAGCCATTTGTACAATTTTGTAATACCGGTATTCACAAGTTTAAATACCGGTTTTTCGGTATTTACTAGAAATATTTAAAATTGTCTCCACTATATGTTCAGGGATCGCGAACATAGCAAAATAGTATACGTTTTTGTTTTTATGTCTCCCTAACGGGCGAAATTAATTAGCTAATTAATGGTTTAATTAATTGCTTAAATCTAAATTAGGAAAACATGGATTGTATATTATGACTGATATTGTATCCATAATGACTGATGGAACAACAGTTATGAAAAAAGTTGGAAAGTTGATTGCTGCAAATCAGCAATTGTGCTATGCTCATGGAATTCAATTAGGAGTTATAGATGTATTATACCAGAAAAATAAAGAACAGAAGAATCCAAATACTGTGGATATAGAAACTTCGGGTTCCAACTTTGAAGAGAGTAAGAGTGAGAGTGATAATGACAATGAAGATAATGACAATGTAATTGTTGAAGAAGATATTGCTAAAGAGGATGAAATATTAACCCATAAAGAATTGCTTCCTTTAATTTATAAAGTTAGAAAAATTATTAAGACATTTAAACGTTTTCCTATAAAAAATAACATATTACTAAAATATATACTAACTGAAAATAAAACAGAATATTTGTTAATATTAGATTCTAAAACACGTTGGAACAGTTTACTCCTAATGATAGAACGATTTTTGAAAGTGAGAAATCCAATCCAAAAAGCAATAATCGACTTAAACCGGCAAATTAATTTTTCAGATAGTGAATTTGACTTAATATCCAGAACTGTATCAGCTTTACTTCCAACAAAACTGGCTGTTGAGGCATTATGTCGCAGAAATTCTAATTTATTAACAGCTAATGCAACAATAAACTTCATATTGCAGTCACTGAAAGAACAGTACGCATCACTATCTGAAGAACTATATATTGAATTGAAAAATCGCACAGAAGAAAGGCATACCGAAATAGAAAATGTCTTACAGTATTAACATAATTATAATGCTTTTAAATATGAAAATGAAAAAGTAGAAAAGAGACTAACCAATTCAAATCTGTTCAAGTTTATAGAAAATTTTCTTAAAATTTTTTACCAACAAACCTATCCACATTCAGAAGAATTCGGTACAATTATCGCAGATTATGATGACATTAATGTCGATTGTGAAAGGAATTGTCTCTTAAACAAAAATTAGAATTAGCGATAAATAAAAAAAAAAATTCAACAAACCAAAATACAATACAGAAATCAGCTATATCCAAAACTATCCAAAGAGAAATCGATTTATTTGTTAATGAGGGATTTAGAGGTAAATTCTTGGAAAAAGTATATCGCGCATTGCTAACAGTACCACCAACTAGGATGATGCCGAAAGAGTGTTTTCGATAGCTGGTAATTTTTGCACAAAATTACGTTCCAGGCTTTAGGACAGTACAATTGATGCATTATGTTTTTTAAGATCACTTTTCAAAAATTTGTAATAGTACCACAGACTGAATAGTGATATTTACACTTTTTTGTGATTTAAATAAATAAGATGTTCCTTTACTTTTTTGTGATTCTTTATATACTGTTATAATTCATAGGTTACAAATTATTTTTGTGATATTTACACTCTCTATTAAAACTGGCAAATAAAACAAATAAACAACTGTGTTTTCTTTCTTTTTCTAAATTTTTCTAATACCGGTATTAAAACCGGTATCCCGGTATTAAGATCTAAAAAATACCGAATACCGGTATTGAAATTTTGGTCCGGTATTGCAATCCCTACTTTCAATGCTATCGGCTTCTAATAATTTTATCTGCAAGATTATAAAAGTTTAAAAACTTATGTATAGAAACTAGTTTTCATAGTAAGCTCCATCAAATTCTTTGCACTCGTGGCTTTTGTGGAGATTATAGTGTACATATGAGTACGAGTGTACATATGAATACTGTTTGAATGAAGTGTACATATGAATAAAATAAATAGAAACTAAGTCCGAATCGGTATTGATAGGTAATCGGCATTGGCGTAAATATCCATAAAGAGATATACTATTCATTCTTCTTTTTTATTACTCATAACTTGGTTTGTAATGAAATAAAAAAAGAATAAAACCTAAAAGCAAACAATTATTTAAAGGTAGATATTTAGGATAAATTAAATCAGCTGTTTACCGCATTTACAAATATCATAGCTATACATACCTGAAATTTTTTACCCTTTAAAAAGTGATGGATTTAAAATCTGCTGTGATGCTTACAAAATTTTTTATTTTGTTCTGTGAGGATGATTATTTCTTGAAAATAAGGAAAAAAATTGCTTAGGAGGAAATCTGCGCCATAACATAAATCGCGTGAGAACATATTGAACTACTGGGAAAATTTATATTACCGCCACTAAAGTGATTCATGAAATGTCTAAGTTGAATTAAATTATTATGTTTGCCATTCAGGATAAAGTATTGCGAAATTCCGGCTTAACATGTTTGAACTTTATTGAAAAAGTATCGAATGAAAAACGATGTAAACATGAAAAGTTTTGCAGTATAACTGCATTTTTATTTCAATGCAATAACATTTATGTGCTGTGTTGAAACTCTAGAAAAAAAATCAATAGCATTCAATTAATTTACGAGTCTTTTCCAGCTGACTTACGTCAATGTCAAATTTAATATTTTTCTCTGTTTTCGTGTGTAAATCTTTAGGTCCCATAATTCAAAGATAAAGCAAGTAAACAACAGTGCTGTCCTCCAATCGTGAGCAAACACACGAAGGAAATAAATAAATCATCCCACTTTCGCAGAATCTTAACTGTCGTAAATGAAGAACCCTCTCTTGTCAATAATATTGACCATTAAAAGTTGTGATTATCAAGCTCTGCATTTGAATATTAATTTAATTTAGTTTTCGAATAAACAAAATGCAATTCGCTTTATGAACAAACATTCATATTTCAGAATGTCATGTTTTTAATTATTTCTGAGCGGTTATATAACTCTGCTACTTACTTTTTTGATACAATAGATGGCGTTACCTTATTAATATATAGGTATATTTCCCATGATCCTTCTTGGAGAGTCATTATTAGATTGTATACTAAGTGAGTGTTCGGTATTTCCGTGTACGTTTGTCTTATGAAATGTGGAAATTAAAAAATAATTAAATAACTGTTTCTGAAACTTGTTTTTTATTTTCATCTACCTCATAATGAACTTATAAAGAGTCTCGTTCCTCAACATTAAAAAAATTTTTTTTGGAAACTTATCAACTAATACAGAGGTATTAAATGAGAAATAACTATTAAAATTATAAATATCAGATTCTCATTCAAGAGCCATTGTTGTAAATTCCTGATTATCCAAGGAATTTGATAATTCTGTAACCAGAAATAATCCTCAAAACGTGTTATTTTTAACGAGAATTTTATAAACATCTGGGCGGCTATTTGGTAAGAGACTTCGTAATTCTGAAACAAGATCAGGTAATGATGCAGATATTTAAGCCGATACTAATTCCGATAATACAAAAGAGAAGATCTCTGAAACTCGGCATGATATCATGAAACTTTAATGACAAACTCACATGGCCGCCGGATTCTTGAGTGGATTAAGATTTTGAACTTGGGGCCTTCCGAGTTTGCATCCAAGATCATGAGATTAAAGCGATTTAACAAAGGATACAAATCAACATGAAAATGCTTTTAAACAATATTTATTTATATTAGGGTTACATGTATATGATTATTGCTTGATTAGCAATAGATTTCTGAACTCAAGTATTTGTTGGTTTACTTTATTTTTAAATAGATAATTTTGTGTGCTTGTGCGTTTATAAATTTTTTTTTATTTGTATTTGAAATTTTTAACAATATTTTGAGATTAATACCCCGTGATAGTCAAAAATGTAATTAATTAAAAAATTTTTAAGAATAATAAAGAAAAAAGAAAGTAAAAATATGTCGTAAATGTAAAATCAATTTTATTTATGCTATTTTCCATTTATTATGGTTTTGTTTCAAATAATAATTATTATTTGCAGAAAAAGTGGAACTAAAATTATTGCAATTTTTTATTACCTATGATTAAGATATTCTTCTTTTAATTGCGTTTTTTGTGTGAGTTTATAAAGCTCTTGTTTTTATTTGTGCTTGAAATTTTTAACGACATTTTGGGATTAATATCGCCACGATAATCGAAAGTTTAATGAATTAAAAAAAATTTATAAGAATAAAAAGAATGTAAAATTATATCTAAATATAACATAAATTTTATTTATGCTATTTTTAATTTATTATATTTTTGTTTCAAATGATGGTGACTATTTGCAGAAAAAGTGGAGACAAAATTCTTTACTGTCTATGATTAAGATTTTCCTCTTTTATTTGCCTTGTGTGTGCACTTATAAAACTCTTCTTTTTATTGAATTGTTTAGTATATTTTGGTATTCATACCCCAATGATAATCGAAAGTTTAATTAAAAAAAACTTAGACTAAAAAAGAAAAAAGAATGTAAAATTATGATTAAATGTTGCATCAATATTATTTACGCTGTTTCTCATTTACTAAATTTATTGTATTTTTGTTTCGAATTATGATGATTATTTGCAGAAAGAGTGGAGACAATTGTAATTTTTTAAAATCTATGACTCGGATTTTCCTCCTTTAATTGTCTTAAAATTCACATAATGATATATATTATTGTCATTAAAATCCAATGAAATCGTCCAGAGGTTAGGCAGCATAACATCAGGTCACTGATTCGAAATTTGCACTTCCTTGTAAAGATGCGAATTTCGAAAAACAAGTGATAATGATCAGATTTCAGGAATTCTGTACAGGTTTGATTATTCATATTTTCATAGGAAATGACGTCCAAAGACAACCGTTACGTGGTTTTCCGGTGTCGCAATTTTGGTGAGGAGAATGCAGGCATGTCTCGGATTCATTTTTTGTTACTAATAAATTCATAACCTGATAATTTTTATTTTTATGTTAGTATTTTTTCCTCTATCGTCCTGGATTGAAGTTCAATAGACTTTCTTTCAAGCCAATTTATTCATTATCCAATAAATTCATGCATTCAGTAGCCTATAAATGAGTAATATAGAGACATTCGTACAGAACTCTATAACGCTTATGTATATGTTTAGCAGAAGAGTAATAAATGCATTCATAATATTACACCATCATTATAGATGCTATCCTAACCAAGAGCTAATTATAATATGCAATTAAGTTTGATATTGTACGTCAAGAAATATCTTCCGAAAGTGTTAGTTATTCGGACTAACTGAAGCAAGCGCCGAAAGTATTTCAGCTGTACATCATCATAGAATTTTCGCCCCTAACCCTTATTTTATTGAAAAAATTTACAAAGATTTCTTATGCCTTTACATCTGAAAGAAAAGTCTTTGCCATTACGATTTTTCATCCGTATTTTCACTTAATGTTTAGGAATTTTTGATTTCGATGGATTAATATTAAGAGCAATCTTATCTGTGAGATAATCCATAAATCGATTATACAGTTGTCAGTCGCCTTCTATGAGAAACATTTTTAATGTAGCCTTTTTTTTTTTTTTTCTGACTATATATTGTGACAACTGAGGTAATTTTTACAGTCAAAATATAACCATCCATCCAGGTTGATCAGTAAATGGATTAGAGAGGCAATCTTGTCTGTGAGATAATCCATAAATCGATTATACAGTAGTCAGTCACATTCTATGAAAAAAAAAATTTTAATGTAGGCTTTTTTTTTTCTGACCATATGTTGTGACAACTGAGGTAATTTTAACAGTCAAAATATAACCATCCATCCAGGTTGATCAGAAAATGGATCAGAGAGATCCACACATTAATGCATTTGAATATGTAGAATATAAATCATACCTGAATCTAGGGAATTATAGTTAATTTTAGATATAGTTAATTATGTGTTTGCTTAGAGTATGGATTTTTTTATAGTTAAATGTTTGAATAATTGCTTGAAAATATTCTCATTCATGCTCTGTACAAGATATGAAATTTTTATTATTTTTTTAATATAAGAAACACTGAAAGGTAAAGGCTTTGCGTTTGAGGACAGAGAGAAAGTATACCGCTTCTGATAAAATCACCATAGAAAGCTTCAGCTTTTCTTTTGTTATTTTTTTTTTCTATTGCTTTACACTTTATTTTGTAGCATTGTTCTTTCATTAGCTATAAGTCCGTGAAGAAATAAAGAGGCGCGTTAAAAAGAGGTTGTGTCTCTTTTGTTCGTAAAAAAAATTAGAATATACATCAGTTATACCGAACTAGGATCCGGATTACCATAACAAAGAAAAGAGTTTGTAATTCTCATAAAATCATGGCTGCAAAAACACCCCAATGCAAGCATGCAAATGCTTTTTTTTAAAGACCAGTGATTTGAAAGCTTTGATACTCCTTGTTTGTTATGTTCTAATTAATAGAGGAGGAGGATTCCAAAATTGTTGGTTGAAATTGCTCTTTCTTTTTCAGTGCTAACGATTTAAGATTTCTAATCTTAATTGTTAGCTCATATTGCAATTTATGAAATTCAAAGATAATTTGTGTTCAGAAGTAACTTTTCTTCAAAGGTGTTGCGAGTTCATCATTCTGATTATTCTATCATTATTATCGTAGAAAGAAAAGTTTTGGATTTTAAAATCATTATATTCTACAATCATTTATTATTCTAAATCATTATATTCTACAATCATTTATTATTCTAAATCATTATATTCTACAATCATTTATTATTCTAAATCATTATATTCTACAATCATTTATTATTCTAAATCATTATATTCTACAATCATTTATTATTCTAAATCATTATATTCTACAATCATTTATTATTCTAAATCATTATATTTTTTAAAATCATTATATTCTACATTGCATTTCCAAAGACAATAACTACGTCAGAATAATGAAATAATTATGGTCTTCAGTAATATGTCAAAGAAACAAATTGATAAATGGACTAATATCAATTCATGTTATGTCATAGATACGTGAAAATCCCGCCGATGATCTGAGGTTTGGGCTAGGTGACTGAACTCAAAGCTGCTAAATTCCTGAGCCCTGTAATAGTGTTATAAGAAAGTGTCATAACAACACAGAAGTACAATAGAACCTGATAGATACATGGCAATTTAAGTTAGGCATGCCAACCGACTTAAAACTGCTGTTACAATCGCATCTTTGAGGTGGCAAAGACAGTATGGACTTCCCGGTTGCTATTCTTAGGAAGTGCCTTGGAGATAAAAGAATTAATTTTACTCTTAAATACAAAATGTAATGAGGAAGGGAAAATACCATACTTGGATTTGGATGCCATTTACATCTGCTAAGCTACTAATAATGTCGGGGGGCGGAAAAAAAATCGAGCTGTCTTTCAAGCTTTGCTTACTTAGTAGGGCTGGATAATATTGTATCAACCTGATACTTTGTATCAAGTACACAAAACTAAATGTTAAGAAATGCATACTACTAAATACATACATTCTACCTAATAAATACTAAATACATACTACCCAATATATATTAAAAGTATCAAATACTCGATATCAGATTTTGAACTCGACTGGTAATCTCCTGGAACTCATTCATCTATAATCGGTTGATATTATCAGTTTGGTACGAAGAATTAGGTTGATAGTCTAGTTTGCCATTTTGTTTTGGCAACGCAACAAACAATGCATGATGTTTTTAAAAATTATATATTCATCCTTAACTGAAACTGTCCTTTACCCCATGTAATGGTGCACATACCATTGAAGAATCTCTGCTTTCTCTTATACCAAATATATCAGCAAAGCCTCTCCTGCCATCTTTTCACCAATCAATCAATCACTGTCAAAGCCAAGACTTGTACTTTTTCCAAAGAAGTGACATCCCAAATTGGAATCGTGTTCACGTTTGTATCTGTTACCAATCTCGGCTACGGTTGGGTGATAGTATATCAATCTGATAAAAAGTATCAAAATAATTGTATCAACCTGATACAAAATATCAAAGTGATACTTGTATGAACATGAAGCAAAATATCGAATCGTTGTATTTTCTCTCAGTCCTAATCCACAGTTACACCTCGGCGATATTATATACATTGGTACGTTTTTAACTATCTATATATATTATTTCTTACCAATATTTGGAATAAAAGTTTTTCAAATCCATTTCTTAATCTTTTCTTGCAATCTGTATATTTAAAATAAAAGGGAAAACCCATGAGTCAGTTGATAAGCCCCAATCACTAAACCGATTTTACTAATTTGTGTTTCATTTGAAAGATTATAGTTTTTATATGACATCAGTTTTTCACCGCCCCCACCCCCCATTTTCGACAGAAATTGAAAAAACAAAACTTCAAAATGCATTGACTACGAAGAAATTTTGAGACAGAATTCAGAATCCTAAATCGCCGAACCGATTTTGATAATTTTGGTTTCATATCAAAATCACGAATTTTAGATTTGTCATCAAGGATTGCCTACTCTCCAGCTCCATCGGTTTTTGAGGGAAGACGATAGAAACAAAATTTCATAATGCATTCTCTACAGGGAACTCTTGCGATAGAATTCGCAAGCCAAACTCACTGAACCGATTTTATTAATTTTTGTTTCTTATGAAAGCTCATGACCCCTAGATATGTCATCGCGGGTCCACTACCTTCCACCGCCCTCCATTTTCGTGAGAAACCGAAAAAATTAAGACTATAACGGTTTAAAAAATAGAATATAGAGAAAATATTTATAGTTTTAAAACAAAAAATTTAATATTTTGTTAAGAAACGTATGACGAAATAAAAAATTAAATTCTGGTTGTCAGTATTTTAAGTTTTATAAAAGTTTGCCATTTAATTATGTTTTAAAAAGCAAAGTACAAAATTAAAACTAACAATCACAATTATAAGTAAAGAGCAATTCAGGAGAATGAGTTTTCCAAGTTAATATCTATTGACATATAATATTTTAATAACTATTAATAGCAAAGGGGTCGGGTGTCGGGTGTATCAAATATCGATCTGTTCCTGTTCTACACAACTGGACATCAACCCATCCTGAATTTCGAAGCAAATGTGAGAGAAATGATACCTATGGAGTATCTGGTTTCATTCTGAAATGAAAAAAATTGATTATTGGCTGTATCAGGTACAAAAAACATAAAGGCATGTTCGAGTATCAGTATCAACCTGTGCCTGATGCAATGAAATTGGTACCACACCATCATCCCAATATTATTTCCTAGCATATATCACATTAGGCATCTTTCTCCTAAAGGAAAAATTTCATAATTTCAATTCTTTATATATTTCATAAATTCATCGCAAAGGAGGGGTATTATAGGAGCATGAATCGTGTTGTTTGTAACAATACGTTTGTCATCGAATTCATTTGCATTCTTTTTTGACAATTTACCCAATTTTGTTTGGTTAACAGCAAAAAGTTAACAATTTATTTTGGAGTGAAAATTCAATCTGATTTTTGTAATTTGATATAATGTCTGAATAAATTACATTGAGTGGTCATATTGTTATGATCACTTGAATATGCAGATCAGTCTTAATTTCACATTATAGCTGCCTAAGGTAAAGTGGCTAAGAAGAGAGAATGCAAAACAAGTGAAGCATCAATTGCACTATGTTGCTTACGAAGAAATGGATTACAAAGTGATTTAACTGAGTTTGAAAGCGTCAGAACCAATATCAGCACAATAATCAGTTATTAATGTTTACAGCGAATAAACTGCTAAGCAGAAAGCGGGGTCTCAAAGTTAGACTTGTGATCGTCACAGGTTTCTGAATGTTTGATTTGAAAGGAGATTTGCCAGAGTTGCCCAGTCCAACAAAAAACCAACTGTAACTCAAGTTGTGGGAAAACTTATTCAAGGAGCATTCGCGAACTGCTGTTCGCCGCTATGACTATACTGCATAGACTATGGGAATCGATATCCTGTTCGAAAACCTTGAACAAGGACGACACTTGAACAAGTTCTCTGAGCACAAGGATTGGACTAAAGGATGGAACCTTTAGTCCAATCCTTGAGATGGAAATTCAATGGACCACATGGAAAAGGGCCATGTGGCCCATTGAATCATGTTTTCAATTACACCATGTAGATGGCAATGTACAAACTCAATTGCACTGCCTCAACACTTCAAACTGGTGGAGGCAGTATTATGGTTTGGGGATGTTCCTTGGCACTGTATGGATCTGATTACTGTGGAATAGCATTTGAATCAGCAAGGGTATTCAAGTGCTATCTCAGATCTGGTACATCCTGTTATATTATTGAACCCTGCCAAGGACGGATACTTTCAGAAAGATAATGCTCCCTATCATAATGTTTAAGTTTTCCGCAGATTGTTCAAAAAGCTTGATGGTGATTTTACTTGGTTTAATTGGCCTGCCTTAATCTCAATCCAGTTAAATATCTGTGGAATGAGATCGAACGGTCCAACAAGCAGATGGATCCAGTACCATGAAATCTTAAGGAATTGGAAAATACAGTTCATCGAATAGGGTCTCAGATTCCTCATATTATCTACCAACATCTCATAGAGTCCATGCCAAGAGTCCATGCGACATTAAGAGAAGTTGTATTGAGAGTAAGACAACAATAATTTGACCACTCAGTGTATCTTTGGGATTGTGGGAATCAATCTCTAAAGATTTCTTTTTTTTTAAATACTTAATTAGTGAAATTTTTATGCTGCAAATCATGAAATTGCACTCTAATAAAAATTATTGAATTAAATTTTTTTTAAATGTTATCTGTTGTTAAAGATGACAAATTTTTGAATCTTAATCAAGATCGAGTTCTTCTTAGCCCTCAAGAAATACACATAAACTATTTAATGTCATCTTTTTTAAACGCTTGAAATGATGATGTCGAAGTACAATACTGATCCATCAAAATGTAAATGAAATTATCTCCTTATCTGTGAGAGAAAAAAAAAACATGCGATGATTTTCTACTAACCTTCAGTTATTTCCATTTGCAATTGTTGTAAAAATTAATCCAGTACGCGTATTAATTATGATAAAAAAATTAACGTTTTAAAGAACCGAAGTGGTGCAGTGGCTCACAGTTCTTATCAACAAAATTCACTTAATTATGCCTACATTTTCGACATGTGAATGATTAAATTGCGTGCTATTTAAAATTACTACGCACTGTTTCTTCCAAGCGTCATTAATAATCCCTATTTTTTTCGATAGTTTTATAATGCTTCTCTATCCGGCATATAGCATGACCTTTATGTCCTTTCATATGCTTATTCCAGGCACTGATGCAGGTCCAAGAAGGATAGAGACCCTCACCTTGCACCCACTGACATTAAACTGCCCTCCGGGACACGACCTGCCTCAACCTTACACTCAACTCACGTCTGCATTAGTCCTCGGATTAGCAACTGTAATTTACTCGATCAAAAGGCCCTAACTTTCTGATTCTATCTCCTCATGCATCATCGATGCACGCGTTATTTGCCCTTCTTAATTGTCATCGAATGAAGTGGTGGTGATTGCGGCCGATTCGCTCTGCCTGGAAAGGGGTCACACATCGCTCGCCCTTTTGTGCTCAAGTGGCCAAGTGAAGATCCTGTCACTCAGGAGTCCCCCACCTGTTGCTGGTGTTGCTCACCCTTTCTCGACAGGTCAGGAGGCATAAAACAGTCTACATTTCTCATTAGTGATTGGGTAATAAGGTCGTCCTTCAGGAAAAACGGCAGGAGCAGTTCTTGGCCGGAAGAGAGGGATTCCGATTAACCGGCGTTACTCAGTTATGAGTTTCAAGGCTAACATAAACAATTGCGGTGCACGGATTGATAATATTCATAATAAAGTTGTTCTAGCTCAACTATCCGGTTGTATTATTTTTCATTTTTCATTATTCCTACAAAGCCTAATCAAGCTATATCAATGTGGACGGGAAAAAAATCAGTCGTAGAGTTTACTATTCTTGCAAGGAATTAAAAAAAAAAAAAAAAAAACTTTAGTAATACAGTAAAGTTCATATGAGCTGAGGCTTTGAAATGGCATTTTTTTTAAAGAATATTCCAAGTTAAGAAAAATTCAGAAATAGTATGTAATCTGTTCTGGAACAGACGAACTGCTTCGCGAATAATTTTTTCCAAATCCAATAATTGAAACTTCATAACTTGTAAAATCAGGAAAATAATCAGTAAAGTACCTGGCATTTCTCAGATATTAACTAATTTATATTTTTCTAAAAGCAAATCGTTAAAACATAGTGATCAGTTTCATATC
Organism: Argiope bruennichi; assembly: GCF_947563725.1. Taxonomy (NCBI): domain Eukaryota; kingdom Metazoa; phylum Arthropoda; class Arachnida; order Araneae; family Araneidae; genus Argiope; species Argiope bruennichi. Next base: position 69,657,089 of record NC_079154.1, on the reverse strand, counting down.
GTAGAGTTTACTATTCTTTGCAAAGAAAAAAAAACTTTTAGTAATGCAGTAGAGCTCATATGAGCTCAGGTTTGGAAATGGCAATTTTTTTTAGAATATTCCAAGTTAAGAAAAATTCAGAAAGTAGTATGTATTCAGTTCTGGAACAGTACGGACTGCGATTCTTTTCGCTCATGATTTTTGTGCGTGAGTAACAAACGCAAAATTAATAATGAACACTTCGTAGCAAGGAAAATCAGGAAGATAATTAGGAAAGAAATTGACATTTCACAAATAATTAATTCATTTATATTTTTCTAAAAACTTCTAAAAAGGTAGATCATAAAACATAGGGTGAGATGTCATTGTATCCTAGTGTGGATTAAATAGAAATAGTGAAGTGTGAATTAAATAGAAATTAAATGCTGAAACCTTGTTCGTAATCAAAGAATGAATGCTAATTTATTAGCGTTCACATTACGAAAATAACATACATTTTTAATGTAAAAGTTATTTATTCTATATCCACTTCCGAAATATAAAAAAAATAACAGAGCGCAAAAATTCATTCGGCGGCATATTCTTAAAATGTACAATAAAATATTACATTTCATCCATGATCAACTCACTTTAATGAACAGATGGTTAAGCAATAATTGTTCGGATTCCATTATTTCTTTACAACCCTCCCCTCTTTTATAGACTGAAATTTTATATTAGAAAGTTAGCCCATTTTTATTTTTCTTATTTCAGAGTTTTACCTGCGCTATTGCAGTTGGTTACTTTAATTTAAGATCAGATTTTACTCCCTACACCATTATCATCTGTTTACGGACTGTTAACGTTGATTTTTTTTTTTAATCATTTCCTAAATATTTTCACTTCTTTGGATTCTATAACCATTCAGAAGATTATTTTCGCGACAGACTAAAAAACAAAAAAAATTGTACTGCTGCGGAATAAAAACTGAAAATAAATTCGATACAATTCGGCTTCGGAATAAAATTTCTGTGCCTATTGAGAACCATTGTTAGATTAATTTTCACTCCGTGTCTCTTGAACTGATGAGATCCGGCTATAGATTTATTTGGAATTTTGTCAATCGTCTGCATTTTATCCATTAAAGAAGGGAGAGTAAGAGATGCCTGTTTTGACAATTTCCACCGAATATTTCATTAAATTAGAGAAACGGAATGGTTATATGCAGGCCTTTTCTGAAAAACAAACAATGATCTTATTGTTGATTTAAGCATTATTTTAAAATTTCCTCTTCGTTATTTTGGCCCATGGGAACATTTTTTGGGAAAAAAAAAAATGGAAGGAAAATTTTAGCTTTGAATTTTTATGCGAAATAATGACCCTTTTCTTCCAAAACAATTTGCGATTTTGAAAATCAACTTTTCCGATTGCTGCGATTCTCTGTTTGTTGTATTTATTAAATTAAACATCAGACTACTCTGAATAAATATTCGCCAGCCTTATTCATTCACGGAATTTCATGTTTTCTTCTCATGTCTTGCGATTCTTGGTAGAACTTTTCTTTATATGTGCCCAGCTGTATTTATTCTTTGACGATACCGCAAAAGTCTGAATCCTTTGGAGCAGAACATTTCGCATATCGCGAAATGACGAGGAAAACATTCGCTTATTAATTGTGCTTCTGTAGAACCTTTCAAATAAGAAATTTTGAGATATTCAATTCACATAAACTGCAATTGAAAATTCATAAAGTTTTTTTTTAATCTGATTTGACACGTCGATCAATAAGAATTTTGAACGGAACTTAATTAAGGTTTTTTTTTAAGTTATGTTAAATTAATGGTTTTTTTTTAAAAAAAGATAATAAGACCTTTCATAACGAGCAATAAAATTTAAGTGAGATTCAAACCTCTTTCTGAAGCATTGTACCATGAAAATGTATAATAATACAAATGTATAATGTACAAATAAAACTGTACTTTAATACCGTCGCAAGGCACATATGTTGAAACTCAGTTTCTAAAATAATTATGAGAATAACTGTAAAATATAATTTAAATAAAATTTTTTACTAAAATATTAAAAAAAAAAGGGCATACAAATAAAATTTGTTTTATTGAAAAATTTATTTTTTGAATGATTTTTCACTAATATGCTTCGAAATTGTTAAACAGAAACATTATAATAGCGATGGTTTGTTAGTCAGAAAATCTAATCAAAATTTTGGAAGTTTTTTTAGTGAGAGTCTGCTACTCAAGAAATAACTGCGTGCCAAATTTGGTTGCTTTTGGGCTAGCAATCTACCTTGTAGAACATTTCGAACGATTTTCGAACCATGTATGTCACAATTTGCCGATACTATACCAGCTTTTAAACAGTATTAAACTAATTTTTTTTAAAAAAAAACCCCGACATATTTGAAATTCTGAATGAATGAATTAAAATTAATTTGAATTAAAATGTTTTCATGAATTAAAATGAGTTAAATGAATTAAAATTGAATGAATGCTATGAATTAAAATGAGTTTCAGATGACTAATTTTGGAAGCGACTAGAATCTTTTAATTTTTTTTCTTATCGTTAGTTATATAAATGTATATGGGTGCATGCAAATTTAAAATTAATATTTGCAGATATGAAATATCGGAAAAGTCATTCTGCAGATATTCGCTGTCTCAATAATAAGCTGTACCCTTGTAATAACTTAACTCGGAAGAGAAAAAGAATATCTGAAATTTGTTGTAAAAGTTTTAAATCGTGTTGTGCGCGCAAGAGGCTTTACTGTATCATTTTCCCTTGTACAAACCACATGTTGTTTGATGGAAAAATAAATTTCATGAATTGATAATATTTCTTGATAAACTTATTAACATTGTTTGCTTCATTTTACTATTCTTTTAACTACCGATGGCAGTTCAAAAAAAAAAGTGTTCTAAAAAAGAACTAAAATGTTTCATAGCTCTTTTAATATAGCAGTACAGGACTTTTCATTAAGAAAATTTCCCAAGAAATTCCCCTTTTCTTATGTAAATGAATCTGATCTTTTTTCTAATGTGAACGTGTGATAAATTCAGTGCGCATAAAAAAAACGCGGCCACAATCCGTTATCATTTTCTCGAAAAAGTGTTTGTTCTTCCTGATACATAATAACAACAATGTTATCTAACGACTAAACGAGAGTTTTTCCATCAAAGGCGCTTATACCGACGGCATAAAAGAAAAATAAATAGGCAAGAAACAAAATTAAAAGAGTTTTAGACGTAGGGAAAGAAAGGATAGGAGAAAGACAATAAAACGAAAAAAAGAGAAATAAAAACAAGATGGCGAGTGAAGGTCACCAGCTGTTTGAAATCCAGCTTCCATCCATTCATGAGATCGTATTTCCATCAGCGTGGGTAGAGACGGTCGGTCCAATGGAAGCGGTAGGCGGTACCCTGTGAGAATGGACTGCTTCTTAGAGAGTGTTGCCACACTCTGTCGCTAAATTGCCAGATAAAAACCCAAAACAACGCAATGATATTAGGTCTTTTTTTCCTTTTTTCCCTTTTCTATTTTCATCTCTCTTTTTTAGAGAATCAAAATTTTATTATGAAAAGTTCTTAAATTTTAAAAAGAGCTGAAATGGAACTTCCAATTGCTTTTATTACAGCTGATATAGATGTACTTCTTGTATGTTTTTAAGAGAATTACAAATTTTGAAGCGTTTATTTACTGATATATAGTTTCATCTATTCAGTTAGTCTGGTTCTTTCTCAGTATCTTTTAACCTTCTGAATTATTGAGTTATTCATGGACTTCTGAATCATCAAATATATTTTTTCCCTACTCCTTTTTAGTAAGCATTGAAGAGAAATATGTTATACAAGGACTTTTTCCAGTTTTTAAATTTCTTAGAAATTATGTCATGGAATTGCCATGTTGTGTGGAAGTTACGTGTTCATACTTGATTCAACGGTTCATATTATATTACATCTTAACACAAATCTGTTGTGGTAGAATGTTATCAAATTAATGTATTATTCTAATAATGGCCTTTTGTAAAGAAATCATTACTTTAGAAGATGGTATTGCTATTGACTGCTATCTTTTATGAGTAAACTGAACAAATGACAAATATTTTTACTTTTATGTGTTTTACTTTGCTGTCAATAATCTCATTTCTTTAAAATTAGATTTTCCTTTGAGTTCGTAATGCTAAATATGAAAATTTACTTAAACCCATTATATTAACACATTTAATACAAACATCTTGTTGTTCTGTGTTTATTTTACGTTGAATGTTTTAGACTTATTCTGCGGAAGAATATCAGCAAAATGCGTGGATTTCCATGAAATAAGCAAAAATGCGTCAAAGAATATCTGTACTTGAGTGTCATATATTAAGAGCAAGATTTCTTAATTAATTTTATTAATTTTCTTGTCCGTCTTTATATTAACAATGTTTTTACATTTCAAATCTCTCTTTTTATGATTCAGAGTTTGGTAGACTTTTATCAAATGTGACGGATTTTGAAACTTATTTATTGCATTTTATTTTAAATTTCAAAGTGGTGTTGAAGAAACGTTCAACTTTATTTTTTTGTCAACTCGTATTGTTCTCTAATATGAAATACCCTATGATCTCTTGTGACGAATTATTCTTTTTTAAACTTAAATCACGGTCAAACGTCCTAGCATTGAGGTATTGTCGTCATTAGAAAGGAGTGCTAAGCAATTAAGCGAAATTGAACATCCAAATTTTCAGCAACATTCAAACACCCAAACTTAAACGAATTGAACTAGAACAATGTGATGTTTCATCAGAACCGTAACTACGAATTTCAGGGCTTAATGGTCTATCGAAAATACAGACCGAAGTCTGTATGGTTTACCAAAAATAATGAAACAGAAAAAAATTTGTCAGCTATTTGATCAATGCCTTATAACTTTTCAAAAAAAACGTTTTTTTCAAAAGATTTTTACGAGCAACTTCTGTCACTTCTCATTGTATAAATTTTTCATTTTAAAAGTCATATTACAAATATGAAAAATATATATACTTTCTGAATATAAATATTTTTGAACTTATATACAGATAAATGATCGATAACTGTTCATTTGTATTCACTAATCGTATTTTTATTTTATCATATTTAAACTTGTAATTACAAAATTAAAATAAAGTTAATATAGTGAATCTTTCGACACCATACACCAAACGCCCCTCTAGGTTATATTCCAGTTAGCATATTAGATTAGATGGTTCTAGATAGTTGGACAATAATAAAATCGGTTAACCCTTTAAAGGGCCATTTTGTTCTAGTCATATTATGTTAAAATATTTTTAGACTTGAAATTAGAATAAAAAAGGGATTCATTTAGCTTATTAGATAAATTTAATTTGATTAATTAATTTGGTTAATTAATAAGTACAAATCAAGACACATCATTTTGTGTGAGATAAAGAACTGAAGTATCTTAGTTTCTGTTTTACTAAAAAAAATTGTCGAAACTTATGCCAAACTACATAATTTCATACAAAGATTGATAAATTTGGTGGGAAGCATATTTCCCACGACCCTAGAAAGGGTTAAAAGAACAAGCTGTTTAAAAACAAATTTGAATAATATTTATTTCAGGCGGAATACTTTTGAACTCTATGAAATATAATTTCTTTTAAACAGACCTTCTTCGCACTGCGAAGTCAGATAAATATTTTCAAACAGGGTCATTTAGAGCAGTTAATTGAAAAAAGAATTAAAACCCCTGAAAGTATGCTTTAACTTTAAAAAAATGAATTCTTAATAATCTTTTTTAGGTTTACAGTTAGAATGTCTGTCTCTCTCTCTATATTTTTTTCATTCGGGGCATATCATTATCCTTAAGAATAATGCTATGTATTATATATGGACGCTTAACTGAAGATTTGATTGAAAGCAGAAGATCCTTGATATTATGATTTTAACTTCATCTCATTTGGTAATACTACCTAGAAATTGCTTTCATTTTCACACAGTTGGAAAAAGAGGATTTTCTGCCCTTTTGATTTTCTGTGATTGAAACAGTGATTTTCATTTTTCGGTATTCTGTGACTGATAATACTTATTTTCATCATTACTTTATAAAACCTGAAAAGAATGCGAAAGTGAAATTCAGTATAATATAAAAATTGCCGTAGTTCTCAATTTCAGTTAACATTTTATCAAAAATCTTATTTAGATAAAGATATTATATCTTGATTCAGAGTGTGATATAGATGTAAAATATTGAAAGCAAAGTAGTCATTCGAATAATTAAATCGAGATTATTGGATTATCGGATAATTAATCTTAATAATCCAACTCAAATTATACTGATTTTTTTAAAAATAATATATATGCAGAGGTCGGCACAAAACATTGTTCAATAGATAGTTTCTAAACAGTTTGAGGAAAGCATAAAATTCCAGTGGGAAAAATGTTCTAAATAATGCAAAAGGGTTATATTTTATGCTGTATAAATTAATAAACATACAGCTAAAACTTATGATCTTTAAATTTTTGTACAGTCATTGGTCCTTCTTGGTCATATTTATTAAAATATTCTTGACATACAAAAGATTTTAAATAAAAGATCCAAATTTTTGCGTCTCAGACTGATACAATTATGAAAGTTACAATATCACAATATTTTAGACAACATCGGACCATTTCAGTGGTTTAAAATGATGAAATTGAAAATTTCGTAATGACTCAATCAGTTTTGGTAGCACTTTTTTTTGTTTCGTTTAAAAAGCTAGTGCTTCAATAATAGACTCTTGAATAAGACCGATGAGATTGGAGGATAGTATAAAAATTCAGATTTCATAATTTTTATCAGAATGTTTGGTTCAAATAACATAAAATATAATCCTTTACGTTGTCGAAATCAGTTTTTCAAGTGGAAATATATGCTTATCTCTAACAATTTTGAAATTAGTTAGTGGCTCACATTTAAAATGAGCAAATTATTGAATACTTTACTGATGGGAGACATTTATATACCATTTAATATAATAGTTTATGTAAATTAGGATCACATTTTTTTTTTTTTTTTTTTTTGCAATATATCGTCACCAGTGTGTTTGAAAATAAGACAGGTAATTAAAAAAGCAGCGGGAGAAACCAAACTTTTAATTTTAGAATTTTGAAACATTCTGATGTATTAGTTGCATTGTCTTAAACGATTGCAATTTCAAAAGCAGATAGATTGATAAGAAATTATAATTTTTTTTTTTTTTTTTTTTTGTGTGTGTGTGTGTGTGTGTGTGTGTGTGTGTGTGTGTGTGTGTGTGTGTTTTGAAAGTAAATTAAGGGAAATCTTGATGGAAGATGTACTCAAGCGATCCTATTTAGCAATATTTGCCTATTGCTGCTAAACACAACTAGATTTAAAAATGACTCTGAAATGCTTAATTCATTTTCTGTAATACAGATATATTGTCTTTGGATGATAAACTGACGAATGTAAATTTAAAAAAAATGCAGTAAAAGAATTATATATTAAATGTATAACTAATTATTACACACATATTCTATAACTCCTAAATGATCGGATTTAAAGATCAGTTACTTAATTTTTTTTACATAACTTTTCTTTTAAATTATCATTCTTCGTGTTTAACTTTCCCACATGTCATTTAAAAAAAAAGTGCAATTTAGATTTCGCATTTGATTGACTTGTTCTCAAAACATTTATGATATCACGGACAACCTCCTGTAAAACGACACCCGCTGCAAAAGAAAACACTCGAAAACGGACGACGTTGGTTAGAGCCACTCAATACTCAGAGAGGAGCGCCTGAGCAAAGGTCACCGAACCGAAGGCCACTTTCTTTCGACTAATTTTGATGCTCCTCATTTCCGGTTGTCTTTCTTCAGATCATTAAAGTGCTGCGGTTTTCATGTCTTGTGAATGGAAGAGTAAGAAAATTTATACTACTACGAGAGGCAACGGACCACGTCGCCTCCATTCATGAATTCACTCTCGCGCACTACTGATCCACTTCGAGGTGGAGATGAGTGGTTCGGATTCTGTCTGAACTTCGGGTAAATGAATGATGGAATCGATATAATTGATTTTTTTTTATGCAGTAAAAATAAAATAGAATGCTTAAATGTTTAAGACGTTTTTTTACCTTCTATTTTACTTTCTCGTATACGTAATATAGTGAAAGTACAGTAATCGACAAAAAAAAAAAAAAAAAAAAAAATCGAAATTGAGATTTTGACGAATCTCCACCTTTTAGATCTCCCCGAGTTCGAAAAATGCATTTTTAGAAAATATCTGTCTGTCTGTGAAGAAAACAACTCAAAAACACTTTGAGCTAGGCGGTTGAAATTTGGTATATGGCCTTCACACCAAATTTGCAGATTTCTTTCAAATTTCAATTAAAAATCTGTTCAAATAAAGTCCATCTGTCCGATCGTTCGAATATAAGTTAACACTATAATTGCGAAACTATGAGAGCTAGATAGATCGCCAAATAACTTGCCAAGATTCAGTAAGAAAGCTGAATTTACGACAAAAGTTAATATTTCGTAACGGTTGTACGCCACTGCCATGTAAGACGTTCTTCGTCATGACAAGTTTATTAGAGAGTATGCGAGAAAGTTTTGGAGAGACTACTCCAGCAGCATTTGAATTAGTCTTGTTGCACAAAGCCAATTAATTATATTTGAAACAGCCAAGCTTAGAAGTGAATTCCCAAAACACATTGTTCAAGACAATTGTTTAATTTTACTAGGAAGATAACTGATATAAAATGGAAATAATAATTTTGAATTCAAACACTATTACTTTTTTTTCTTACTTCGAACAATAAGTGTCAACAAAGCATTGACACCCTCTCCACGTCTACCTTCATAAAAGCACTCATAAATTCCTGCATATTTCATCTTTCTGTGAAGAAATCTTAAAAACGCTTTGAGCTGTACGATTGAAATTTGCTATATGGTCTTCACACCAAATTTGCAGATTTCTTTCAAATTTTGAATAAAATCTGTTCAGAGGAAGTCCGTCTTCCCGTCTTTTCGAATACAAGCTGACCTGATAATTATAAAACGAAAAGAGCTAGATGGATCAAATTCAGCGCACAAATTTCACATATATAGTGTGGACACCCATCAAATTTCGAACCAAATCCAACAAGGGGTTGACCATCTGTCGGTCTGTACTTTCAAAAACAAGTAAATGCTATAATTAAAAAAAGTAATGACAAATATATCAAATTTGGTATTTGATTTTATGACTATAAGTGCGGTTCTGTGTCAAATTTTAATTTTAATCCGTTCAGGAAAGCATATCTAAAATAAAATTCGATTCTCAGATACTATTAACCGCAAGCCAGGGATTAATCGCCAAAAAACTCGCCAAAGATGACACGACGGATTCAGTAAAAATGTTACATTCTCGCCAAAAACTAATATTTCGTAACTTTTGTACACTAGTGCCATGTAATGCGTTTTCTGGCTTAAGTTAAAACATACTGTTGAATTGCAATTCGATTTTTGTTATGGATAATATTTTTTTGTTAATTCTATTTGTCCAGAAGACGCCTTAAATATAAGGATGAAAAATCTTTGGTTAAGTAAGTAGGTTCTCGCTTCCTTAGAGGACATAACAATGGTCCAATGGTAGTTGTATCTATCTGCCTAATGGCAGATCAAACTTCTTCCTCGAGGAATTAATGCATGCGCCGGAATGACTTTATTATAATTAACTTTAATACCTATATTATTATTTGCAGAGTAACACACTAAACATCCATGTGCAGGATCAATTTGATTTTTTTTTCTTTTTAGGTAACTAACTTTTCTTAAATTTGATATTTTGATTTTTCATTCTTCAGGTATTCATATTTTGACGTATGCGTTGAAGGAAATGAGACAATATAATCTGTTTTATACAGATTCTTCTAAAAATGTGCTGCCATTCATGTTACCACAATTCAATTTCAGTTGTTTCAACATAGTTTCTCATATTAAAGTTGTTCAAATAATGAGCTTAATAGTAAAATTGCAAGACCTTTAAAACTAACAATGACACAATAATATCGATGCTTTCTCAAAACTTATTAATAGAAATATTTGAGCATTTTTTTTAATATATATAATTTTGCTTGCTTTTAAAATATTTTTTTTCCTATTCTAAAAAAAAGTCAATTTGAACTCCCTTCATGCTTAATATTCATGCAAACTTATTAATTAAAAAAACCTGAGAATTCTTTTCACCAAGACATAACAGTTTTGGGGAAGGGGTAGGACTATAAGGGTTGAAGACATTTATCTTAACAAAGATGGAAGGACTATTTTTTTTAATTTAACATAGGATTAAAAATCAGAAATGAATTATTACTTCGATTGTATTAATTTATCGGAGTAGTGTGCCATTCTAGAATGCCATTAGGGGTGGTTGCCTTTGTCTTGTAAACTATATTACATGACAAAGATGGCAGAGGACTATTTTTGATACTCGTGTATCATACTTAAGAACGCCTTTGGAAAACACAAGGAAATTTAACCGTCTTACCGTACTCAATATCCTTTGATTTCATATACATGGTGGATTCTCAAAAAGATCATGTTTTGAATTCACTACCTTCTTTGAAGATAAGATTCTGCAAACAAAACTGCAATTGTTATACCCTCCCTCCCGCAAGTTCCTCACACACACACACACACACGCGCATGCGCGCGCACGCAATTTTTTTTCTTTTTGAGAAAGACTCGAACTTCAATTTAAAAAGATGGGAAGAGAAAGTGTATTTTCTCGATCTGTATACATGCATTCAAATCTATAGTAAAAGGAAGCACAATACGTCATAGAAAATATTCACAACTTTGTTCAAAATAACATCTAATGAGAGTGAAAATTCAGATGGAGTACTTCCTTTTCTGCTTTAATTTTTCCTTGCATTTAGCTTAGAAATTGTAAGTGAAATTGCGTTTGATTTTTAATAGATTTAAATGGTAATGATAAGATTTATTAATAGAAAAATGTTGGTAGTACTGACAATTTCTGAATGTCTATGCAAGAATATCAATTTTCTAATTGTTCTGAGATTAAATTAACTTGGTTTAAAAGCGAAATATATTCATGAAAAAAGTGGTTTTATAACGATTAGAAATTCTGTTACTAAACATTGCTGTACAATGATATTTTTGAAAGAAAAAAAAACTTATGAAAATTCATTTCTTCACAGTGTTTAATCGCTAGAAAAATACAACTCGAGCAATAAAAATAAATGCAGTGCTTTTGTTTCTTTAAATACCTTAAGAAATTTTAACACTTTATAGACATTATAATATTTAGATCAATAAATTTCGCCAGAAAGTCCTAGAGAATTTTGATTATTTATTAGCAGTATTTTTTTTCATAGCTGAAATGATAAATATATAAATAATATTGCATGAATTGAATTAATAAATAATAACGTAGAAAAATTCAAATATATTAATTTCTGTTTTTATAATATTATGAAAAAAGAAAGCATCTATTCTGGTTATAGTTGCCAAATAAATGTGAAAATATATCAACAATATACATTAATTTTGTTTAGAGACTGGAAAAACTATTTAAGTAGAACGTAAGTAGTTTTAAAATATATAAAAATAATCAATACTATTTACTCATTTCGTTTATGTCGACTTACTTTCTAATATTTTAAAGTTTGAGAAAAAATTTTAATATAAATTCGTATATTTTTTTAAATACCCGCGTTTACCTTTCAGATGGAATCCTTGTATTTCTACTTTACTTGAAAATTGAGAGATTCCACCTTTAAATGATATGAATTGTTCTTAAAGAAAACAAACAATTGTTTTCGATTCAGAAAGCTTGAATCTAATGTTTCTTTACCTTTTTTGCAAGTAAAAGTAGTTCAAGGGATTTGAGTTATTTTAATAAATTTGAGATGACTATCCTAGAAGATTATGTTACCAATAATCGGTCCTTGAAATCTTTTAGAAGATATTAATGTCAATATGCTGAAAAAGTTTCGCATTCTCTTTCCAATGCAATTTAAATTTTATCGAATACGTTTTATAGATGAATCAGTAGGTTGAAAAATTTAATGTGAAAAATGAACTTGAAAACACTTGAACATCTGTTAGTACGATAATGCAATTAAAATGCTAAAAATTCTTTTAAATATTGGTGTCACACTGTTATACAAACTTTCCAGCATGAAGAATATTTCTAACTTTTTTAAAATTTTGTTTCGAAATATGGTTTATAGGGCAGACAGTTTAAAAGTTTTTTTTTTTATACATTACACGAATTTTGAACTAATTACTTTTAATAATGAATCTTAAATTCATTCTGTTTCATCCATGCTGCATTTAATTTAGGATTAGATATTAGTTTGTACATAACCGGGGATGAAAAATTCTGTTCGAAAGTCATTTGTTTCCCAGAGGCGGATTTCCATTTTGGCGATTCTGCTTACGGCTGCAGGGCTGAAAACAGACCTTGGAAGATCAATTAAAAATAATGTTATTTCCCAAATTAATAAATAAATAAATTTGTAAAAAATGCTAATTCTGTCAATTATAAAATATTAAAATAATATTAGTATTGTCAAGTATAATTCGTCAGGCTTCTTGATTATTTAATTATGTTCACAATTTATATCAGTGTTTATACAAAAAAAAAAAACATCTGCTTCTATATAATTTTCAAAGATGAATGAAGCACATACACAAGTCAAATAAATAAATAAAAAATATAAACATTTTCACAAAATTATTAAAATAAAGAATTTAACCTAATATAAATCTTTAACTTATTAAGTTTAAAATATGCTGAAATGTATAATTAAATTCATCCATTTACGTAAAAAGGCACCATTAATATGCACTGCCTAGGATCGCGCAATTTGAAAGATATTGCTTTATTCTCTTTTAAGAATAGCTTTCAGCGTTTATTTTCTATATAGTATCGTATAAAATTTACTTTGACTTAATTAAAACCTCTGAATGATTTATAATTCCTTTAAAAATATTATTTTTTTTTACTGTATATGATTGAATAATAAGAGAATACATTTGTATAACAAGAAGTCAGCAACATATTTGTTTAATGAAATTGTAATCAATATTTATACTCAGATTGAAATCATATAATTTCAATGAACCATTAAAAGAATTTAGTTGGCCCATGGTCATAACCTTAAAACAAGCGTACAGTAAATTATAAACCGAACTTCTACTATAATTGCGCCTATTTTATATATTAAATAATTTTAAACTGATTCATTGGTTCTTTTAGGAAAATACCGCAATCAACTCAACACTTCTTCAAGGCGGATGTTGATTAGTTTAAAGTACTAAAATTCAAAGTTTCATAGCTCAGTCGTTTACTAAAGTTCCAAGTTTCATAGCTCAGTCGTTTTGATTTATGAAAAATTGAACTTTTTCCTTGTTTAAGTTGTTAGTGAATCGAGAATTTTTCACTGAGTATAACTAATATTTTGGGTGGACTACATAAAAGTTTAAAGTTTGTTATATTTTCAACAGTGCATTTATTGATTCAACGTGAAATGTAATTCTCAATATCATTTGTAGAATTTTTCTAATTGGAAGTATATGTTTGTCTCTAATAAGTTAGAACCAACCCATTAGGCCATGTTAGAAATACACTTCCATCTCTCATAATGGTATTAGAAACTCATTTTTCAGGTTAGCAACAGTTAACTGACCATGAATTGTAATCATACCTATTAACTTTTTTATAAATATTTCTCCTACTAAATATAATATTGTGCCGAAAACTCAAACATTCTAAAATATTACTGAATAAGCTAGAAAACGAATAAGGAAAACTTTTAAAAAGCACTATTTTTACTCTATATTAATTTGTAATATTTTTACTAGAATGTTTCATGATGTGAATTATAATAATATATATTACTATGTTACTATTTGTTTTCATTTACTTCCAAATATATTTAAATTATTGATGAAAACTTTAAACTTTCATCATGTGCCCAAAAAGTAATGAATGTAGCGCATAGAAGCTCCAATATGCAAAGATTCTAAGAAAAAATTCATTAAATTAAGAAAACTTATTTGAAATTCTGTTAGACGTAACCTGCAATGGGTCTATTAAACAATACATGTTGCAGTTTTAAAACAAACGTTCTTGTTTGTTGCCATCAGAAAGAATTGTAGACATTACAATTTCGGCCCAGATAAAAGGGAACTAATATTTAAATGCAGATCTTCCGACGGTGTAGAAAAAAAATATCAAAGAAGATAAAAATGAAAAATAAATTGTGATAAAAGAATAAAGGCAACCGTCTCCGACATTGTTTATCTCTCTTACTTTAAAGCAGCGAACTCATACGGTATAAAAGAATTTTCTTTTAACGTTTTTTCGCCTCTACAATCGTGTAATTTAAAAATGTTTTTTTCTTTCTTCGTCTCTTTTTTTCTCTTTTAGGGCTTTCCAAGTTTCACATTTTGTTAATTATCTCTTTCTCGTATACAAAATATAAAGGAAGTATTGTAATCGTTAAAAAATTTGAATTCAAGATCTCGACGAATCTCCATGTTTTAGACCTCCAGAGTCATTTTTGAACAGAAACTCATTTTTGGAACTACGTTTATGTACTTGTGAACACATAACTCATAAACGTTGTAAGCTAGACGGCAAAAATTTGGTATACGGACTTAAAACCAAATTTGCAAATTTCAATCAAATTTTGGACGAAGTCCATCCATAGAAAATTTGTGTGTTTGGCTGTTCAAATACAAATGAACTTGATAATTAAAAAACACAAAGAACCATGTAGATAAAATTTAGTACACATTTTTAGCATCCTAAAATATAGATTTTTATCAAATTTGAAACAAAGAAATTGTCACAGGAATGACTATTCTGTCGGTCTGTTATTTTGTATGCATATAAACACAAGAATTTAATGAAATTTTTGTGTTTACATTGCGATGTCCGAATTGCAAATTTATTGTTAACGGATTCATGAATTTTACTTGAATATTACCAATATTAGTAATAACTTAAATTGCAGTAATTCTATAGCTGAAATATGTGAAAATAAGAAAGTGATAAATCGAATCTTTCTTTTGAAATTTAGTTTCATCTGTGCTATTTTTTTATTTTGCTGCATTAGTCATTTGCCTATGTGAAATGAATGTATTGAAATAAGCTTTTATTCGTTATCTTGATAAAAATAGTGAATTTTTAAAAATTATTTTGAGAAAATTGTTTTTATAAATAAATGAAATGATATAAATGAATGAAATCTTTGTGCTTACATTGCCTTGTCCGAACTGCAAATTTATTATTAACAGATTAATGAATTTTGCTTGAATATCACTTCCATTGTTAATAACTTAAATTGCAATAATTCTGTAGCTGAAATATGTGAAAATAAGAAAGTAGGGATAAATTGAATCTTTCTTATAAAATTTAATTGCATCTCTGCTATTTACTCCCATTTTTTTATATTAGTCATTTGCATATGTAAAAGGATGTGTTAAAATAAGCTATGTTTCGATATCCTAATAAAAACAGTGATTTTTAGAAATTATTTTATGAAATTATATACACTAAAATATCAAAGGTATTTCGTTATATCTGTGTTCTCATTAGCTCTTTTGAGTTTTAATTTTGGTTCTTTGAATAAGTATTATTAAACCTATAGAAAACAAAGAGAAAAACTTCAATAATCATTGCATTTGCTAAAACTCGTTTAGAAAACCAGAAATAAAGCTTTCTTTTCTTTGCAATCTTTTACGCTTCTGTTATCGTGTTGAATGAAAAAACGTTTAAGATTGTTTTAAGTTCACCATTTCACAATCACCAACAATTTCTGCAACAAAAGTTTACAACATAACCATCACAAATCCAACCACAAAATTCATCTTGACTTTATTCTTCCTTCTAATAAAACACACTAATTACCTTCCTTTTTTCTTTCTTGTCCATAAAAGAAACACAAGCTGGGTTTATTTCTCGGACTCCAAACAAACTTGCCGATGCTTGATAATTCGAAGGATTATGCAAACAGTTGTTTACAATAACAATTACCGAAGCGTGCTACGTCCAGCTAGAGATTCTAGACTTTCAAAAAAAAGTCCCAATTTAGAAAGCTTCGTAAGTATGTCAGGAGTCACGTTAAAGCCATGAATCGCGACTCCAGAGCACTGAATCGTTTAATCTCCTGAGCTACAGACCTTAATCTTTGACTTGAGTTGCGCTGCAAGAAAGAAGCTGCTCTGAAGATGAATACTTGTGCCACGCGTGGTGGTTCCCTTTTGAGCAACTGCTTTCACTGATTATCGAACACAAAGAAAACTCTTTGACCCGTTTCGGCCAAAAGAAATTATCACCGTCTGTTGCATTCAAGAACTGCTGCTGTCATCGACGATTTAATCCTTTTTATGATAATCATTGTTACTACATTCACTGAGCTTGGATGGTGCAGTGGACCCTACTTCTTAACTTTCTCTTGCTCTCAGCCCGTGACTGTTTGAATTTTAAATTCTTAACGAGGGTTCTAGGGGTTCCATACAAACTTCGACTGAGTCTAAGTGGATTCAAGTGTTATATTAAGAACCCTTTATGTTTAGATTATGTGATCGAAATTGGATATTAATTTGATAAAAAGTGATTACTTGCGAAATTATTTTAAATAGCTGGAATGTATATTTTTCTAAAAATGGCAATAATATTATTGACGCAGTAAATATTCTATAATAAAAAAATACCCCCCCCCACTTCAAAAAAACTTTAATTTTTAATTTAACTGAACTTTAATTCAATGAATGTATTTGTATTTGTAAATTTATCAATCTAAATTTATCTAAACATTCATTCTAATTTTGTCACAGAAAACATGCTTTTTCAATTCTATAAAATTTTAGTCGAATAAATATAGTACGATTATTTCATGTGTAAATAAACAATAACTCGGAATGGATTATTCAAAAGAAAAATGAAATTACAATAAGGTGCATTTGTTTATTTATATTTTGAAGTATATATATTCAAATTATAAATACTTCAAATATTCGTAATATAAATTCGTAAAATAAATATTTGTAATTAGGAAAAGAGATTATTCCAATAAAAAGTTTTGATAGCAAGTAGGAATAAGTTAAAGCTTTTAATGAATAAGTTAAAATATATAATTATATCGAAAATTTCATAAACTCTTATTATTTTTTATTGAAAAAATTTAGCCGAAGAATTATTATGCACTTGATTTAGTTTATCTATAATAATTTGATCTTTTAGTTTTTATGTCAGTTTTGTATTTTTATTCAATTCATATTAATGCGTAATGATGCCTAAAAATAATAGTTCTTTTATACTTCATAATAAACCGCTTGCTTCTGTTTAGTCCAGTTTCAAACAATGATTATCACAGATATTCTGTAACTGTATTTCAGGCATTAAAAAACAAATCTATAACAAATAAATCTATTTTGTTTTATCTATAACAAAAAGCTGACTATCCTGAAGTTTCATCTCTCGAATCTTTGTACATTTTTACGATTTTGCTGTAATAAATAAATGGTACAATTTGGTTTTAATGGCGGTCAAAAAGCATCATGAAAAAACTACGCCAAATTATAAAAATATACTCAAGTGCATTATTATTTATTATGAAAAATTTTGAACGTTTGTATCACGTGCTATATAGTTTTACGATTGAAATCGCCATATCGGCAAAAAATTTTCTTTGCGCTTTTTTGGTCGCCGTTACAACCGACAAGTGCCAAATAAATAAATAAAAATATCTTGAGCACTCATTATATTAGAATACAATATTTAAATTCAATCCAAATTTTATAAATGATTATATATTTCTTACTTTCAATTTTGATATCATATCAGTGACGGTTTAAAAAAAAATTATTACACCTAGAATCTTCATTTTAGATAATTTATATTCAATCAAACAATTGCAGTGGCGTTAAATGCTTGTAATTATCATTTTATATCGGATATAATTTTTTCATAACGTTTCAGGATGTACAAAAATATTTGTCTCCCTTTCTTCTCTGATTTTGTTCGTTACTCTATCTCACCGAGCTAAAGACCACGACGACCCTGAATTTCATACTGCACAATTTTTTGTTACCTCAATGCATTCTTCTCTAGTTCCTGTTTCCAAGACACTTTCACTTTCTCCTTGCTCGAGCAGCAACTGGGCCATGAAAAGAGGTCAATATCAGAGGGAAGCATTTCCTGACGGACGTCTCGCGTTAACTGGCCATTGTGATCGAACGCTGATTCATCGCAACCGGTTCCATTTCTCGGAAAACTGGAAAAAAAGATGATTAAAGCCTGGCATACCGAAAATAAGGACATCAAGAACTGTAAAAAAAGAAACAAATTATTTCCAGTTTCATATTCCATTTTTGTATGAGTTTGTCTATTTTGCAAAATCAAGGCGATATCTGAATGACATATCTATGCGATGAAATATATATTCATTTAAAATGTCCACTATGCTGTTATTGAAAATTAAAATGCTGACAAAGTAAAATCTAAGTTATTTTTTGTAAAAACTAATTTAATTTTACAAAAAAAATTCACAGAATTATAGGGGAATGTTTTTGCATCAGAATCATACTTTTAAGGGATAAGTCATAAAAAATATATTGTACTAATTAAATCTACATCTACCTATTGAAAGGATAAGGTTTGTACTGCCTTATCCTATTTGCTCATACCCTTATGTGATTGTAAATAAATTTGGAAAAAAGAATATAATAACCACGTGAATAATCCAAAATTTTTTCGAACTGCTGTATCAAAAATAGTTGTTAAAAAATGTTCATTTAAATTACATACATATTAGAAATTTTTGCAAACTTTTCTGACATAGTTTCAAGATTTTTATAAAAATGTGGTATCATACAGAATTTGATTTCATATTATCGCGTGAATAATCAATTTTTTAATGATATAAGAGTTTCTCACGATGTCAATTTTTATAATAGCAAATGAAATTCAGCTAAAAATATCAATTAAAATTTATTACCACGATTTTGCTATAATCATTTTTCCTGTAATTCGTGTAATTTTTGCTCTATTCATGTTTGAAATGCTGAAAAAAACCTTTAAAAAACAATTATTTATCAAAAATAAGGGAATTTCAAAATAACAATATTCAAAGTAACAGTTGAAATAGACAAATCAATATTATAATAAATTATTTATTTATTATAATAAACAAACCCACACATAAGATTTACGTATTGCTTATGAAATCTGAAATATGAATTTTCTGTCCTCAAATGTTTCAGACCTTTTATTTCGGAAATTCAAAGTTGCGCATTCTCATTTTTTTTTTTTTAATTCGTCAAATGCTTTCAAGGAGCAAATTCAAAATTTCTGTTATTTCTTACGTCTTCAGCAGTTCTAATTTATTTTCAATGAACAATATAGAAGACGTTCTGTTTGTATACTTGTCAGTAAAAATTCTGAATCAAAAGGTTTGCTTTGTATTTTATTTTTTTACTCTCGCAGTGCTTGCTTCATTATTACACTAAATTAAAAAAAAAAAAAGGATCATGGTCTGTTCAATTGCAAAAAGAGTCTGTTTCAATTGAAGAAATTGCTTTGAAAATTTAAATGAGTTTAAATATTTACCTTGCGTAGATTATTGGAAAGTATCCTTAATTTGCTTAACTTAAAAAATATATTTGATATTTTATTTTAAAAAAAAGTTATCTGTATTTTTTTAAAAGGTTAAATAACTCCGAAGAAACGAAGGAGACTTTGTAATTTGTCATGTTACATTTCCAGGTTTAATTTTTTCTTTTCTTTTGTGCTTGTGGAGTATTCATGTAGTTGTTCATCATAAGAGTCAGAAATATCTCATAAGAAATTTCTATAAAAATTATTTCAGATTTCAAAAAGAGTTACGGTAGTTTCAGTTTTTCAACTATTGATGCTAAATAATTAAAAAAGATTTAAAATATACCCTGTATAGTATATTAAATAATATTTTTCGTGATCGTTTATTTTAAAATAAGACGTGATGAAAAAATAGCGGACGAAGTAGTAATCTAGGCTTAGTTTGAATTTAAAAAAACAGCGTTAAAACTAATCAATAAATACAAAATATTTTTTTAATCTTTTTCCTAAATTTTTTTGCGTTAGATCAATTCTTACTACTTCGCATTCCCACTAGAAACTTAACTCTATATTTAGAACCTTCTCTAACAGTTCGATGTTTTTCAAAGAAGTTTCAATGGCATTATTTTATTCTTATGGGTCACTTTAACAAACACTGACCATTACTTTCAATCTGTTCTAGATTGTTTTTCCAAATAACAGTGATTTCACTGTCAGCATCATAATTTTCTGTTATTTTCGTTTGAATTTCATATTTTTTTAGTCCTTGAACTGCATTCAATTTATCTTATGTTGAAACAATAATAATTCATTTTTTATTCATTTAAATAAAACAATCGCAATAAAAAACACACACATAGTGCCCTGAAGGATTCAAGCGCAAAAACACAAGAAAAAAAATTATCAATATTTTTCAGTACATCGGTCTAACTGATTCGAATTCTTCAGCAACAAACTTGTAATGCTGTCTGTGTTTACATGTTCCCCTGATGTCAAAACTCTGCAAATAAATAAATAGACACCTTCTTAGCGATAGTGATTAAAGATAACAGAATAAATTTTTGAATTATGATTTTCATTTGATTTACCGTCAATACCGGCTAAAACAAATTAGTGGATAATAAGGCTCAATTGTATTTAATATTATTTTCCTTTGCAAGATATAATAATCCTAATAAAACTTAAATAAATTTTAACTGGAAACTATATGTAATTGAAAAAGATTACCATCGTATAATATGGTAATTTTACAATTTAATTTTTTTATAAAAATTTTTCTAATTTTAAACGTCTTAACGTAATAATCTTTTTAACTTGATTCGTAACTGTTTATATTATTTTTTAAAAATCTCTCAATTTTAGCAACAATACATGCTTGAGTTAAATGTTTTTAATATCGTCTCCAACGTGCGGGTGTGTAAATATAAAGCCATGAAAAATATTATAAAATATACTTTAAAAATATTGAAATTGTTGTGAAATATTTTTTTATAGAAATGCGATTAGTATCACTAAGAAAAAAATTTTAATATTAAAGGGGAATGGGTGATATTTATTTCTGGGTGATAGCAAGGGTTGTAACACTGAAAGGGAAACATTAAAATTTGATTAATTCATAATTAAAAATCTATCGAAAGCTCTTAAAAACATTTTTAAGGAACACTTATTACCTTATTAGTAATAAAGAACCTAATTCTGTTGCTGTAAATTCAATACTCTGCCTTTGGAGAGCATTTTGAAATTTTTTTTACATCATTAAAGTCTCATTGCACTATTTACAGATGGTTCCAACCACGTTTAAGATAAAGAATCCCTCCCATCTCTTCCAATGAAAAAAAAAAAGATTCAAAATGCAATAATCTGTGTATCATTTTGTGTATTTGTTTCTAATTAATCATCTGTCAGGGTTAAAAGTATTATCGTAAACAGTAGGGTCCAAAAAAAAAAAAAAAAAAAAACTGTTTTGCACACATTATGAAAAAAAAAATCTGCCCAAACAAATGGTCTTTTTTTGAAAAACAATCTGTATTTTTAAAATCGATAAGATAATGGCCTCTAAACGATCCCAGTTCCTCGAACGCCCCCACCCAACTCTTCCATTCAGACGTATTGTCAACAAATCCCCGAAGTTCACGGGCGTCTACTGCTGGCCATCGTCCCCAGCAGTCGCCGTGGTTGGTCAGTGTGCGATCTTCGATAAATTCGGTTTTGCTATCGCGTATGAGAATGCTCTGAAGCTGATGCTGAAAATTTGGCTGGGTTTTATAGTTAGGAACTTTTATCAGCTAATAGCAGAGCCTCGAAGCCCGCACCCGTTTCCTTCCGGCTGACTTACTGAAAAACCAGAGATAAGGTCACAGGGCTTGGGTTGCCAAGATATACGAATTTTACGTGTCAACACGTCCTCATTGTGCAATTGATGCCAAATTAACGCCAAGTTCTATCAATTATTGAATGTAGACACTCATTGATACATTTGTAACTCTTAGCTTCCTCTCATTATATAGAAGAATATTTTTTTGGTCAAATTTCATAATTGTATATTATACCGAGAAATTGTAAATAAGGAGTTTGTAAATTCTGATAAGTGGGCTTATCAGAAAAATCCAATGTAGATTTCATTAACAAAGTAACTCTTAAATGTTTACTATTTTGACAAAGTTGTGATACTTACATTTTGCTCTTAGACATTTTATGAGATATACGTTTCAAAGAAATCAATACCTGACCTTGTGTCAGCTATATATTTGGTTTAATCTTTTCAAACATTACATTATTCGTTAAAAGCAAACCTTTTGCTGGTAATTTGCACATGTTAATATAATCATTTTTTAAATAAGTTTCTTCTTTTTTACCGTGCTTTTTAAAAATTATCCAACGTAGTGAATAAAAAAATTTATCAACAAAAAGAAAACTTTTCTCAACATCAAAATAGGCTAATTTATCATCAAAATTGTCTAAAAAATTGAACATTAACTTGTTACGGACAGATTTTTATTAACAATTCAATTAAATTTGTATAGTGTAAAATTGTATAAAATTAAAATTGTATAGTTATATACTGAATTTCATCAAAAAGTTGTAGATTGATATTGTGAATGTTGGAATTAATCAAAAATTACAGTTCAAGTCGGGGAAAAAAAAAAAAAAAACTTTCGCTCACGAGGATTTCATGCATTCAAGATAAACTATATTTTTGTAGTCGATTTTGTTTTATTTTTAAAAGTTTTTCGAGACTTACAGCAATTTCAGCTTTCATGATACGAAATCGTATTGACTATTTTCATATCGTTTTACTTTGTTCTCAAAAATTATTGTATAAAACTAAATAAATTGTTTAAAACTAGCTAACTAATAAATTGTTTAAAACTAAATAACGAAAAAAAAATGCTTAAAGTGACATTTTCATATTAATTCCTAAAATAAAAACGTTGCATACATATACTTTAGACTCAAGTATAGTGCAGTGCTTTGATAAAAATTCTAAAATTTTCATTTTTTTTAATTGCATGTTCACTATTTTCTATTATTAGAAGATTGTATCCATGATAAAATAGTCAGTTGATGTACTTGAGATTAAAATAACACACTTGATGAACAATTTATTTCTTATATCGTGGCCAAGTTGTTTTTGAAGTCCTAATTTAGTTAGTTATATTTTAGATGTAAAATTCTATCTAAAAATATAAATATTGATTTATATAGTTCATTTAACTGATTTATTTTAAAATATTTTTGTATAATTACTATGCTTCAAAGAAAAACCAAAATAGTTTTCCGAAAAATAATTTTTTTTTGAAGATAACTATAGATATGATTTTTCTCTTTCAAGAATTTACTTTTTCTGTCTCTAAAAATAATGATGCTTTTCTTATAAAAATAATGCATCATTAAATTTGAAATCATATCTTACATATCTGAAAACTGAAGTTTAAAATTATTTGTTTATTATTTATTCTTATTAGTTTAAAGTTTCATTCAATTGTAATCAAATGCAAATTTTTCTATCTAATGATGCTTCATTGAGTCTTCAGGTAACCAAAGAATTTTCAAAAAAACTAAACATTTTTTGAATGAAATATTTTAAATTAAAATTTTATAAAATTTCAACTGTTTTTAATCAGAATTTCTCTCCAGTTTTATTCCTATTCTTTCTCGAGGATAGATAAATTCTATGGCTAAAGATTTGGTAATATAACTGTGTGAACGATTATGATGCATTTTCTCTTAGTTTTACTTGTAAAATAATACATTTTAGTTGGTCAAATTAATTTATTTTGTCAAATTTTAGTTGATGATAATTATATTCCCTTCTGTGTATAATTTTTTTCTAATTATATGCTTGAACCGTGGAAGAATTTTCAAGGCTCAAAATTTTATTAAAAAATGTGTGTAAATCTATTTTTTTTTTTTCTCGCAAGCAATGATATGCCTGCTAGCATCCTATATAAAAAAAACGTATATATACATCATTACTTTTGCTATTTTTAAGGAGCTTGCATCGATTTATATAATAATTATATTAATAAATCATTGTAAAAGACGTAACTGAAAAATATTGATTATTTCTTCTTCACATTATCTTTTTATTTACCCTTTCATTGCTAATCAATTGAACTATCCTTAATTTAAAAAAAAATTTGACGCAACAAATCATATGTGTATAATTAATTGAAACAATACACAAAAATATTGATCGAAGTGTACTTATAAGCATTATAAATGCCATCACCGAAAAGATGTGAGACTTGAACGTCGCATCAAGTCTGCAGCAACCTTTCAGCACCCAGTAGCTGAAAGCGATAAATAGCCAAAAGTAAACACCCACCTCTGCTCCTCACTGCTGAGAATTCATTTGAATATGCTCCTGGCGTCCACCACTAGGAATTCGGTATATAGTTCCTTTTTGAAACCTTCGCACTGCTCATTTCTGGTTATGTCTTCTTCGCCAACAACTTGTTGAACTGGGGAAATTAACTTTGCATTGCTTCCAACCACTTGCAGCAGGAAAGGAACAGGCTGATTTCCTGATCAGCTGACAGCCTCTGATTGCCGGACATCAGTAAACGGACATCATTTCACAGAGACCGGACACAGGATATGATAAAAGGTAAGCGCCGGGATTCCTGCGACAAAAATTATAATGTTTTGCAGGATGAAACGCCTTGTCTTAGGAAGTGATCTTAGTTGTTGAGGAAGACCTCCTCAGGACCAGAGGACTTGACGCATGTTCCCTATTCCATCCTCTACATTCATCCTCACATCGCGACTTAAGTCTGTTACACTTTCTTATGCTGAAATATAAAACCGATCTCATCATTGACTTGCTATCATCTATAACAATTTTTCTATAATATTATACAGCTCACTATCATATTTTAATATTAATCTTTTCACTGCAAACAGCCATTAGCATCTTATAAATGAAAGCTAAGAGAAAATACTATCTAATTTGGAGAGAAGCTAGATTCTTTCTAGCAGACAATCCGTTTACTCTAGTAATGAATCCCATAGGCAATTATTTCATTTTATTAAAAATCGGAAACTTATATCGGAATGATTGTCTTTGTCTCCGCCAGAAAGTAAGTTTTTCTCGAATTCTCTCTCTCTCTCTATATATATATATATATATACTCAAAGTTCATGGCTTAATATTTTGATCACTTTTTATGTCCCATATTAAAGATCTTTGTGTTATTATTTTTAAAATTTCAAAAAGCCAACATAGTATTTTAAAAAAAACAACTTAGTCTTTAGATTTAGTTATTTGTTTAAATTTCTCTCAACCTAAATCAAACTTAATCGATATTCGCTTTTGAAAAACAGTATGAGAAATATTATTTTATGTACTTTATGCATTGGTGAGAATATGTGAATTGCATGTTATATTTAGCTCCTTTCTTTGCTGATAATATGTTGTCTAAGTTATACTTTTTGGAAAATTTGTGTTTGTATTTTTTAAATTTAACTGTTATGTCTTTCTTCGTATTTGTTTTTTTTTTAATAAATTTTTGCTTATACTTTCCTAATTGTTAAACACATTATTAAACCTTTTTTCAAGTTGCGCAGAATTTTCACAAGTTTTTCATTTACATGTGTTACATGTGTTTTTAACACATATGTTAAAAAAAAGTTATCTTTATTCTGATTAGTTTTTATGCTGTTAAGACAGTTTTAAAATAATTCTATGATTTTAGATAATTTTACCCTTAAATAATCAAATTAAAATAATGTTTTCAATTCAAGGTAACAATTAAGAATGATTAAGTTTTGATTTTAATACTTATTCTAGCTTTTATTATGACTAAAAGCATTTCAAACAAATAAATATAAAGAAACATATTATTGTAAATAGTACAGTTTTATATATACTTTTTATATCATGGTGATGAGTTTGTGCTTATAAAATCTATCCTTATAATAATAGTGATCCTTATTATATAATAATTATAATAATAATTCTTCCAGTTATATCAACTGGAAGAATCGATTAAAAAAAGATTTAACCCTTTATTTACCGACGGTACTTAAAAGTACCATTTAATCCGGCTTATATCTTCGTAATATGACTATTTTTTCTGATGGTATGCAAGAGAACATGGAGAATTTAACACAGATAGCTAGTAGATACAATAAGCTAAATGTAGAAATTAAAAGTATTTAATTATTAATTAAGATATTTCGATTAATAAAAATTTTTTGTTTCCATGGGATTATTCTCCAAACAAACTTAACTACTGATGCAAAAATAAAGTTGGAAAATTGATGCTAAAATAATTTTGTAAATAAAGGGTTAAAGCGCATTCTGTATTAATCTTGGACAAATTTGTTGCATGATCATATTAATTTTGTAGTGCATGAATAATGCATAAAACATATGTTCTAAAATGCAAAACTAAAAAATCGGCTGCTATTAGATTATTTCTTTGTTGGCATTAAAATCTTTTCACATATGGACCACGCGTCTTCATCAGGATATCTGGAACATTTAAAAACGATGCGTCATGGAAACTTAGTAACTGTTGTTTGCGGCTTTAAATCTGATTAAATTGAGTGTAGTGTATATGAATATGGAAGCTTTTCATTAAAAAGTATTTCAAACGAGAGTTGACAAAAGAAAACATAAACTATATTTGACTTCATTTTCTTTGATAATGACAACATTTTTTGGGAGATGATACTTACGTTGAAATGATTATTAAAAACTGGTAAGAAAAATGTATAATAAAATGATATTTTTATTTTAACACTATTGTGTAAACCTCTGCTTTGTATATCTGTTTTTTTCTTTTTTCCAACTGTTTTCTTCTTTTTTGTGCAAGGAGCGTATAATAACGGCTTTAAATTGTTTACAGTTCCTTTTTACACCTGCGTTGTTTTAATAAACTAGTACACCTGCCGACCGAAAGGTGTTTTTTATAACAAGTTTTGTGGAAATGGCATTTTTATTTGTCGTCTGTAATAAGAACTTTTAGTAATAGGAGTTTTCTGGCAGTTATAAATCAACTGACAGGAATAATAATTATTGCAATGCCTCCTCCTCTTCGGGAATCGTAAAAGAACTACCGAATTTCCAAGGTTTAAACTTGAGAACTATTTTGTGTACTGAAAAGGGCCAGATTATTAAACAGGCAAAGTTGACAGCTGCCTAGAGTCTCGTAAATTTGGGAAAAAAGCCTTGAGGGTTTTTTTTTTTTTTTTTTTTTTTTTGCGATTTTTTCAAAGTAGTTGAATTTTATTGAATTTTTGAATTTATACAAAGACTATACTCTCAAGTACTTTAAGTCAATACTTATTAGAAGTAACACTTAAATAAGTCAATACTTATTCAAATTACAATCGGATGTCTTTTAAATTTTGAAATCTGGTTTTTACTGTATTCCTCATTGTTTACCTTTTATTACCTCGTTGTTTTTTTTTAAACTACATATTGTTTTAAAATAGAAAAAAAATTCCCGATCCCATAATGAAATAGTATGTAAACACACACACACACACACACACACACACACACACACACACACACACACACACATATTTAAATTATCATTGTGAGTATATTTACTTTTAAATTTTACTTTTGCATTTTTTATATGCGATATTCTGAAACCAATTCTCTTGACAGAGATAAAACAGTCAAACATTTTGGTTTAATTGACCAACAATTAAACATTTTAGTTTGCCAAAAATTGTTATTAAAAAATGGTTATATAGTGATTAAATTAAAATCAATAAAAAAATCTGATTTTGGACGTTAAGAAGGACAAAATGGAGGCCCCAAGATTTCATTGCTAAAGACCCTTATAGGATTTATCCCGCCAAGTACTAAATAGAATATAAAACGAATGAATTAAGTCCTACGTTGAAGAATATTTTGGTTAAGAATTTTAAGATCTCTTAATTTTCATCTTTATAGTATGCCAACTAGTTGTTTCCTTTTTTCGTTTTTCTTATTCTTCAGACTATTATAAAAGATGAATAAATCTTTTATAGATATAACGTTTTAAAAGTTTCATTCAACAAATTAACAGAATATGAAGAAGAAAATAAACTTATTTTATACTAAACACTCGTATTAAATATTTTTTTAAAAAAAGTAAAAAGCTACTTAAACTTAGTTCGCATTCGGAATAGACAAATTTTTCATTCTGTATATAAATTTAAAAATATTTTTCATATAACCCAGGAATCTGTTGCGACTCATGGCACCTTGAAAGTCTGCCGACAGTTATGTCAGCGATTTAAGCCGAGTGAGCGTCTCTTGTTTTTTCAGTAGCGCCAACTAGGGCCAAGAGTACGAATTAGCTACTTCATGCGTCACATTCCTTTGCACAACCCTGTTTTACAGGGGGGGGGGAGCACATTCGCACATCTCACAGATAGAATACACAGAAGAATACATGTCCGAACCGGGACTCGAACCCTGGACACCCAGATCACGGGGAAAACGCGCTACCCCTATGTCAGGATTCCGGTGACCGAGTAATCTTCTTATCATAATGCTCAAATTATCTTTTTGAAAAGAAAAATGCCTTTTCAAAAATGTATTTTGAATTTTAAATAGATACGAATAAAACCATTATAAAAATATTCTAAATTTCAATAACATTTTCTATTATTCTTATAAATGATAAGATGAAATAAATATAAAATTATATAAATGCGTTAATTTTTATAAGAATCCTTTATCCAAAAAACTCTTCCATTTTTATATAAATTCAAAAACAAATCTTTCAGGGTTTTTTTTGTTTTTGTTTTTGTTTGTTGCGACAATCATTTACAATTCTAATCATCATTCGTTCTGTGTTTTCTTTTGTTCCTGCCACAAAAGCTGTTCAATCGGAGATATATTTTTGAGATACTCCCGTAAAATCATACTCATTTTAGACCTTTTAAAATAAATAAATTAGGCTTAGTTATTCTCATTACAAAAGCAAAGAAATTACAGCGATTTTTAAGATTTTAGAATATTTCTTTTTGAATTTTTGACATTAATCTGATGCTGTTACCAATTTCTTAATGTCTTAGTGTTGATGGTTAGTATGTTTACAAACATCAACCACATATTTTTCTGACAATGTGTTTGAGTTACCACTGATTAAACACTCTGTTTATTCTGTGAATATTTTTTTCAATAAAAAATTACGCAGTTTCTGTCCATGCGCTCGCTTTTTACAAGCGTAATGTTTGCGTTTTCTGTTGTTTTTGTCGCCCTAAGTTTCGTTATCTGAAACATTAAGATAATATCGTAGTGTTTTTGAAGTCAAAGCAAAAAGAGTGATATGTATTCGGAGGATAAGTCACAAGCTATATGTAATATATGTATACGCAAAATGGATTTAATAATCTGAAAACAGTTTTTTACGTCTTAAGGTCTTAACTCAAGATAGAAATATAACGATGCAATTAAGAATGTAAGAATCTTTTAAGACAGAACTTTTTAAAATTAAATTAAATGCAGCAAGACTAGCAGTAAATGGAATTCGATGAACAATTCAAAATATTATTTCTTCTAAAAGGGATATCTACTTCATTAAGTCTTGATTTCAGTTTCTTTAAAAAATAATAGGAAGATATGTGTCGAATGTTATACTTCTTCTGAACTCGAAAGCTTTTATGGTTCAGCAACGGATTGTAAAACCCTCCGCGCATTTGCGCATGCGTTAGGGTAGGTTTAATTCGTCAAAATAGGGGTGAAAGGAAAGATGAAAGGAGATGTTTATATTTACTAGTATCTAATAGGGAAAATCCAAGGTCAAAGGGAATACCGGAAATGCACTCATCGTTCCGTGTCTCACCCCTTAATGAGATGGAGTCGTCGAAATGTGGTCCTCTCAGAATCCGTTGACGAATTATATTATCCTTCTGAATAGATATTCCTAACCGTAAACAAAATTATTTTAATGCATATCTTAAGATGAATTTTAAAAACTGCCTGAAAAATAATCGTTCATACATTCATCATCGTATATTTCGTTCATTCATCATCATATATATTCATTTCTAGTAAATCATTCATGTATATGATTCATTTCAGCAAATATGAACTATTTCAGCATTCATCATCATATATATTCATGTATAATTTCATCATGAAAAAACGTCTTTTGTTGCTTAATGTTTGGAGAATATTTATGTTAAAGAAAATTAACATGTCTTTTCTGAAGAGATGTCTTGAAAATAAATTGTTTTTATAAACCATTGAATTCGAATAATAACTTGGTGATATATAATCGTATATCTTTAATTGTAGACAACAAAACAATTTAAGCTTTATTTAAAATATTTATTCTCCAATTAAATATGTTTCCATAACAAAAATTGCACTCTCAGAATTAGGTTGCCATGCAATTTCGCAGCGTTAGATTGATTACCTTACAATTTCTCTAAATGATTTGTTTTTTCCTTCTTTGCGAACTCTGTTAATTTTACTATCAAAATACAAAGAGTAACCAGCATTTTAATATCTTTCCTCTTCCCCTTTTAAGTGCTCATCGGAGAAATTCGAGTCCAGCACGCTATAACAAAACACCTTAATTCCACTCCGTTACAAACTCTTGTAGCTAAAAACTGGTCATTCCGCTATTGTCATGGCGCTGGTATTAATGTCTGATTGTTATCTTTATTTATTCGCTTATTAACTGAATTCCAGAGAAACGTGGCAAGCGCGTGGCGGCTTTCAAAGAATCTTGGGATTTTCTTATTGAAGTTTTGGTAGGTAGTTGAACTTGAAGGGAGCTTAATAAGATCTTTATTAGTTTTTGTTGCATGGGACCTTAACAAGAGCATTTTTATCTTCGTGATTCAGATGATAAGTTGACCTAACAGGTGTGGTTTTTAAAGAAAGTTATAAATTTATTTTCACATTATAACTTTTGCAATAATTTTTAACTTTTATGACTCGACAACAACTTTATTAATGATAAAACATTGTTGCATTTATGTTAATAGAAACGAAGCTGAATTAATAATATATATATATATATATATATATATATATATATATATATATATATAATTGAAATCTGCTATCGCAAATTTCAAGTTATCATGTCAGAACATTGTTATTTTTTAAGCCATTGTCTGTCTTAATTAATTTAAGTCATTAACCAGTTTAAATCGGTTTGATACATTTACGTGACCTTTCAGATTACGCGTGCAGTGATATTTAGAAAAATGTTTTTTTCATCTCAAAATCGGTCGAGCTCCAAAACTTTTTCCCTCAAGTCAAAGGATTTTTTCTTTTTTTTTTTCCCTTGAGAAAATCCGGTTTAAATTGGTTTGGATTGATCTCATGACTATTGCATTGTGCAATCGTTAATCTTTACTTTTTTTTTTTGCCAGTTAGAAAAATTGAAAATAAAAGTTAAAAAAAATTATATAATACACTTATTGATCGCCCTTCGCTGTTTCGCGTTGATTCCCGTTTTCTTCTCTGTACTTCTTCGGGCGATAACTTCTTACGACCCATGCCCTTTATTTTCTGCCCGCTTATTTTGAGGCTTCAAAAACTCAAACCAAAGCAACATCATGTCTCATGTCATAATAAATTATTGTGGGTGAATTGAAAAATGATGAGGCAGTCATTGTGAATCTAAAAATATACGCTGACTATAAATTCTCTATTATTAATCAAGGGAATCATCATTTCAAATTTAGTTGATTCATAACTGAATAGCATGAGGCAAAAATCAGCTTTCATTTAACTACTTGATCCAATATCTTTTAGATGGAATTAATTTTGATACATATAAATTTCTATTAAAAAATAAATTATGGTGTAAACATCTGAGTGAATTTTATAATCGTTTGTCTAACGTATAAACTATAAATGTTCAAAAACTGAGGTGCTAACTCTTGTAATTCAAGTTTTGTTTTGCTGGAAGATAGGAAGAAACCGGAATTACAACAATTAATAGAATAATCGATGCATAATAATCGATTAACTGTCATTGATCGATTATCTGTTATTTTATCTACTTAATAATCGTAAATAGAATAATCGATAGATTTCTTTGTATCGATTATTCTACAACATTAATAACTTAATTATAATGAGTTTCATCACTCATTAAAAAAATATTTTTTTCTAAATCAAAAAACCATTCATATGTTCCGAAAATTCTCCTTTAACTGTCATTTCTCTTTTTGTTCCCTTCTCGATTTCAACTTCACAGATAAACACTCTTTCATTAGAAGCAAAGCGAGACATAATTGTCCTCTGATCCCGCCGTCCTTTTCACGCCATGTGTGTGCGCCGCGTCTTTCATGTTGATAACAAATTCACGGCTCCCCCTAAACATTTACATCTCCGAGATTCAGTCTCGTTAAGGTGGTGTTCTTGCTCATGAGACAAAGACATGCCGACATCTTGATAAGCTCGATTGCCACAACACCCACACGCACAAACAAAGGAACGACCCACCAATGGGCAAAGAGCCCTTGTCATCGCCTTGTGAAATTCCATGTTATCGTTTGGGTCTCGCTCTCTCTCCCCCACCCACCGTCTCGTTTACCACGGCCAGCTGTATCAATAATCTTTTCTCTTCTCTTCTCTTTTTTTTTATTGTTGTTCAAATTTCGATAGGCCTCAGGAAAGATTTTTAAAGCCTCTTGCCAAACGCTGCGTTTTGTTTGCGTCGCGTGCGACT
Source organism: Argiope bruennichi (assembly GCF_947563725.1). NCBI lineage: Eukaryota > Metazoa > Arthropoda > Arachnida > Araneae > Araneidae > Argiope > Argiope bruennichi. The sequence goes on along the minus strand of NC_079154.1, from coordinate 69,624,366 downwards.
TGTTTGGTATGAAAGGCTACAAGGAGCGACAACACCTATCGCTTTCTATCGAAAGGATGTAAACATACTCTTGAAGACCTTCATTGTCTATAGATTAGGCATGATCAACCACATTTAGCAGAGGGTTATAAATATTTTCCAATTGACTCATTGAATCTATATGAAGTTAGTAGAGACGTATTTTAAGTAAATATTGTCTTTAGAAATTTTATGGATAAATCTGGCCTTCGACATGTTAAGAAATTTATATGGTGTGAAAAATGAGAAACATAATAATAATAATAAAAAAAACCTCAGATGTTTTTGTTTTGAAATGTGTTTAAAAAAATCATGACTATTATTAGTTATGATTGTTTCAAAAATGTTCAATTACATATTAAAAAAAATGTCAATTGGGTGTCGCTCCGAATTTTTTTCGTGGAATATCTATTATCTTTGAAATACAATTTAAAACAATAAAACTGTAAATTTCTACCACATTAGTTATCAGAGACATTAAACTGTTATTTTCAAATAATTTAATGAATTCTGCAATTTCAATTTTTTTTAAAAACTGTCCATTATTTTATGAAAAAATTTTGAACTCAGAAAAAAACAGACATTTCATATCGAAATCAAAAATACAATAGAATATATTTATGACATGAAAATAAAGTTAAAGCAAATAAAGTCAGATTTAAATTACTGATCGCATTTGCCCAAAATGTATAAGTTCCTTTTTTTTTTTTTTTACCAAGTTTTCTAAATTGGTGACTAGATTTATGAAATGGGAACATTTGACTAGATTTGTGTAGGGAACATTTGCGAGTCTACCTTTCGCAAATGTTCCCCATGTTTGTGGAAGGTAGATTTGGCCTGGTTATTGAAACAGTGCTGATATATAAGTTTACATCAGCACTTGTATTGAACAAGTGCTGATGTATTTCAATTAGGTAGAATCAGCTCAAGTGCATTTTTATAAGAAAAATATCGATATCTTTAGATTACATTTAAGAAAAAGAAGAAGAAATGGGAGGGTTGCATCCTCAAATACTTCCACATCACATACGTTTCGTATTTAAATTCACATCATGTTGTGAAATCAAATGCAAAATTTGAATTGTGTTAAATTTGTATTTAATTTAGAAGTGACAAGAAAATCGAATATATATTCTGGAAAACTTTTTCTGATGACAGAATTGGTTTAAAAATTTAACATATATCTGCATTTTGATGTACATCACATGCCATATTTCAACCATCTATGACTTGTGCTATCTTTTTCAGATACACACGGTTAAACAGGCAGAAAACCTTCCTATCGACAGGTTTGAATCAAAATTTGACACACATATATATTTATAAATAATAATAAATTTATGAGTATGTATATCATGTCTACAAATTTTGTGAGTAGACCGCATGTCAAATTTTTTATTCATCTAGAGCTTTGGGTTTTTCTGTTATCTCGTTCAAGCCTAATAAGAGGCAATATCCTCTTTTTGGATCAAAATTTGGCTCAAATATACAATTTTGATGCAATAACCAAATTCCAAATTTCAACTGCTTTAATTCTGCTCTAATTTCTTTGCTTTTTAATTGAAGATTTTCAATTACATGCAGGTGGACAAACACACTGAACTTTAATCCCTTCCCTTTTCCTTTTCTGGATTCAAGGGATTTTTAACAAAAAGGTTAGATCAAATTTTTTGACGATTTCATAAAATTAGCGAGAAAGAAGGATATTTTTTTTCTCGCTCAAAATTTGTATACTGTTTTTATTATGCGGTCTCTATAATTCAGGCTAATTTCTCTTGTCTTTGGATAAGTGTAACCCCCTGACTGCGTAATTTTTAAAAAACTATTTAGACTCGATGTTTGCAAGTAATTTCAAATATTTTTCAAACAAAGTGAACTTAAACTATATGTTACACGATAATGATATAATATAATAAAAATCTGTAATCGTAAAAATAAACACTCTAAACTAGGAAAAACGCGGGATACTATAGAAAATGGACTGATTGCCAACCCGCGGAAATCGCGGGATAAGCAGCTAGAGGTTTAAGAAAAAAATTCTTGTAAATAAATTGTAAATAAATACTCTAACGATGCATAATAAACAATGATTAACATGGTTACCGTATAATTAACTTATATTCAGTTCGTTTTGCATTGAAATATTTCGGCATTCCCAGTTAACAGGTTAAAATAACAGATTAAATTACACAAATAAAAATTAGATTAAAAAAATCTAATATAAGAGATCTTGAGTTATAAATAATCTCTCGGAAAGTAAATTTTTGATCACAACTTCTAATTTTTAATAAAATTGGTGAGGCACACCTCAAACGGAAAAAGGGAAAACCATTTTTGAAAACAACATGAAAAATAACTTTAGTTCTTTAACACTTTAAATTTTAGAGAATAAACTTTTTAACGATTATTTTTGTTTCATTTGCATGATGTTGCAATTTGGAAAGAACCTGCCATCTAAAAAAACAAACAAAAACAGATTCGTGTCGCATTTCTTTTTCTCCATGAATGGAATCTTCAGTTGCCAGGCACACGAAAATAATCCGGCATTTTGGCGCATATTCAACGCATAAAGAGAAAAAAAATTTTCGTTTGTGAGCAAATCCAGGTGAAGGCTCAAAATAAACGTGCTTCCCCATTCATAAGCGTCCTCTACAGATTTGGTGAATGGAAGAAATGCTTTTCTACAAACGAACTTTTTTTTTGTCTCTCTTGCCGCTTATGTTGCTGGGTGTTAGGATTTTTTTTCCCCCATCGTCTATTTTTCTTTTGTCCGTCTCGCATAGCAGTCGTTTTTTTTTACTGTGAAGATTTCTTTTGCTTTAACTTTCTGCCTTTCCAATCGATGAATGTTTTTCCCACAAATTTCAGGAATTTCAAGGGCTTTGCTTTCTTTTCTTTTTATAATCTTCTTCCACGCCCTTGGTTTGTTTTATTAATGTCTTCGTCCATTTTTAAAGAGACGAAACTGCATTTAAAAGATTCAAGAAAAGAGATTAAAGATTTAATAGAGCATTCTAAAAAATAATCCTTAGATTGGTTTTGTCCTGTCTTAGTCAAAACTACCAGAAAGAAGTATTATAATAGGCAGAAACTTTTTGTTTCATTTCTGCTTTAATGTATTAAAACAAACTGACATATTCTGTAAAGATTGACGGGATATCTTTCATTCATATAGCTTTTAAAAAGTAATCTAAAATCTGAAAGAATTCGTTTTACAATTCTAGTAGCTTTTAAAATAAAGGTAAAGTCATTTATAGCTGAAGGTTTTAGCGAAAATTCATTAAATATCACTAATCTTTCCTTTAAAACAGCTTATAAGCGAAACAGCGGTTAGATTTCATGCGGCGTATACATGTCAAAAGGTTTCTATATAAATGTCAAAAGCAAATTTTTATATATTTTTGTTTAAAGTACTTAAACGAGAAGGGGGTGATTTTCTAGTATTTTAATAGTAAATTGTTAGTATATAGATGTAAATATATTTCCCGGATTTTATTGCAGATAATTTTAATGCCGCAAGTCATCTCTGAACCTGTTCATAAAATGGATTTAAGCAACACGGGCGTAAAAAGCATTTTTTAGAGCAGAAATAGAAAGATTTAAGGGTAAAAATGTGAGAATTATTTTATAGGAACTCTGTCTGGAATTTGGCTGTTTTCTAGATAGAGTTATTCATGAGACGATAGCACTGCTAAAAATGAGAAAATTGAACACTTTACTCAAAAATGGAGTGAAGTAATTGTTAGAACAGCGAAACAGATCAAAGATCTATTGTCTGAATGAAGATCGTTCTGTTGAAAAGAGCAACATTAAAGAGGGAATTTCGGCTGCTCCGTATAACACACATTTATTAAGATTTCTCATTTAAAATCAAGAAAACTAGAGGGGAAAAAAAAGCCATGATAATGCTGAAGGTTAAAAGGATGAAGATGCTTAGAAAATAATTAGCATCGATAATGCATAGTAATGATAAGAAAACATCATATAATAATATTAAATTGCCATACATTAGATAGATGCTGCATTAATAGATATTCCTCTAATATTGCATTAATAGAGATATTTTTTGAAAAGAGTTTAAGTTCCTTCTATGTGCCATCTTGATGTAATGTTTGTTTGCAAGGCATATTTCTTGGTCTCTAACAATCTTATTATAATTATATTAAAATACGTATAATTATAAAATATGCAATAATTTTGCTCCACTCATTTATGACTCTAAATACACTTTTTGTCATATTTTAATTAAAAACAATACAAAATCGCCTCATATATCCATACATCTGTCTCCATTCTTTGTATTCGAACTCTCCCTGAAGGCCCCTTGTTGAGTAATTAAGTGCAGATCGTTCCCTGACCCGCAGAGTTCACGCTTGGCCACTTGAATAGCGCTCAACAAGTGTCAGTTTGCGGCACCTTGCGCCAATCCGTCGCGCACGTTGTGCCTAATCAAACGCTCGCCGGTGCCTAATGGCCACCTAATGAAGTCACGCTTCTCCCACACTCTGCAGCTGTTGGCCGAGGTCCCCCTCGCCACTTGTTAAAAGGGTCTCCATAAAATGAACGATCCGAAATGACAGTTAATTCTCAAAAGATGTTGGATGAGATTAGCCAAAGGCCTTGCTGTCAATTTGGGAGAGAATCGCTTCTGCGCTTCAAAACATTCTTGCAATTAGGATTTGAATTTCTCAAAGTCGTTCTTCTAGATTGTCTTTGATAGAAAATGCAATCTGCAGTACATATGCTTCTCTACTTTTAAGAACTTATAATTGATAAAATGAAAGCACTTTGATGGGCACCTTCATCTATTGCAAACGAAAATTGTATTTCTGTTGTCATTCATAAAAAAATTGAATATGCTTTCTTATGAATTATTTCATATATGTTCTTGGATTCACATATCTAATACTCACAAAAAGAAGTATTGGATATGTGAATCCAATTTCCGATCTTTAACTGCCAACTAGTCTTAAAATAAAAATGACAGAACAGTTATGACCATACAAGGGCGGATATGAGGAGGGATTTCATGATCTCCTCTATCCTGCGATAAGGAAGGAAGGTTGGTCAAATTCGAACAGTTGATTGTCTGTTTAAATAAAAATCTAATTGATTTGGTAAAATACTGACATCAATTGGTTTATTTTTATAATCGTCTTTTTCCATTATTCTTAAATAATATTTAAAAAATTCACTGATGAACAGTCAATTCGACATCAGTGGCCCTCGTCTAAAGCTATTGTAATAAATACTACGCATCATGCATTTTATACAGACAGCCTGTCCGTAAAAGACTACTAGATGTTATATATTAGTAAAGAAATTATAATATGCTCTATATGTATTATACATAGTATTATATGGTCGAAGCTTGAGGTAAATTTAATGCTGGCAATCATGGTAATCTTTAAGTAACGATTACCACTAACACTTCTTTTCGTTTCTTACAAATTAACAAAAGTTTGAAAATGTCAGCTTTAATTTTGTATTTAAAATAAAGTCATACGGCACAAGGCAAAGGCACAATTTAATCCTAAATGTCTTATTCTCGGCCGATTGCTGCATTTTATTGACCTTCAGAAAATTTCCAAGACTATATTCATCAGCAGTTGGCCAGTTCCAAGATGATGGCCATCAGCAGTCGGTCATTCATGCTAAAAGAAATTTTTAAATATCCGGTTATATATAGTCATTTTTATTCGTTGACTTTTTTTTTTTTTTTTTTTGTTCACATAGTATAATGATGTGGTAAGATTAAAATTTTAAAATGTCACTATCTGTGTTATACTGAAATGTTTTAAATGTTATTAATATAGAAACTATTTTTAACCCTTTCTAAGGCCATGGGAAGTATGCTTCCCACCAAATTTATCAATCTTTGTATGAGATTATGTAGGTTGTCATAAGTTCTGACAAAATTTTTTAGAAAGACAGAAAATAATGCTTTTTAAATGCTTCAGTTGTTTATCTGACACAAAATGATGTATCTTGATTTGTTACTTAATTATTAATTAACCAAATTAATTGAATAATCAAATTAAATTTATCTAATAAGCTAAATGAATCCCTTTTCTTATTCTAATTTCAAGCCTAAAAATATTTAAACATAATATGACTAGAAAAAAATGGCCCTTTTGAAGGGTTAACTAGCAGTGACGGATTTGGATATTTTACAATTCTAGACAGTGCACTTTATAAACCCCCTCTTATGAAGTTCATCCATTTAGTTTCACATTTTTAACATGTTAATTATTTATTTTAGGTTAATCGTATTTATTTTATTAAATTTGCAAGAAGGCATTATTGTTTAATTTATCTATTATCACTCCAGACTGTCAGACATTCGTATTTCTAACAATATAATTGTTGCAGAGGTTCAGAGTTTTAAAATATTTTTATAATTATGGGAATGTAATGAGACTTGTAGGAATCCAATTAATTGTGCTTGATCAAGTATCAATATTGCTCTAATATTTTATAATTCATAGAATTTGCATTTTTTACAAACTTATTTATTAGGCAAATAAAAATATATTTTTAATCGAATTGCTTGGGGTCCTCCTTAGGCAGCTTAGTCACACATAAAGCAAACTACCGATAAAACTATCAGTATCATAACAAAAATTCTGAATGAAGAATAAATTCATTAAAACTGATAAAAATGCTCGTCTGTCTACAAATTCTATTTTTTTCAAAATGCTCTGTTTTTCTATTCGAAGTTCTTTATTAACACATATTCTGTTCTAAATCAATCGTTCTTCAGTTTCTATTCGCAAGAATTAGGATGTGACATCACAAGGCAAAGAGTGAGCTGATGCGCACATAAAAAGTTTGCACCTGCCGAATTTATTACTTTATACTTCGTAAAAGCCTCTAATCGGGAAGGATTTATTTAATCTTCCCGAAGAATTGGATATCGGCAGATTCATTCACAACATGGTCCATTCATACGCCACGTGAAGACGAGGCCTTATTTATCTATTTATTTATTTGAATTGGAGGACTTCACGCATGGAGTGTGCATTTATATTATGAAGAGCATTTCCTCGTTCGCATCTTTTGCTTGGCATAAAATTGAGAATTACTCGGTAGACTTGAAAAAGAAATCTTCAAATCCATATACCAATCGAATGAAAGCTTAAATTGTATTTTACATTATTGAGATTTATTTTATGATGAAAAATTTTCAAATCTCAAATAGGAAAAGTGGAAATGATTTTTATATATCTATGTATTATAAGTTAAAGTGATGAGGTTGGTCAATATTAATTGAAAAAAAAAAGAAGAAGAAATAGATTATATTTATGTAGCGGTCAAATATTTTGATAATGGAATCTATTGATTTTTCTTAATCATAAGAAGACATCAGTTTCGGAAAAATGCTTCATTTCTTATTGATCATATTACATTTTGCATAGTCATGTTATTATTTTTACTACGTTACATTGAAATAAATTAGAGTTATTATCTAAAAGCTTTGAATTCCAACTGTTATTTAAAATTCTTTCTCTTGACTTCACAAATAAAAAAGTTTAAATATAAAAGAATTTTATTTGCGAAATTTATAAGAATCAAAGATATAAAGTTTAGAATGCATAAGTAATATGGCTGTAATATTAAAAATATTACAGCTTTTTAATAATAATTCATTTTTAATAATCACGATTCATTTTTCACACACACACACACGATGAGTAATTATAATAAGTGTCCCAACTTACAATTACTAAATGAAAGTTCCAATGATTTAGGATAAGTGTTGAATATACTATTAGCTTTACTATCTTGTCCTAATTTATAGAGTTGCTAATAATCAGCAGTGCCCTCCGTGTAGATTTTAAAACATGCCATAAATAAAAATATATAGAATTTTTCCTGAAGCAAGTGAGAAACAAATTACATGTATAAAAAAAGTGTACATCGGTCTCTGTAATCCGGTACTTTTCTAATCTCGTCTTTCCCTAGTCCGGCATTTTCAAAAAGGGTGAGTGCAGAGCATGGAAGGAGTTTTAAATCGCTGCATGTCATGTTTAATAACCTAATCTCGCTATAAGCAATAAACTGCTCAACTTTTATGATATTTGCTATAGATTTCTTCCATAATTTTCTATATTTTATAATAGAAATAAATGTAGGTTTTCATGTGTTAAAATTTATATATTTTAAATAGAACTCTTTAATCCGGCGATTTCTTTGATTCGGCTGTTCTTTGATCTGATATCTGAAGTATTACTGTATGTACTGTTTGATTACAAATGAAATTTACAAGTTGTTTTGCTGTGTTAAAAGATACAAGAACTAATAACCTAGTATCAATCGAATTGTCTTCGTTATACCAAACAATATTTGTTTTTTAATTCTAAATTCTGTAATTTATTCTGTACCTTTGCTACATAACCTGAGAAATGAAATGGGATACTCCTTGTAGGCTTTAATTCATTTAGATCGTCAAAACTGTTTTTTTATATGTGGGCAAATGAGAAACGTTAAAATTTGAATTATTTTAATATTTTTCTATCTCTTAAAAGATCATTTTTACAAACGATTGAATCATACTTTTTTTTAATTTCTCTACCCTCTCTGTACCAAGAATTTAAACCTACATCAAACGAAATGAAAGGGAAAAAAATCGTTCGATTAATGAAACAGGAAACGTCAAAAAATAACCGTTTGCAACAGGTGCCCAGCGGATGGTGAAAACCCAACAAAAATTACTTTAATTATGACCCATGGAACCAACTATAAAAAGAAAACCAAAAAGAAGCCGCATATCCACCTTTAGAACTTTGATGATATAGGCTAAAATAAACGGAAGGCGCCGTTCTTAACCTTTCCGAAGATTGTTAGATCATTTTTTTTTCCTCTTGTTACTTCATGAACTGGAGGGTCTAAAAGTAAATAAATGAATAAAAAAAACCACTCGACAAGTAAGAAAAGAATGTGACGTGCGTGCCGCTCGCGTGGCAGGTCGTGTGGCCGGTTTATTGGAAAACAGCTTGTCGGCCTCAGGCAGGTATACTTTAACAGCCAACTGCTTCGGTCTGTCTGAAGGTAATGGTAATTATGCCTTCCAATAAAAAAAAATCTAATTACTCTCCATATTTATTATGTAAGCAGATTCGATGAATTCCTAGCCATCTTCAAAGATTTTTTTTTTAAGTCAACGTGAAAAATTCAAAAATATAAGAGAGTTCTTCGAATTAGAAGACAGCAATAATTATCGATTCTATAATTAATGATGACGTGCAGTTTTCTTTGATTTCTATAATTCTCTGATAAATTTTTTGATGGAGAATAAAAGCTATAGGCTAATTTGAAATTTTAATTTCAGCACCTGAGCATTTTGGGAGGTAAAAGGAAAAAAGAAACTGTCACTTGTGGGATCTGTTAATAGGCTCAACTGTACATTAGCTATGCTTTCTTATTTATTGACTTAAAAAAAATCCGGCTGTTGCAACTAATAACATGTAAACAATATTTTTAATTAAAAGTATCGATTACAAATATGAGTAAAAAAAAAATCATGGTACTTGTTAGTTGTAAAGGTGACTAAAAAGCGCCAAGAAAAAATTTCGCCAATTCGGCTATTTTAATCGTCAATTTATATAGCATGTGATTCGCACGTGATTTATGCCCTTGATATAAATTTATGTACTTGAGTCTATTTTTAAAATTTGGCGAAATTTTTTCTTGGCGTTTTTTGATCGAAGTTAAAACCGAATTGTACCGGAATTATAACCCAACATAAAGAAAATTACTTTATCCTATGATTCAATCTCTAAAGACTCAAATTCTAAAATCTGATAATAAATTTAAATTCTCCATGACAATACCCAAGTCAAAAGAAAGTTGAAACAGTGTGTATGGGATATTAATTTTCTAATTAAAAAATTGGCAAATACTATCGCAAATAGTTGAAAGAGAATATCAATTTGCAACAATCTACACGTTGGAGGGATTGTTGCATCATTGTTGGCGAGATATAATGTACGAATGCAATGCGGTTGCGTAAATATAGTGTTAATGCTACTATTGGTTGTGTGTATTTTGAAGTAAAAACATTATTCAAAGTTTGAATCTCTTAATTCCATTCTCGTTGGCGAGATTATTGCAACGTTTTTGGAGAGATATAATGAACAAATGAAACGCGGTTGTGTAAAAGTATAGTAAACACTACTAATGATTGTGTACAGTTTGTAGTAAAAACGCTATTCAAAGTTTGAATATCTTAATTCCGTAAGCCACACCATCTCTTTTGAAGTAATTTAACAAATACAACTACTTGCCTTTCCTACGTTTTGGGAGTAAAATTACATGGTCTTTGGCCAGAAACAGAAGAAGCACGTTTGATTGCCCCCTGTTAGAAGGTTGATAAAAGGAATAAATAAGTGCACCCCTCCCAAATGACGAACAAATTGCTCTTCCCCTCTAGTCCTGATTATTTAATAACCTCTTAATCAATCGCCATCTTTTGACAGTCCCATGGCAAGTGACTCATAGAACACTACTAGTCCGCTGAAGAGCGATTCCAGTAAACTAGAGATAAGACAATCATCAGCAGTGTTTTTTTTTTTTTTTTTTTTTTTGACTGGAAGAGAATAATTTACAGGCTGCTTAGATCGTTGTCTGAAATATGATCGCTATTTTTTTTTCTGCCAAGAGTACTTTTGTTACGTGAAGAAATATGATTATTGAATATACTCGATATTCGTTTTATTAACTTTTTTGAAAATTAAGCTGAAATTGAATTAAATCTTCAACATTTCTATGTCTATAGCATTTTTGCAACTTTTGCTTTAAGTCTCTAGTATTTGGAGTTTTCTAATTCAAGAACCAAATTTGGTATGCTTCGTAAGCCTTACGAAAGTGGCTTTTTGAAAGATTTTTAATTTTAATTGTAAGTTGAAAGATGATCCCGGAAAACAGAATTTTTGGCATCATTACCATTAACAGAATTAGAACTATTTCAAGGGGTTTACAGATCCTTGGGTGTCTGTCTCGGGAGGTGAAACAGATGCTGATGTCATTTTTAAAGCTAAATATCAGATGGCGGAAGAGAATAATAATTATTTTTCCCGAGCATTTTTAACTATGCTATGTTTGCTCATGGCATTTATTTTTAAGCATTTTGGAATTACTAATTCAGAGCAATTCTTTATTTAAAAAGCAAAGGAAGCGCTCGTTGTTACGGTTGTTCTATATTTACTTTTCTTTGCATTTATGTGGATCTTTCTTTAATGATTTGTAATTTGTAATAGTTAAAAAAACTATTTTTTTTTTTTTTTTTTAGTTTTAATGAGCTCGTTTGAAGGGTTGTATCTAATTTTAATCATTTTTTTTCTATTGTTACACTTCTATCTGCAATTCAGTCGTTAACCAGGTGTTCTGAGCATAAACCAATAGTCCTTACATCCTACAAGAAATCAATGCATTTTTCTTATCTACAGAAGGTCACATGTCACGAATACAAAACATTAGGAAAGAAATGTGGAAATTATTTTGGCAACCTACAATACCGAAAAAATTATGTTTTGTTCAAAAGAACTCAAATTCATCATTAACCGATGAATTTCTCCTGTACCAAAATAATTATAAATGACAGATGGAAATAGCTAAAATTATTTTTGTCACTTTAAGAAAAGTTCGTTTAATAGTTTTTGAATTACGAAACGATGACAAAAACGAATGCTAAAAAATGCGTTAACAGGAGACTGAAGGCATGAAACAGCAGATGTTCGTCGCCTAGTTCGAAATAAATGAATCGAGTCTTGTGGTTTGAAAAGGTAAGAGTGCAGAGCAGGTGCTTTGCGCGTTTCGCCCCAGCTGCTGTTAGCACTTACATTTTGCATCGCCGAGGGCAAAGATTTGATCGCCGAATTCCGTCAGTTACCTGGAAAAAACAATACATTTTGTGAAGTGGGTCGTTTTATATCTTGCTCATTTAACTGAAAAAACGCATCTTTAGATTGGTTTGAAAATTCGACAGAAACCGATTCCCCAGAGACTATAATATAGAACATTTTAAATTCTGATAGTTTAATTAATTAAGTCTAGTTATTTTCAAGATACAAGAGAAATAATTAGTATAAGAAAAACTATAAAGGACTGCTGTATAATAATAACTAAAATATAAATTTGATTTGAACGTTTCAAAAGGTATTTAGCTTCAGAGCTCCTGTAAAAATTTAGGTTTAATAGTAGATTTTTTAACCCTTTAATCCATGCTATGTCCAAGCATGACATGGTATCGAGTGATCGATTTTCAGAACTGTAAGCCGAAATTAAATCCATCAGAAATATTATTATTCAGTGCAATATCACATATAATCTTTAAGTATCTCAAGGTTTCGTAAATTTCTTAATTGGATCATTCAAATAATACATTTCTGAATCGAAAATATCCTCTAATTGTAGGAGTGGTCTTCCTAAAATTTTCTCGCTTACTCTCTAATAAATTTGCCATGCCAGCGAATGCTTTATACGCTTACAATAGTTACGAAAGATTAACTTTTGGCGTGAAAGATTAATTTAACGTTTTTACTGTATCTATCGTGTCATTCTTGGCGAATTATTTGGCGATTAATACGATTGTTTTAGACGCGTTTTTTTCAACTGATTGAAACAAAAATTTGACACAAAACTGCACTTGTAATCATAAAATAGCATACCGATTTTGATATATTTAAGTCATTGTGTTTTTTGAGTTATCGCATTTTCAAGTTTCTGAAAATACGGATTGACAGACATTCAAGCCGGAATTGGATTTGGGTCAAACTTTAACAGGCATCTATACTACAGATGTTAAATATGACTACAGATTTAACATCTCTTCGTTTTTCAATAATCTTGTTAGCTTATATTCATATTCGAAAAACCGGACAGCCGGACTTCCTACGTACAGATTTCACTCAAAAATTGAAAGAAATCTGAAAAGTTGGTGTAAAGACAGTACACCAAATTCCAACCATTTAGCTTAAAATGTTTTTGAGTTATCTTTGTCACAGATGGATATTTTCCAAAAATGTGTTTTTGATCTCTGGGGGGGGGGTTAAAATATGAAGAACCGTCAAAATCTCTAATTTTTGGATGATTACCTTACTACCTCTATACTACGTATACGAAAAAGTGAAAAAGCAAAGCCATTAAAGTGTTGAATATATGCTGCCCATAAATCCACTAAAGATAATATTTAATAAAAATGAAGATAATGTTCTGGCATTAAAAAATATTTTCAGTTTAATTAAAAAGAAATTTCAAATTAGGGTCAAAGCATGAAATCATTCAAAATCAAAACAATATTCTAATTATTGTTTCGATATTCCACTGTTGCCTAACTGAATTAGCAATTAAACAAATCGAGACACACAAGATATTTGCTATCATATGGATGTAAATTTTTAGCTGTTAAAAAGCAATAAAAGTCACTAAGTGAAACTTTGATGAATAGAATCTCGTTTGAAAGTTTAATTAGAAAAGCAATAAATATGAAACATGTGAAGTTATTATAACTGTTTCCACGAGAAAACTATTTAAGAATCTCTTTATTCTTCAAATTCTTTATTTAACTATAGTAAAGGAAATATAAAGGGCTGACAATGAAGCAAAATATTTAAAACTGAATATTTATCAATTGCAGATATGACATTAGACAATCACTTTACATCATGCACAGAACAACTCTAAAGATTTAAAGTTTTTAAGTGGTGTTTTACTGGATTTTTTTTCTTCTGTGAATATCAAACGAAATGGAAAAATACGCAATTAAAAGTGAATTCGTAATTCAGATATTTTTCCGCAAGTATATCAAACGTTTTGAGAGAGAGAGAGAGAGAGAGAGATTTGAATTTAAGTGCCATTAACATCAATTGGTTTTATAAACACAATTTAAAAACTGACAAACTAAATATTTATTTTCATTTATTTCTCAAGTTAAACTGCAAAGGAATTAAAGAGTGGTATTGTTAAAATTACGATTAAAGAGTGAGGGAGAGTGGGAATTCAGGGTTATTGACAGAAGAAAGGAGTTCATGATTTTTTTTCCCTCCCTTGCCTGGCATGATGTCTAAAGTAAACGATTACACTTGCTAACACTGTGCCTGCATTGTATGCTGTCAAATTGTTGTCGTTGTCCCCACCTGATGACGAATTTACCCGCCGCCACGCCCCCTTACGTGCTTTCTTCTAGGTACACCCTGGGAGGCGGCAAACATCAAACACTTCTATATTCTTTTTCTTCCGCTTTGTACCTTTGCAGAATCTTGTCCAAACATCAGATCAGAATTCAATTGCAAAACCATGTCTTTTTCCTAAAAATGGATGAGTAAACGTTCAGAAAATTTCGCATGGGACCACGGAGTAAAACGGAAACGTTTATTCTTTTTTTTATATTTTTTGACTTGAAGTTTTAAGCAAGCATTGATGTAAAATAACAACAATAAAATTAAGAAGCAGTTTCTTAACAATTTTATAAGAATGTTTTATATCATTCGCAATTACAGTATTGGTTACTATTGATTGAGTATTTTTTTATCAGTCAATTAATCATTGGATGAAACTAAAAAAAAAAAAAAAAAAAAAAAAAAAAAATACAATCAGATAGAAAATATTTTTGTATCTTTTTTTAAACATTAAAAAAGTATTTAACTGTAGAAACTAAATATATATATCATACTAGAAAAAAAATGTTAGAAAGAAATAAATAATAAATTTTTAGTTTATGAAATATAGAAATTTCTAATTTCGATCTTTTATAATTTAAAACTGAAAATGAAACAAATGCTTTTAATTGCAAACAGAAGTCTGTCAGGAAAATGTGCGATGAACATTTAATAAAGTCATAAAATCGTCCTAATTTAGGTCTAAAATATAAGCAAACTTAATTTATTTTTTTAAAAAAAGGCTGTATTTAAAGAATTATAGTTTTATTTGGGGCTTATTTTTCTATTCTGCTTTTTTACATCTTTAGTCATAGTAAATTTCGACATATTTAGACATTAATAAATATATTTACAGTCCTCTAAAATTCTTTAAAAAAATTTGTTACAATCTTTTTTTAATTTTCCCAAATTTTTTCAACAAAATTACACCGTGTAGTATAAAATCACAAATTTCTGCATTCAGTAATATAAAGAGAAACCAGGGGGTGAATTTTTATTACAGAATATGTGAATTACTTTCTCGCATTATCTCTAATAAAGGTGTTATCCCAAAGAATGCCCTAGGGCCGCGGCGGCCTGGTGGCAAGGTCTTGGCTTGTGAACCGTAGGGTTTCAGGTTCGAGACCCGATTCCACCGAAGAACCGTCGTGTTAAATCCGTCATGCCAAACGTCCTCCCACTGGTGTGGTGTGGAGAGGGGGGTGTCAGCTCAGGTGTCGTCCTCGTCATCTGACCGCGGTTCAAAATTACGAGGTCCGTCCCAAAATAACCCTCGTGTTGCTTTACAACGGGACGTTAATATAACTAAACTAAACCCAGAGAACGCCCAGCATGGCATTGGCGTACAATAGTTACGAAATATTAACCATTGACTAAAATTTAACATTTTTCCTGAATCTATCGTGTGATCCTTGTTGAGATTTTGTTGATTAATCTCTGACGTGTGACTAATGTGATCTGAAAATAGAGTTTGTCTTTTAAACGCGTTTTCCTCCAACCGATTGAAACAAAAATTTGACACAGAACTACACTTGTAGTCACAAAATCCCATGCCAAATTTGATATATTTTAATTACTGCGTTTTTGAGATATCGCGTTCACATGTTTCTGAAAGTATAGACCGAGAGATAATCAACCTTTTATTGGATTTGGCTAAAAATTTAACTGTCAAATCTATGTACGGAATCTTATCTATCCAGCTCTCTTCGTTTTGAAGTTCATGTTAACTTATATTCTAACAGCTGGACAGACAGACTTTCTCTGAACGGAGTTTACTCAA
The DNA here is from genome assembly GCF_947563725.1 of Argiope bruennichi. Lineage (NCBI taxonomy): Eukaryota > Metazoa > Arthropoda > Arachnida > Araneae > Araneidae > Argiope > Argiope bruennichi. The sequence continues at coordinate 69,608,412 of NC_079154.1, read as the reverse complement.
AATTTGATAGAAATCTACAAATTTACTCTAAAGTCCGTATACCAGACTTCATTTATCTGACTTAAAGTGTTTTTGTGTTATCTTTGTCGCAGACAGACAGACATTTTTCAAAAATGTGTTTTTCGGACTCGAGGATATCTAAAACATGAAAAATTTGTCAAAATTTCGATTTCATATTTTTTGGCGACTTTTTTGGCGCTTTGGCTTAGTATTTCGTATACAAGAAAGTAAAAATTGCAATGCAGTGTTAATTAGTAAATAAGTTAAGTATAGAAAGTTTAAAGTTTTAAAGGGTATTTACATGCGGAATTCTATACAAAAATCATCTGTGTACATAATTTTATGAGCTGAAAATATTAGAATAAACAATTTTAGTCGTAAACATTTCATAAAAGGACAGTAAAACATTTTATTCACTCAAGGTAATTTAATATAACGTGAAAATTATTTATGATTTATTTAGAAACTATATAAATAATAAATGAAAATAAATATGGCTTTATTTAAAAAAACAACAACTTTCATTTAAATTTTTGAATAACTCGTACAAGATCACAAAATCTAACAAAGAAATTTGGTATAAAGACAAATATTTTAACAATAAAAATAGTTTCTTAAAATAATTATATTGAACTGAACCCTTGACTGCAACTGAACGAAATCCAAAGTATTGTTTTATGATGGAGATTATAAAGGAGAAAATATTTTTCCCACCCAGTGTGCATTGGGAGTGGGATTTATGCACAGCTTTGGAATAGATGGAATTTACATTGAGCTTTGGAAAGGTCGATATAATTCAAAACATTGAAAAATATATTTATCGTCTTATATTTTGAATATCTCTAATTTTATTATGCTTATTTTCATCTAAAATTTTTCTTGCAAATGAAAAACGCAGTGATGTTTATAAAGTTTTCTATAAAAGGCCTGTTGCCAACATTTTTTTATTAGAATGAGAAATACTCATTCTCTATTGCCTTTTTGACAGTTTACAAAGTTTTATGGCAGATGGCAATGAAGTTGCAGTAACTCATAATACCTCCGCAAATGTCCTTGTTACATTGGATCCACATGTCCCCTTTTTCCAACTGAATCACAGGAAGGTTAGACATATGATCCCTTTAAGCCCACCTGTGGGACTCGCTATCGCTGATTGAAAATAAACCTATCCATCACGCATGTCAGAATAGAATAGAATAGAACATGATAGCAATGCTATCGCAGGGTAATTAAAGAGCACAGATTAGCGTCGTAAAAGGAGTACATTTGTAATCGCATATTTGCTAGCTTTGTACAAAGTTTTCCTATAAAAAATGTTATTGCTTTATTGCATACAAAAATACAGTACAATAGTACAACATCTGTACCGCTTGTAAAGAAAGGATTAGAGGTACATAATTTGAGAAAAAATTACATTTTCTCTGAAACCATTTAGAATGTTTCCAAGCTATTTAAACTGGTTTGAAAATTTTTTTTTCTAAGAAGGGTAAAGAAAATACGTACAGTGTATGTATGTGTATGTGTGTATACAGTTTTTATCTCAAAACATTAACTAATTTATAACGTATCATTAAATATATTTCATAATCTATAAAGGTGGAAAAATCAATGCATTAAAAAAAAAAAATCTTATTTCGTTTCTTCAACAGAATTTTCGTTGTTAATTAAGAATTTTCCGTTCATAAAAAGACAGAGAATTCTCTAACTTCGTTGCCAATTGGGTGGATAAAGTTTTTTCAAAATTATTTCTGTTTCGACTTTAGATAGCTGTGATGAGCTATATGGGTGAAATTTTCTGGATTTATTCCAAAATAAATAATCTAAATAGTTAATTAAATCAGTCTTCATATTAAAATGCACGTGCGACATAAAACTATTAAAGTTCTCTATTCGCCATAAATAATCAAAATATTATTTTTTTATTAATAATTATATCATAACAATTAATTTAATAATTTTCCAAGTTTCAAGGCGTTAAGGCTTTATGCGCTCGCCCAAACTAGTCTCAATTAACTTTAATCTTTCCCTAAACTTACAAATTATAATTGCTACTCCAAATTATGATGTGGAGGTGATCGTGGCCTCTTTATCACATCGCGGAACTCCGAAACATGACGACGTTGCCGTTCATTAAGAGTCAGTGTTTTAAGAATATAAAGATATTTTAAAGATAGAATGTTTGCACTGAGAAATTGCTTTTAGAGACAGCAAAAAAATAATTTTGACTTTAATTATGGTTCTTAATCATGAAGAAAATAATCATAAGGATAGATATTACGTTTTATTATTACTATTCAACTATTTTCTGGGAGACGAGAATAATAAAGAAATAAATGTGCTTGGTGAAGAAATTTCAAGGGACTTTTATTTACAGATTTTTATTAATGGTAAAAGATTTATGATTTCTTTTTCAAATAATTCTTATCAAAAATGTGTAAAGAAGAGAATTTCTCAATGGAAAAAGAGTTCAGGACTTTGAATATATCTGATTTTATCTGCATCATTTATCTAGAATTTTCAATATTATATTATATTTGTTAAATTTATTTTTCAAAAATTGTAAAATGAATAACAAAACCGAAGCGAACCAGCAGGACAATTACCGTCTCTATTTTCGTTTAGTTAACCCATTCACTGGCAGAAAAATCTATAGACGCCTCATTTTACAGCAGTTTTCTACTAGGTAAATGGCAGTGAATGGGTTAAAACAATGTGAAACTTTAGTGTCAAGTTTCATTGAATAATTAATTAAGTAGAATATGCGCTTTGTAATTTCTTTTATTTGATTACATTTTGATACAGATACATAATATTTGATACATATATCAAATTATATATCAAATTCACATTAAAATGTGATACATTTTGGTATCAAGACCACAATCCGAATATCATTTATATAATTTTGAATTATTGTATTCACATAACATAGTATATAGACAGATCAGCAGGAAGTTAATTCTTTAAAAATTAGACCAAGATCTGCAAATTTGGGAACTTTACGCCAAATTTCATCTATCTGACTCATTTTGTTTTCGAGTTATTGTGTTCACATGTACACGGACATGCAGACACGCTCCTCTAAGACATATTTCTCCGAAATGTGATAGAAATCCACAATTTTAGTTAAATAGACACGTGCGGACTGTGAATATCTCCGATTATTAGGTTAGCGAGTTATCGTGTTCAAACACAGATAGGCGTAATTCCATACTAGTTTTGGACTCAGTTTTGGAGTTTTGGACTCAGAAAGATCTTAAGCCTGGAGTTTCATCAAATATTCATCGGTCGTATTTTCTGACGATTACAAAATTTTCTTTAATGCATAATTCATATATAAGAAAGTGAAAAGGATCCGAATTGGAATACGAAATCCCATTTTAATAGAATGCAATATCGGGTCTAAACTGTTGATTCAGCTTATCTGGGGTCTGTGATGATGGCCAAAACAAAGTAGCAAACTCCTTTTAATGTATGTTTTACTCTTAACGATTCTTTAATCAATTTATTTATCTCTTGCAAGAATCACTTAATAAAACTATTTTTTAAAAGAAATTCGGTAATTTATACAACTTTTAATTAAGTAAGTTATACACACATTATTTCACCTAATTTCGTTAAATTTAAACCATGTTATATTTATATTTAATACTGGTTAAAGTTATATTGATTACTTTACTTTTGATTTTATTAGAAACATAGGTAAAGAGCAATTTATTTTTATACTCTGAAAGAAATAAACCACGAAAGAAATTAAATTAGAATATAAATGTTGAGAAACTTTAAAAGAAATTCCAATGGATTATGTTAAAGGGAGAAAAATAAATAAATACAATAAAAAAAATCGTCTCAACGAGTTGCAAGGCAAAGGTAGATGATTCCTTTACATCTCAGTTACTGTCTGGGAACATGAATGGTTGATGTTAGAAGCAGTCAAAATGAGGAAGCAAAAATCAATTTCCAGCCCCTAACTTCTTAGTTATTGCAGTTATCGAAAAGCTTTAAATGCCAAAGTTGTTCGTCTTAATGTGGCTCGAATTTGGCTAATTGTATTTATTTTTCTATTTTCAATATTAAGAAAGTTATGAATGAACATTTCAACCCCCACTATTTTCACCCCTTTTGAGGTAGATGGGCCATTTACGAACTCATTCGAGATTTTTACATTTCTTACTACATATTCCAAGCCAATTAAAATCCAAACAAAATTACTCTAGTTATCCTATTCATAAGATAACATGGTCAAAGCGTTTTACGTATATATATATATATATAAACTTTTGAACAAAGGGTGGTTTTGATTTCTAGGAACCATAAGCGGTGGAAAAGTGAAGAAATTTCCTGAAATATTGTCGTGAGAATCATTGCAATAGGTATTCTTCCTAAAAGAATAAATACTTCAGCTGTGTCTTACAAGCATCTGCAAACATATATGAGGACTTTAAAAATAATTTCGGTGATTATCAAATCCAGAAACAAAGTGTTACTACCTCTTAGCTAAATACACCTTAGAAATTGGATATAATTAATCGAAACGCACTTTGAAACCCTCCTTTTACATCCAAGGTATTCATTTCTAACTACACCTAATTTCATCTTCAATCATCTCTGGACACATCATGACAATAATTACAAATCGTTTTACAATAATGACCAGCGACAGCTCCAAAAAGAACATTATTTTCCCTTCTTCCCTTTTCTATCACCCCCATTTTTAAACGCCACATTACAACCCGTAAAGACAGAGCCACTGGGACAGGTGCGTCGTAAGCCACGCTTCGACAATTCTACCAACCAGGTGTCACGCGGCCAAGACCCTCCCCACCCCCCTCCGGAGATTTGGAGACGGGGGGGTCATCTCCTTCTTCGCTTTGTTTACTTATTTACTAGAACAGGGGGAGAGCCTGTCCCGGGCCAGTGACGAGGAACTGGTTAATTAAGCATCGGAGCGCGAGAGAGGGAGTCCCCGATGGGGAGAGAGCAAACGATCATTTCCACACGGACAGTTAAGTTAACTGTTGTGAAGTGAGGTGGCAGTCTAGCAGACGAAATCGTTTCGAACGGCGGGATTGTCATTCGGATCTGTCGTTCGACCGCACGTGGGGAACATTGGTTTCTGCCGGCAAGTGCGCTGAGATGTAGTCAATAGTCCTCGATTTGTGATAATTTTCGAAGGATTCTGGTTGATTTATTTTGAGACAAACTGTGACTCCTTTCTTCTTGTTTTGGTGAGTCGTCGGTTAAAGCCGACGAATATGGGATTGTTGACGGGAGTGAGATTTTATCCTGGAAGAGGTAAGAGACATTTCTTTTCAAATAAAACATGTAAAATGACAGTGGATATTATTTAACTTTAAAGAATTTGGAACTAGATTGTAATAATGATGAAGTTCTTGCGTTTTCGAAGTAAATCTTAAAAACTATCGCCATTCCAATTCAGATTTAATTTTAACTATGTTGCCATTCTCAGGCAAATATTTCACATGTTTGCTGTTTTCTTTAATTTTGTTTATTGTTGTATATTTTCATGTTGAGATATAATTAATTTAATGTTCTCCCTATATGAAATATAAAAAAAATTCCACATGAATATTTAGCAAATTAGTGTTAAATGTGTAAAGAAATTAGAAGTCTTTTCGAGAGATGTGAAGATAAATACATGAATATTTATTTCTATTTTTTTATTGTAAACATTTTTGAAGTATAAAATGAATTCTTAAAACGTATATTAATTAATTAACGCTTGAAAAAAAATAATAATTCAAGAATACATCGAGTTACATCATATATATTGCTGAGAGAATGCACTTCGCATTGTTGACTTAGGAATTTCTTGTTTAATGATGATGTAAATTATAGAACTCTGTATTTTGCAAATGCATTTTTTTTTAACGAGATAATAATGCAGGAGGTTTGAATGTTTCATATAAACTTTGTTTTCTTTATATATAAAAAAAAACCCTCGTTAAATATTTAAAATTTATTAAATTGATCAAATATTTTTTTTAATGTCATAAATAATTCCAAGCGAATTTTTCAATCTTTTGTAAAAAGTCGTATTTTTTTTACATTAAAATTTACTTTTATACTATGAAGAGTTTCTAATTTTTCGTTACAGAAAAGTTAGCCTGAAAGAAAACGAATAAGAAAGAAAAAATACCGTCTTTCAATTACGAAATTTTTTTTGCAGTGTTTTATTGAAATTAGTTCTCTCATTTATGTAGTGATTTTGAATAAGTTTTTAAATACATTTACATTGTTTGGTTTTCGCATTATTAAATTTTTTGGCTCGAAGAAAAATATTACATCGGTCATTGAATTTAATTGCATTTTTAAGTGAATTTTTTACGTAATCTCAAATCTATTATAAAATTTTCCTTATTTCGATGCATGGACAGACATTTGAATGCTTTAAAATTTCAAACCATATAGAATTTTCATGTTATTTTATTTTATTTTCTGATTAAATAATTAATTTGATATTAATTTCTGTCTGGAATCCAAATATAAGGAGAAAAATATACACACAATGTACTCCTGTAAGGTAGAAAAATGTTTAATGTGTAGTTTGTATGTCTTTTATGGAATCTATTTACTATCAATAAATAATTTCTTAATATTATTTTATATTTGTCAGACGGTAGTGTTTAAACTCACCCAAAAGAATTAAAATTTATTTCATAAGCTTCATTGCCAATCACATAAATGAAATATTATATATATATTTTTTTACTTATTTCTGTATTTAATAAACTTTTGAATTTACAAACGATATTCGTTCGTTCCAAAAATACTAAGAATTGTTCTAGAAGACTAATTCTTAAATACAATGTAATTCGTCTGTTTTTATGTTGAATATTGCAATTTTGAAAGTCAGTTATATTTTTAAAATTAGCCAGATTGGGTTTCAACTCTTTTAATATTATATTTAGCCACATTTTAAATAAATCATCATATGCATGCGCTCTTAAATTTGAAAAGTTCAGATAAATCAGCAAAACTTCTATTTAAATTAAAATGCTTTGTATTTTCTTTTGCATTATTTAGTTACTTATAAAAGAATATAGTTGTCCAATTATAAAGATTATATAAATTCTGTAATTAAAAGCTGTTTTGTTCTAAGATTTCCACGCCTATTGTATCTTACTCTTATTTGTTATGGTAAATCTTTTCAAGATAGCCATTACAAAAGATGTATTTGTATTGCTGTGAACTGGAATTTTATCTACATTTGTTAGCCTTTTATTGTAAAAACGATAAAAGGCTCAAAAGAAAAAGAGTTTATAGAATTTTGCAATGTATATTTCACTATTCGACTTCTACCCTAGCCTTAACGAAAGAATAAGCACTTTCAATAACTCAATTTAATTAAAAATAATTATATGAATATAAAAACAACATGCCATAATGTGTATTCAAACTGAATTTGAAATATTTACATTTAATTGTTTTTTTTATAATATAACAGTATTTAAATGATTTGATTTTACGATATGACTTTAAGAATTGTAATTAAATAAAATGTTTGTACATTGCATCTAAATAAATGTATTCATAAAATTTATGTAAGAATAATAAAGTGGAACTTAACAAAAGTTAATCTATAGACGTGATTTTTCAACATAATATTTTAAATATATTAATATAATTAATACATTTTAATATTTACCAGTAGGTATTAGATTTGCAGATAGATATGCTCTTAGTTTCTGTAAATAATATCGTATTAAACCTTTTATTCGATATAAACATCAAATTTTTCCATCATATTTTTCTAATATATTCAGATGTTTCATATTATTTTGCTTATTTGTCTATTAATAATTTCCCTGCACTGATTTTCCTACTCAATATTGTAAAAATTGTTATTAATGCCATCAGAAGCAGAAAGATGTTTAAAATAGTGATATCAATTCAGTAAAAGTGGTTATTTATCATAGTTCTTATATTTGTTGCTCGATCTGAAGCTAAATAGTTCATTTAAATCACCAGCATTTCTTCAATGAAAAAAATTTTGAATGCTATATAAAATATTTTTAAATATTTAATTAATCCGGGAAATTAGTAAGAATAACATTTTTATATCTATAAATTTCGAAACTTATTTGTAATATTATGAAGTTTAAAGAACTGAAATTATTATTTAATCCAATTAAATTTTTTATCGAATTAGGGACTGTAAAGATGAATTTAAAATCTTTTTCAGTGACATGTTAACATGTCAGTTAAAAAAAAAAAAATTGGCAATTTTCAGAAGAAGGGGAAAAAAGGAAAATGATTTCCTTTATAATTAGTTTTTCAATACTAACCCTTTCCCCCAAAAAATTATTCTTTTATTTAACCTTCGGTTGTTTGATTTTCGATGTTGGGCAAAAAGTGATTAGAAGTTAAAAGGAAAAATAGGTATCAAATATTTGAAAAAAATGGGTCCTAAATCAATTCCGTGAATCAATAACAGTCTATGTTTTTATTTATAAACAAAGGTTTAATCGTTCTTAACAAAATAGAGAAAGAGTTTCTTTTCCGAATCACTTGAATTCGAAGCGATTCTGGATAGCTTGTTCGATTTGAAACTTTGGCACATGGCGAAGTTTATATAATCTTGACGAATAAAGTGAATCGGAAAAATAATAAGTGAAATAAACATAATAAAAAATTGATTCATAATATTTGCATTTTCTTATACTTATCATTCAATATTTCTAACCCTCTGTTATACGCACAGATAGTACTTTTCGATTATCTTGTACCAATATGCTGTGTTGGCTAGAAGGTTGAAAATCGATGAGATTTACAAAAATGAATAAGGAACAGATAGAGATATAAGATACCGGCCTGACTACAAGTAAATATCAAAGAAAAGAGGAAACTTACTTTTATTTATAGTTGATGTAATTTGATATTATATTGCTTTTCTTTTTCCTGAAGCCCGCTTCCACCAATCTTTTTAATGGGTTTAATTGAATAGTTTAATAATTTGTGTTATTTTAAAAACATGCCATGAAAGTTTTTCTTATCCTGCTTTTAGATATCTATTTAAACAACTGGATAAATTTAATACTCAAATTTATTTTTTAATTCAGTGACACATTAACGGTTTAAAGAGTGTATCAAAATTGGAAATTATTTAACTTGTTACGAGCGCCTGAAAGTTGCGTACATTTACCTCAAGATTCCCCTTACTTGTTGCGATCACTGTGTCAATGTTTTTTCAAAAGATTCACTATGAACTGTTAATAGTATTATTTTATGGACCCAAGTTCAAGAAGAAGGCACTTTGGTTGAATCAACTCTTTGAGAATTTTTCGGCTGTCATAAAAAAAAATATTATCTCAGTTTCTGCGATTTCAGACCTTTAACTCCTTAAGATTACCTCTATGTAAGGAAATTATCAAAAGCTACGATGAACAATACTTGTTTTTCATTATCTGATAAAGTTGAAGTTTTAATGTTCATAAACTAAATCAAATCCATTAATTTGTAAATGATTTTAAAAGAAAAATAACGTTCTTAATATTTCTTATTTTTAAAAGCATTTTTTTTTTATTATTATTTATTCCAATTAAAAATCTTTGTTAAGAGCGAAAATCTCACTCTCTTACTTTGACTTCAAATTTCATTACTAACTCAAAATTCGTAAAAATTAATTTATTTAAAAATACTCTTCAAAATAAGCTAACGCTGATAGTGAAAATAAGACGTACTGTCACTTCAATAATGAGTGATTAGCTGTCATCTTAAATGATTATTGATGAAGGGATTGATGGCTGAACAGATGGATTGATGGTTTAAGGGTCCTTTTACCTCACATATAGTAAACACCTGTCTCCTTCTATAGAATTGAAACTCAAATGTTTCTGTTCAATGTCTCCTACTAGGTTATCAGTTAATAAGGGTGTGAAAGGGAACAATAGAGTGTTTTTATCAATTGAGACGTTCATTTAGGAATAGTCAATCATAGTCATGCGCCAACTAAAAGAATTCTAGTTAAAGGCTGAATTGTCATACTGCTTCTGAAATTTTTAAATGTAGGTTTGTGTATTGCTTACCAAAATTTTCTAATTCATATTTGATTGGAATTCAAAACGCTAAATTGGGAAGGGAGGGGAACTTTTCAGATTTTTGACCTGTTTTTATAGAAGCAAATCTGCATTCGGTTTGAAAATGTTGGTCAATAAAATAAGTATTATGTAACATTTTATTTTGTTTCTTTATATTTCACAAAATATATTTCAACGATCAACTTTCTTACAAAACATAAGTTTATTGAGTCCTAGAAAGAAAATGAAACAAAACCTTTCATAAGAATATGAAGTATTTTGAAATACTACAGTTAAGTACTACATTCAGAGCTTTATCAAATAAAATCTTCCATTCTATTACATCTTCCTTTATTTTACTTTTAAAATAATATTTTTGAGTTTTTAAATATGAATTTATTTAAATTCATATTTTAAAATTAATTGTATTTGTTTATTAGAATAAAAATTAACACTTTAATCATTATTCTTTTTCATTTATTATATTTGCATTAATTAAATTCTCAATTACTAAATTATTCCCATAAATCAGTAAAAATAATTAAATGTATGCAGTATCGAACCGGAAAAGTATTATTGTGATTTATAACAGCTTATCTAATAAGTTTCTTCAAAACTACCTTGCAAGTGATACCTCATAATTTTAAAATACGAAGTATTAGAAATCAGTTATCAGTCCAGATTTTTACTTGAACAATTGATTATACTTTTATAAAAATCCATTCAGAATTTTCTAGAATTTAAATTATAATTCTTAAATGGAATTTTTGTACTCACTAATTTCTTATTTTTCATTTTCAAAACTAATTTAAAATACGTCATGATCAATATGAAACGAAAATTTCTTTTATAAGTTTCAATTTTTGATATTTAGTTCTCACATTTCTATTTAAAACATCTGTACAAAAAGGGTACCTTTATGAAAGAAATTAAGTATAAGTTTTGATTTTCAATTATAAATCATGCATGAAGCATTGTTTTTTATAGGCTTAAGTGGCAACTACTCTATATTATTAATTATATCGGAAAATATAATTCCAGAATAACTAAGTTAAATGGCATAAAATTATTAATTTTTTATATTCTCAAATGAAGCGAACCATTGATTTTCCAGTCTAATATATTTTACAATTTTTTCTTAAAATAGTGAATTATATTTTAGGAATGAATTATAGAACTGATATTTGGTATTACACAATAAAATTTACACAATTTTCGACTTTTATCATATTTCCAAATTTATTATTAAGCTGATTCTTATTAGTTTACGGATTCATCGAATTTTGAGTGGCAAACAGTAGTTATTTGTACAATACTAATACTTGCATTACTTTTGCTTTAAAAAACCTTACATTTTCTTTGCAACGAAAAACTGAGCTGTTTCGATAACAGTTTCAAAAATATTTACTTGCAGGAGTTTCAAATATAAAAGTTAAAATTATTACATTCATATTATCCGCAAAGTTAAGAACTGAGTTTACGGATAATATTAAACTGACATTAATTGGTAAAATAATTTTATTTTTTAAATGAAAAAAATCGAAGTTATAATGTGCAAATACTATGTGTCAAGAAGCGAATGAGTATATATTTCATGGATACTACTAACAATAAAGTAACTAACTACTCATGAGCACTTTTTGGAATTTGTAGGCAAACAAAACATCACTGATTCAAACAGACAAGTGTAGCTACACCGTTTAAAACGAAAAAAACTTGCATGTGTAATATAATGTAATGTGTAATGTAATAATGCATGTGTAAATCCAAAAACAACGGATGGACTTTCTTCACTGTTATTATAATGCGTTCTCATTTATGGATGCTAGTAGTAAAATGTACTTCTGATAGTTTTTCGTACCACTGCATTATTCGATAAATATGCAATTTGTATAAACACAGTTAAATTGAATTAACTTATAACTTTGAATTGAAATAAATTCTCAGAATCCCGTTAAATGTCGCTATGAATACTTGTAACGAGACAGAGTGTAAAAGGATATCGTTTTAATGTCATTTGCATCTGTTTTTAATATGCGTTCTGTACTATTGTATTCAACTGTTCATATTTTAATTGTTAAAAATTTACACTTATGAGAATAAAATTCAACAATTTTTTTCAATAGAAACGACCTTTAACATTAGAAACCTAATAATCTAATGCAATTTGAGAGTTGTAGTTATGTTTAAATTAATTTTAAACAACTGATTTTTATTGACTAGGTTGCATTCTTGCGTTACTTTTGTAAATTCTCTCCTTTGATTCTCAATTTCACAGATTTCTTTTACGTATTCTGTTTAACAAAACGGTTTATAGTATTATCTGGAACGACTGCATAGCATCTTATATCAGTTTAAAGTTGTGAGTTTATTAAAATCCACCCTGTACATGTTTTCACCTCGCCTAGGTGGAAATATTTGAGAAAGCAATTTATTACACTCTTAAACCGCTTTATTAAACATGATGAGACTTTGAACCTTTAAATATTTGAATTCATTTTGTGTTAGCGACGCATTAGACGTTTCTTTTGTTAAAACGGTAGTATCACGAAAGAAAAAGCAGATGAATTTCATAGAAAAATAATAAAATCCCAATCCTTAATTTCGTGACATAACATTCTTTTTGAAATATGTGTAATCAGTAAATAACTTCAGATTGAAAAGCACTGATATATGAGTAATGTATGAATAATAAGATAAAATTCATATTCGAAATCAATAACAATCTTTTTCAGTTTCTATTATCGATTTAAAAAAATATTTGTCTGTTTTTTGTTTTTTTAAATCTTGACACCAATATTACAATGTTTGTGATAAATTTATTTATCCTGCACAGTTGCAATGCTTTAATGTAGATTTATGTAGATTTGTAGCTGTGGAGTGCGTATTTAAAGGGAATGAATTAATTTTTCTGCTCTCAGGGGACTTCAGTGCCAAGCACCCTTGTCCCGGCTTTGTATGTATGAAGCTTCATTATATACACAATGAACTTTAAAAAACTGTAGATATCTTGTAAGCGTGTTGACATTCAAAATTTAGTCATCACACTAAGAAATAAGCAATTCTCATATAATAATGTCTCATATTACGGCAATTTTTTAAATATGTTTTTCTATTTTATTATTCTAATCTATGAGATACATTTTCAAATATTTTGAATGATTTTTTTTATATTATTAATTTAATTGTGACCCATAGATCGAAAAATATGAGCAGGAAGGGGGATTCTAGAAACATACATTCAGTAAACCAGATTTTAAAAAAAATGTAGTATAGCTATGATTCTTTTGCTGACGATTCTGGTATATTTAAGAGATCGTTATATTTTAACGCATTAATGAGTTAGAAGAACATTTTTGTACAGCGTTTCAATCTAGTTGTTTTTAATACAATTCAGTTAAGTTTATATCCTGTTTTTTGCAATAAGTGACCTATTTTGAAAAGGGATATCGTAATTTTGAACCGAAGTCAGATGACGAGACCGATATATGAATGGGTCAGAAGATATCTGACACCAGAAGAAGCGCATCTGTTCCAATGGATTTAAAAAGCGGATTTTGAACCTGCAATAGTCTGGTCTCGAAGTTGCGATCTTGCCACCAGGCCACAATGGTCCTGCATTCGGTGTGATGATTATGGTTTCTGAAAAAACGATTTTTTGACCTCAAATCATTTTTAATATTATCATTTTAACGAAAATAAATACTTATGTCTCTGCTCTGTAACAGCTATAGATTTCAGATGCTGTGCTTTATAACAATGCAAATTATTTAACCTTCTGTTGCAATATTTTTATGAAACTTTTCTTAAGTCTTTAAGCAAAATGGATTTTAAAAAGAAGAAAGTTTTTACTGACACACGAATTTATTCAAATAAAACAGAACCAGTAATTGATCTGATGATCTTTCTACTTGCTGTTGTTGAATGATACCTCATTTGAAAGCTGTTCATTTTTTTCCCCTTGATTGAGTTAAAAAAAAAAAATCCTAAATGAATGATTAGGAAAAAAAAAAGTTTTGTTTTTTTCCGTCAAATATTGAATCTTTTCAGTCGAATGAATAATTACGATATTTTCAACTACGGGGTGCCTAGAAAAATGTTGCAAATGAGTCTGCAAACTTGCTCCAACGTTTTCTTAATGTTTCTACATTATTTCCTAGAAAATATTATTAAGATAATCAATTGGAATTGAAAGATTTCTTTTTAATTTATTAAATTATTCTTTGACTTAAGGTTGACTAATGCTCCATTTTCTTATTTATTTTTTGAATTTTGTATTAGAGATTTTTTTTTTTTAAGACACAAATGGAAAGAGCCTAAGAAGCCCTGATTTAATTCATTTAATGTCTTTATTTGTTTGCTATTATGTATTTGGCGCTTTTGGCGATCAGCTGGTTCGCCTAGATTAATGTTCGCTTAAATTTTCAATTAAATATTTTATATGACTTGGTTTTTAAGTAACTTCTTCAGCAAAATATTTAAGCTTCAAATTTTTATAATCATATAACTCATAATATTATAGAAGCTTTACGCTGTTTTGTTCATTGTACTATGCATCGATCTAATTTTTTATTACTTGTAAAAACTGAGCGTTTAATTGAAGAGAAAGTGATTAAACTCCAATTAATACAAAAGTTTTTGTTGAAACAAAACATGTTTTAAAAAAATATAATTACAGAATACAGAATCGTTCGACATTGATGTCACATGCGCACTACAGAATATTTTTTACAATTTTTGTAATGCCTTAAAAATTTATTCAATGAAAATTACTCTAATTCATCATATAAAAATTCAGTTTTTAATTTTACTTTTAAGAGAATTTAAATGATGTAAACAATTATATTTTATTTTGTTTCAATCAGTAAATGTATTTCTGAAAAAATTTTGAAATCTAAATTTTATATTTGGTTCTAAGGAATTCTATTCAGTGAAATATTCTTGATACATCAACTTTAAAATAAGGAGAGCGTTTCTGTTTTCTGTGGCCAAATCTAGTCGAATAATGATGTTTTGTATATCAACCAGTAAGTATTAAAGGACAATCAACAGTTTCTTAATCTTTTGTTAATCAATCTTGAGGAAACTTTATGCACTCATTGGCGTACCGACATCGAAACAGTCAATGAAATAGACTAAAATCGCACTTTTTATAATATTCAAATTTTAAATATTATTAAAAATAATATAATATAAAAATTATTTAAAAAATTCATTTAATGTCTTTTTTATTACATACAAATTACGCAATTGTCATTTTCTTTAAATTTAGAAGTTTTCCGAGTGCGGTTATAGAAGTCGCACTCGAAAAAGGTAAGAGGTACGAAAGGTAAACAATTGTGTTTGTCAAAGGTGGGTTAGCATAACTACATCTTATATAAAATTAAACATACCATCGAATTATAGTACGAAAATACTATTTTCTTTTGTTTATAACTCGTTGTTGTTTTCTATAGTGTAATACAAATTAGGGTTTTGAGGGGGGGGGGAATTGTTCTTAATTAAATATCTTATTGTCAGATAACTTTTATGTATTAAAAAAATGAGTAAAGCTATTTTTCATGTTCTTTTAAAGTTATTTAAAAATCACTAAAAAATCTCTGCTCAGATTATGAGCTATACGCAGTTTATGGAGTTATTTTCGCCTTCCTGTCCAAAATAAAATCGATAAGCGTTTAAAAGTAGCAATTACGTTTATTTAACAAAATAGCAATAAAAAAGAACGACTTTTGTTTCGACGATTCTGAGATTGCCGTAAATATATCGGAAAGCGGGTCGAGTTACGCACTCGAACACATTCAGAGAAAGTAAATATCCGGCCGAGGTCCGGAAATCGAAATGGTTCGTTTAATGTGTGTTCTTTATTGTTTTTTTTTTCTCTCTCTCCTTCCCTCCCTCCCTACTAGAAGAGAAATCTTTGCGGCCAGCATCTCAATTTTGTGTCGCCTTGGCCGACGTTGCGCACTTCCGCTTTGTCCCTCTGCACCGTTCGCGAATATTAAAACCTTTTTTGATTGGTGCGTATCACGCCGGAATCGAGATCCATATCGTGCTCTATCCGATTCGCGGGAAGTGAAGTCACGGTGACGTAACAAGATGGCGGCCAAGAAAGCTTCATTAGAATGACAAAAATCTTAACATTTTTAATTAATATTTTTATGATTTAGTTTTCCCTTCATTCTATTTTATACCTTAAAAGATTTGAATAATAATTATGTAAAATTGAATATTTTGAAATAGAATTTTTTGTTTTGCTTTTAGAATAAACAAATTGTAAAAAAATTAAAGTAGGCAACATACTTTTTCAAATTTTCAGCAATTTTTTTTAATGGTTGAAAACGATGAAGTACGATCAATTTGATCGATGAATCGAATAAATCTCGTAGTTAAAAATTTCACACGTTTTGAGAAACTGATAAAAAAATAATTTAGAATGAATTTCTCCTTTCTTTTTTTATTTTAATAAAAATCATCAATGAAAAATTCTGCAGTTTTATAAGTTTGAGTTTGGGTTTTATGGCACAAAAGCCATTTTTTGGATAAGCTGCCCCGCACTCGTGGTATTAAAATATTTGCATCAATTTATAATAAAAACCAAATTCATAATAACTAGAAATCCAAATGTCTGAAAGTGTAAAAATGTGTCATGAAAAAGCGCAACAACAATGATGTAAGGCATGGAACAGTACTAAAAAGCGCAACTGGCAATATTTGATAGATGATTATAAAGCCCAATATTTTTTAAAAAACTAAAAAGGTTAACATGTGGAGTTTTGAAAAGCAACTCGTCCACATCATGGTCAGATTTCTCAAAAAAATAAATAAATAAATAAATTAAATAAAGTAAGACGCTGTGAAGAAGATCTTGGACATTCCACAAGAATGCATAAAACAGACATAGGATTGTTATAAATTCAGAACAATGTTGTTGATTCCCCCTCATCAACAAATGTCAAAACATCAACAAATCGAGTATGACCAATCCTCAATCTAGTTAAAATGGTGCGGTTTTATATCGCTGGAGCTGTCTTCTACTTTCCTTTAATTGATTCATTTTGAAAGTGAGGCAATTTTACGTAATTAAATTATTAATACTCTTTCTTGGGCTTCTAGTACATATTTTAAAATATTAAAATTTCCTTTAGATAATTAAATCACAATAAAAGGAACACACTTGATTAAAGCAAAATGATTTTTTTTTAATTCATAAAATTCTCATTGCACTCTCATGTCAAGGAATTAGATTTTATTTTTAAGTTACAATTTCGTAACTTTTCTTGGCTTTAATGAAATCTCTTATCATTTTGAGAAGAATTTGAAAAGAATTTGATTATTATGGCCAGATGATATAGCATTTACATTGAGCGAGAATTTTTTCATGATGATATTGATTGAGTTCCTCCTGATTTTTTCTCCACTTATTGCTAGTACCAGTTACTACGAAAAGTTGCCACAAAAAAATTCAATTTCTCGAAACAGCCATGACTTTAGATTGCATCTAGTTCCATTGTGTCAGGTGCAGCGGCCAATTCCGGACAATCCACAACACGCGTGTCAACTGAAGAGGAAAGACAACGCTGCAATTATTGAACAATACTTTTTCTGCTTTCAACACTAGTGCTGAATGAAAAGACTCACCCGTGTGTCAAATGATGGCGACGTGAGGTTAAGTCTCCATCAACGCTGGAAAGTGGACACAGGTCAGAAAATGGGAGCTCAGAGGGTCAACGACGGACCTCACCCTTAGCTGAGCGAAAGGTCTTGGGCAACTCTGACGGGCGGCCCCAATTGCGACAGTCTAGATGGACGATCGGGCCTCTTTTGTCCTGTCCTTTGTTTCGATTTGTGGGTCAAAGGGCCCTTTTTCTCTCTCTCTTCAGTTTTGTAAACAACGGGAATCACTGGTCCGAGAAATGTGTCACAACGTGTTAATGTAAAGTCAGGGAATGCTTTGACAGATTAATCTTTGTGTCACGTTTCATCATAATGGTCTAAAGAGTTTCGCAAGGTGATGGTCATTTCTTATTCCGGTATATCTCTCTGCATGGTACTACTATCTAGCTTAAAAGAAGTTCTTATATCTATGTTATGAAAATCCGAAATCAGTCAAAACCCGAATTAATTAGGGAAAAACGCGTTCTAACTGACAGCTCTAGGAAGAGCCCATTTTATTCGTGTTTTGACTGATTTTTTAGACAATATTATTTGTATCTATCCAAAATTATTATATTAAACTATACTTAGTAAAACAATATTTGAAGACAGAACCTATCTTTGAAGGAAGAGAAAAAAAATACTTTATTTGGATATTGTTTAACACAATATCGTTATTACAAATTACTTATTTTGATAAGGCAAACTTCTGTAACACTTGGAATTGCAAAGAGAACCGTTCTTCATACAGAAACATATCTTTGAAGAACAATCTTTTTTACAAGAACAACGGACAAACGCTTGCCCAGTTCCTACAACTCCTTTTCTTGCTGTCGTTCTCAGCGCAATTTCTTGATTTGGTACTCGTTCTTGAATCGAGAAAATGTACAGCGATACATCGGATTCAGATCTGAAAATCGGTGAATATAATAAAGTTTTATATCAAACTTGTACTCTGATTAGCTGTAGTCTACTGTATAAATACTTACAGAATTTAAAGTTAATATAAATAGTTATTATATAGTTATAACTAGAGAAAATAATAGATAAATAATCAGATAAAACAGGTTCTCCCTAGCGCAGTCAGTTAGAACGCGTTTTTCCTAAATAATTCGGGTTACCCCTAGTTAAAACGCGTTTTACCTTGCTAATTCGCGTTTTTTCACTGTAATGTCTACATGTTTTGTTGGAAGTGTAGGCATTTGAATGTTTGAACTGGTCAGGGAAGATTTTGCATACAGATGAGCGTTTCTGAATCTTGGAATGTATCTCATTCCGTTTCCGAAGGGAAAAAAAAAATCAACCATAAATATTTTTAAAAAGGAGAAGAATTGGTTACATGCAGTTTTAATAAATGGTAAACGAAAGGACATTTAATAAGTTTCTTTTGTGAATTTTGTTGACATGCATATCCTCCAGCAGCTATGGAAATCAAGTGAAAACTATGGAATTGCGTATATCTAGTAAAAAAAAAAACTGCAAAAAACGTCGAAAAACCCCTTTACCCGTCTCACAGTAAAGCGAATTGTGAAAGTATTTTTAGCAGGGTTAAGGGTAGGAGGGGGAAGAAATTTTTGTCAGTATGAATATCAAAACACTGGTGTCACTCCTCATAATAGAAATGAATATGGGAATGGGTTATGATGCCGTTGACTTATAAAACTGATGACAATGATGACTAAAAAAAGCAAAAGTGATTGCTAATCAATGAATAAGAATTGTAAATGTCTAACAAATAGTCTTAATTTGTTTCATCAACAAATTTGTTTTGCATGAAAACTGATCAATGGTGACATAAAAAAAAGCGAAAGTGATTGCTAATCAATGAAAAAAAAAATCTAAATTAGTCTTAATTTGTTTGATCAACAAAATCGTGTTAAGTGATTAAAAAAAATATTTTATTTACACGTTTAGATAAAAATAGGCGTTTCTTAAATAATCTTGAATAATGTTTGAAAATGTTTGTTTGAAATTTAAACTGATTATTAATTATTTATTCTTATTACAAATTGTTTTAAAATTAAATATTTGCTTTAAAATTAAATTAATTAAATTCTTTAGAAATATCTGTTGAATAATTTCCTGATATTGCGTTATATATAACATATTACTAAGAAGTGCTACTGATGATTAGGTAATCAACATTGGAGGGTATGGGCATGTTCTAAATTCATTTATGCTCAAATATTAAACCTTTGACTCTTATACGTGCTACTACTAAAAGAATATCTCGGTAGCAAGTATCGTCGAATTTTTGCAAACTTTGAAATGTAATCTATATGTTAAATCCTCGCGTAATTTTCTGAATTTGGCAAATCTTGCTGATTTCGATTGCATTAAAAATTATTGTAATTCTGGAGATTATGTATTTTTTCTAGATTATATTTTAACCATATGTTAAGAGCTCTTGGATTTCAAATAATTTTTTTCAAATTATCTCCTATTTCTGTTTCATGCGTCAGAAATGTTGAAGCTTCTATTTATAAACGGCAGAAAATTATCTCAATACAGAACTAAGATACAAGATGAAACAAAAATTGCCACGTCATTTAACACTAAATACCATGATTTGTGAAATGTCACAGTTGAAACGTTTATCATATACATAAATGAGATCGTAATCTTTATTCTTAAGACTTTATATCGAAATATAAAAGCATTTCAGAGGAGTTGCTAAAAAAAATGGGCAATGTGCTGTATTCATGACAGTAAAAGGTCAATTTACATTTCATTGCTTTGACGGTTTTCAAATATAAAACATTTTTATGCGATGATTTAAAAAAAATACCTAGGTAAATAATTTTTTTATCAATTTCGCATTCCTGGTTATTCCAGTCATTCCATTTATTTGCATTAAGTAGTTTGGCCTTTAAATTTCGGCTCATTAAAAAGTATAATGAATTAAAGGATCCAGAAACACATCTTTTGGTAATCTTTATATTACAACAATTAAATAATTCTAGAGTGGATAATGAGGATGTTTATTATTTTATCAATGATTTGTATAAGAACCGTGACAGAACTGATGGTTATAGCTTAAAATTTTCATAAATAAAAATTTCCACTTTATTTATAAATAATAAAAATAACTCTCTAAAGCGTTTATAAATTTCATTTAAACTTTCTTTCGAATGTATTTTTAATAATAAGCATATTGTATTATTGCCAAAAAGTATTATTACTAGAAGCATAACTTTTGAGCCTAAAATAATTTATGTTTCGTTTAACATGTACTCAATATATATTTTAGAAATGTGTAGCTTTCAATATTTTTATTCTTTTTCTTTAAAAAAATCATAAAAATGTAGTAGGATTTTAAATCGATTTCTTGATTTTTTTTTTTTTTTTTTTTTTTTTTTTTTTTTTTGTGCGTCAAATTTTTTTCGTTAGGATCAAACTCACTTAGATAATTCCATGAAATAATACTGCATACTCAAGGAATTCCTGGTTATTAAAAACAACATTTTGTATCATGATTTAGAGTAGAAAAAGGAATTAAAACCACATTTTTATCAATAGTACGGTAGATAATTGTAAATGGTTGTTATTCCTAGGCGGATTAGTAGAATAATGATAACCATGTAACGTTTTATGGATAATTACAGCCGAACTTGCTTATAGCTAATCTGAATATACCTCAGTTATTGATTGCAGAAATTTTAATATGTGGAAATATAGAAATAGGTCCACATTTTAAAATTCCAATGAGAGGGGATCGTAGGGTATACTTAGACTCCGTGATCTTCAATTCACTTCGAATGTTAGGTAACGGTGAATGACATAATTAAATTGCGCACGAAGTAAAAAAATAATTACATAATCAGGAAAAAAATAATGCAAAATAACCAATTACTTTAACCAGATAGATACTTGATACTGAAATTTCTATATGATCGATATATGGAAATTTCTGTATGATCGATATATAGAGATTTCTGTATGATCGATATATAGAAATTTCTGTATGATCGATATATAGAAATTTCTATATGATCGATATATAGAAATTTCTGTATGATCGATATATAGAAATTTCTATATGATCGATATATAGAAATTTCTGTATGATCGATATATAGAAATTTCTATATGATCGATATATAGAAATTTCTGTATGATCGATATATAGAAATTTCTATATGATCGATATATAGAAATTACTATATGATCGATATATAGAAATTTCTGTATGATCGATATATAGAAATTTCTATATGATCGATATATAGAAATTTCTATATGATCGATATATAGAAATTTCTGTATGATCGATATATAGAAATTTCTATATGATCGATATATAGAAATTACTATATGATCGATATATAGAAATTTCTGTATGATCGATATATAGAAATTTCTATATGATCGATATATAGAAATTTCTATATATATATATATTGCAAAATCCTCATTTTCTTCCTAAAAGATAATGAACGGCTAATTCTTTTGAAGTTAAAAGAAACTTATAAATATCAAAATAATGAACACATTTTTTAATGCATTAATAACAAAGACTTTTCGTAATTGTTAATAAAGCACTTGACCGAATTCCATGCATGTTTCTTTCTCATCGTGCTTTCCTTTGTCTTTATTAGTTTAAACTGCAGTTTATTTTCCGTCAGCACTGCTCAGACAGACGATTAAATTTTCTTAATTTTAAGAGGAGGGATTGATATAGAAACTCACGCGTTTTTTTTTTTTTTTTACCCATTAGAAAAAACTTTTTGTAAAAAGCATTAGTCTGCAATAATTCCTGGGGAATCCCGCTCGTCATTTTCAGTTTGCTCGAGAAAGTTCATGACATATTGGTCCCATCTTTTAATTCAAGTAAATTAAGCTAATATTCTTTCACTCGTAAAAATTTTCATTTAGAATCATATTCACTACAAAAGATTCTAAACTGAATTTAAAGTAAAAATTTCACCAAATTTATTAAAGGGGTTCATTGAACAAACTTAAGAATGACTCATCGGCAAACGTCTATTGCTTTTTCTAACGCAATACTGATCTTCCGATATTTACTTTCCCGGTAAAAGTCATTGAAATAGTCTTTTTTTTCTTATTTAATTTATATTTATCTTATATACGGAATCAGTTATTACTTTTTAATTGCAGTAAATATACTTTACTTTAAAGCCAAAATTTCTGTTCGATATATAAAAATTTTATTCAATACTGAGAAACTGTTTCTGCTGAAAATCCAAGATTCCCAATAAAAGTTTAATATATTGAGATTTTCTGTTTATGAGTATTCTACAATATAAGTTTTACAAGAAAGCAAAATTTTGATTCACTGTCTGTGTACAATGCCTTGTTGCTGAATTTTTAAAGCATTGCAATGGCATTTAATCATAACTACTTGATTCATTCAATGTATTCTATGCATATCGTCATTACAATCAAATTATCAGTTCAAAGTATTAAAAAAATCTTTCGCTTAAACAACTGATTGTGAAATTATTATCTATATTGTCGACATTTCAACTGCATTGAAATTACAATTCTTTTTAAATCTTTTTACCCACTGACCTTTATGAGTATGGATACTTCATCATTAAGATACAGTAGAACTTAGTATTCGAATGGATTGGAACCATAATCATTTCGGGAAATAGAAAACTTTGTTAATATAAACTGAAATCTAAGCCATGATTTCTTTTCTATTCATAGGATTTTCCCGAAATATTTATTATTAAAAATGATCACCTTACGATAAAGACATTCTACAATATGAAAATCGGATCCAACGTCCTTTCTAAAAAAAGTATTTATTTCATTAAAATATGAAATATATAGTTAGAAAAGATTAAGGTTAACCAAGACCCCAGAGCATGCCAATGAATTACACCGGATGAGTGTAAATGCACGTTAATTAACTATCTACTTTGTACTGTTAGTGAAAAATGGACATAAATTTATTAAAGATAATTAGTAGATGACCGTTTTCCTATTTATGTCACTTATACTCCAATAGAACTTTTAATATTCCAATAGTTACTTTTTAATTTGTTTATCTGGGTCCCGATCTTTTTAATTCACCTAATATAGCGTCCCATTATATAATTAAATTGAATATCTCAGCTATCATAGTATTATATGAGACTACTATATCCATTATCAGTGATAAAAAATGCCCTTCATTTATGTAATAACAAAATCTTACAGCTAATTTCCTGTATAGCAACAAATAACAAAAATTAAAACATATCCTAATTTATTTCAAGGTAATGGTATTTCGATAAAAGTATCACAAAAATTGATTTCTTTATTTATAAAAGCGGTATCAACAGACGAAAGTTTAATCCATGAAACTATTCCATTGTTGATATTAATGAAAATTGTTTCAAAATGTGTTGTATTTTTGTGTCTAAATTAAATTTTATTTTGAATCGAAGAAATTTTAAGATAAAAATATTGGGGTATCGATATCAACTTACGATGAGCTTCCTTAAAAATTTGCTGATTGTATACATCCAGTTGTTGATTATATAACATGCATTCTTGCGTTTAGGAAATAATAGATTGGTTTTGAATCCACATTTCTGATTTCCGATATTTGAAGTTAGCATGCTCCTTAGCAAAATAAAAACCAATTGATGAAAACTATCAATGGAATATAAAAGCCATAATTGCATTAAACTTGTAATAATTGTAAACTTATATAACTTGTAAATAATTCGATGCACTCGCATACACAATAAGTTTTTTTTTATGAAAGTTATAGTTCTGAACATTTTTAAATAATGACACACGGATGTAAGAATCAAAGCATTTACAAGTTATTCAAGTTCAACAAATTTTGAAACTTGTACTTAAAAAAATATAAAGGTTATTTGTTTCATTTCCCCGCAAAACCAATGTTATGATCTTATTAATTATTTCCATACTTCAGAACTTATTTTAACCAGTGTTAGTGGTCTTCCTTAAACTTTCTCGCATACTCTCTAATTAACTTGCCATGCCTGAGAACACCTTACATGGCAGTGACGTACAATAATTACGAAATCTTAACTTTTGGCGTGAATTAAGCATTTTCTCTGGATCTATCGTGTTAACATTGGCGAATTTTTTGGCGAATAATCCCTGACATGCATTAATAGTATCCGAAAATCGAATTTGTGCTTTAGACATGTTTTTCCCATCCAATTGAAACACAAATTTGACATAAATCTGCATTTGTAATCACAAATTCACGAAGCAAATTTGATATATTTAAGTCATTGCTTTTTTGAATTATCTAGTTTACGTGTTTCTGAAAGTACAGAACAACAAACAGGCAATTTGTGGTTGGATTCGGCTCAAAACTTGATAGGAGTGTTATAGTGCTATAGATATTAAATCTGTACCGAATTTTGTCCATCTAGTTTACTTGCAGTCACAAAATCCCAGAACCAAATTTATACTTAACCAAATCAAATACCTAGTTCGAATTTTTTGACGATTACTATAATTTCTCTATAATACAAATACATTTAACTTCATGCATGCTTTAAACTTTTTATTATTGGTAATACTATTTCAGACAGTCTACGAATTTGTAACTTGCTGTTATATTGTGTTCTTTAACTATGTCTTCTAACGTATTGTTTCTTTTCTGCAGATCTTCCGAGCCAAGTGCCGCCCCTCACACCCGGAACGAATCAAAAGATGGCTCAGGCGATTTCTGCGAGTTTCAGCAGTTGGGAAAAGGAGAGGGAGCAGTACCACATTTCCGAAGGTACAGAACATAGTCTTGTTCCCATCTTCATTAATTTAATTTTGAAACATCCATAGACAGAACATAGTTTTCTTTCCTTTTCATTAATTTAATTTTGAAACCGTCATAGACGGGAAACAAATGACATTCACACTTCGATATTTCAATGAATTGTTTGTCAGAGGCCATAGTTTCTACGTCATCCGACAGAGTTGTCGTCGAAATGTACCTTTCAAGTCAACATAGTTGCAGTCATCTCTGTAGCTATTACTGATTCACGGTAGTGGTGATTGCAATTTTTTTCAGGAATGATTGTTTTATCAAAACTTACGTGGCTTTTCATTTTGTGTACCAAGTTTAAATGTTTCTGAGAAAACAAACTGATGGTGATAATGGTTTGTTTCAAATGAATCATCCATTCTGAACCGAGCTATATCCAACTCATTACTTAGTTGAATGACTGTTTCAAAAACCAACACGATTTAGAGAGCAATTACACATTTTTTTTTTTTGTTGTTGTTGAAAAATAACTAACTCTCTACAACCTAATTTTGTTCAAGATCCCTTTCGGATATTATTTTTAAATGCATCTTCTTTTTAATTCAGTTCATTTGTTCAAAGAAAAAATCACATATTTATAATAAATTCCAATTCTAATATTATATATGACCTTTTGTTGCCAAATATTTATAAAAACATAACAAAGCTTGTAGATTCTACATCAGAGGCATTCTATTTATCCAACAGGAACAAGATTAATTTACTATGTAAAAACTATTCTTTACAAGGATCATTGCTTTGATATTCGCATTATATAGTAATTAGTAATGTATAGAATTTTCATAATAATTAATTTGCCTTTATAATAAAGGAAAATTTTACTTAAAACTCTTTGCTAATATTTTAATATTTTTTCCTTAAAATTAATGAACTTGAATATTAAAATGTCATAATGCTGCTCCAATGGCCGGTGACAATAAATCTTGTTCATATAAATCACCAACCTCAAATGTTAAGAGATAAATTAGGATTCAATGATAATTTGTTGAATAAATTTATTTATATTTTTATATTAATGTAAAAAGAGAAACCCAGTCAATACATAAATAATACTTATATAACATAGAATATAATATTTATATTCTAATATGTAAATATACTGTTTCTCCCGTGAAAATATTCTTCTTTTTTTTCCGCTGATACATTTGTATAAATTTTGCCTTAATTGCACGTCGAACAAAAATTCATGAAAATTAACCCCGAGAAGGGAATTGTACAAGAATCATTTAATTTTACATTCTTTTTTCATTTATGAAAGAAGAGACTTTATAAATAATTTTGAAATGTCAATTAAATATATATATATTGGTCATATACAATTTTTAACTAAAAACGAAAAATTTTAAGCCTTATTATGAAATTAATTTTATTCCGAAGTTTAAATTTAATTTTTGAAATTTATAATTCCTAATTAAATAAACAGATTTATATTCTTGTGGATATATAATGTAATGACAGTTTTTGTATGCAGTTATTTTATTTCTTTTTGAGTTCTTTATTAGTCGTGAACTTTTATTCAATTAATATTAAGTCTTTAGTACAAGAAATGATATAAACAGTAATAAAAAATATCCAACATGAAATTTTGCCTTTTCTTAATTATTTTTGAAATTTATACACGGCCCCGCCGAATCATTTCTGGTAATTGAAGTGAATTAGTTAACAGCAAAAATCGGAAGAGTTATTTATCCCCTTCAGAACTTATTTACACACAAGATAACAGAACCTTGTCATATAAAGCCCCCGGATAGTTTATTTCTCGGTATTAGATTACAAACCTTCCCCCGCCCCTTCTTTCCTTGCATCTCGGCCGTTTCCATCAAGGAAGTTTTGAAGCAGTCGCTATGAATTGCTAGATTGATTCGGACAGTGGACTAGTCGTATCTCATCATCACCAGATCGTAAATTACATCCTTGAATTATTTTTACGAAAACGTTCGAAATTCCGCAGGGTGAACCATCGTCCCATCAAGATGGCGGACCGTCAGTCATGTCTCTAAGGTCAGGACTGTAAATTAGATCCCTGAATTATTTCGCATGTAAGAATCGCTCTCTTGTCTTTTGCTGGCTCACGCGAAATCGTGCATGGATCCATACAAGGGCGACGACCGGGAAGTCATCTGGGGAGATCGTGATAGAATATATGAATTTTCTTCTTGGTCTACAAGTATAACAAGTACGAAGGTGGATTCTATTGTCGAATACAAAACCCCAAGCTATGAAGAAAATGTCAGTGTAATCTTGACAGTAGTCTCCGTGGGTAATGAGCATTGACTTTTTAAAATCATTTCTCTTCTCAGAACTCCTGCCATTTCTTAGTAAGAGAAAAATAAAATCTACTACCATAGCTAAGATGACGCTTCAAATTCGTATTATCTGTTGAACTGCTTTGTTTTCTTCGTAACTTTGCAATTACCTGCTTTATTTATGAAAATAGGGTATTGAATTACTCGACTTTTGCATAAAAAAGGACATGTAATCTATATTTGCGTGCCATTCTTTTATAGATAATTTTTTATTATAAGGTCAGGATAATATAAAAAGAAAGAATTATGTAGCCACAAAAAAAAGTAATTTCAAATAAATTCCATAAAAGATCAGATTTAGTTAATTTCAATTTCATGGGGAAATTACAGTATATGTTTTTAATTTAATCATAAGGTAAGATAAAAAAAAACCACATATAAATTATAACGTTCAAATTCTAACGCATCAAGTTGTTTACATAAAAGAATTTTTTTTAAAGACTTACTGTTAAAAATAAATATTTCAAATTAATTTTTTTAAAAATCTTATAAAATCCTGATTGTTAGGTCAATGCTAATTTTTAACATGTTATTTAAGAATAAAAACTTCAACACATTAAATTTTTAATCGTAAAATGATTTTTCTTGACAGTTTTGATTAAAATTTGAAATTGTGACGACACGACAAGAGTTTTTTTCCCATCACATTCAAATAAATTTAGGTTTCTGAATTGAAGGACAACTACTTGTGAAGTGTCTGAATTTTGATACCATGAAAAGGAGATTACTATATTTATTGCTAAAATAATGATGTGAGTAATCTGAAGAATTTGATATTAGAAAAATAAGAAATAAATTAATAAATTACTGCTAAACGAAATTTACTAGAAAAGGGTGAGAAATTATTTAAAAAAAACTCATGTATTACTAAAAAAATGTTTACAAAATTTATCTTTAAATTAGTTAAAGCCAGAAGTCAGAAAATCACTTGTCATTCACTCCTTCCAAATGAGCTTGATCTGAAAGATTTCTTACTTTCTTCTTTCTTTCTCTTATCTTTCTTCTAATTGATACTTAAATTAATTAGAACTTGCTTCTATCTCAGAAACTCCAAGACTGATTTAACCCTTTAAGGGGCCATTTTTTTCTAGTCATATTATGTTAAAATATTTTTAGACTTGAAATTAGAATAAGAAAAGGGATTCATTTAGCTTATTAGATAAATTTAATTTGATTAATTTATTAATTTGGTTAAATAATAATTAAGTAACAAATCAAGACACATCACTTTGTCTGAGATACAGAACTGAAGCATCTAAGTTTCTGACTTACTAAAAAAATTTGTCAGAACTTATGCCAACATACATAATTTCATACAAAGATTGATAAATTTGGTAGGAAGCATACTTACCACGGCCCTAGAAAGGGTTAAAAAAAATTTCAATCTTCGAATTAACTGGTAATATAAATATTCGTTTCTTCTTCATTTTGAGAAACTAGTTTGTTCATCTTCCACCCCACCTTTATCCAGCATTTTGATTAAAAATAAAAAATACAAGGTCATCTCTAAATTTACTTTGTCATCAATACAGAGAAATTATCATAATCTCAAAAATTCCCAACTCGAGATTTTTGACGAATCTCCCTGCTTCAGACTTTCCTGGATTAAAAAAACACATTTAGGCTGTCTGTCTGTGAGCACATTGACTCAAAACGCTTTGAACTAAATAGAAAAAAATTGGTTTACGAACTTTAGGCCAAATTAATTTCTATTCAAATATTGAAAGAAATCATACTGAGAAAGTCT
Source organism: Argiope bruennichi (assembly GCF_947563725.1). Lineage (NCBI taxonomy): Eukaryota > Metazoa > Arthropoda > Arachnida > Araneae > Araneidae > Argiope > Argiope bruennichi. The sequence continues at coordinate 69,578,907 of NC_079154.1, read as the reverse complement.
ATCTGTCTAGCCTTTCGAGTACAAGTGAACTCAATAACTGTAAAACTTAAAGAGCTAGATTGTTAAAACTTAATACTCAGGTTTAGTATCTAAAATACATATTCTTATCAAATGTTGAACCAAATCAGCATAAAGGTTTACCTTCTGTCGGTCTGTATTTTCAAATGCTTGTAAACGTAACAATTCATATACAAGACTTAAATTGATGTGTTCGGTAATATAATCTTATAACTACAGCTACAGTTCCATGTTGAATTTTTTTTGAGGGGGGGGGGAGACATCCAAAATATATATTCGCACGACGGATTCAATAAAAATGCTCATTCTCAAAGATCTGTATTTCGTAATTATTATTCTCCTATGCCATACAAGACATTTTATTTGCGGGAAAAGGTATAAGACCTTTATTGGAGAGTATGCGAGAAAGTTTCGGGGGGACTGCTCTCGCTGATTTTTAAATAGAATTCTTTTTAATACTGCTTTGCTTAATTCTGATGCAATGATTCTGTAAAAGTAACGTTAGGTGTTGCAGTAAGTGATTTTTTTTTCTTTCTTATAAAGCTCTACGTTCACAGATTAGGTCTTTATTTTCTTGAGATATTCTGATGACGTAAAACTTTTCAGATACTTAGTTACGTTACATAATGTCGTTGATTTCTGAGTTTTAAAGTGATTCATCTTCAATTTTCTGGAGATTTTCCAGTGCTTCTTGGCAGTCTTCTTTATTCTCCGAGATTAGTCGAGTGCATTTCTTCGCGTGACTGGTCCCCGTGAGAGTAACGGTTTCGTTGTGGGCGAAGGGAAATCATTATTTTCGAGAGAAAAAACAGCAGCCAGACCGTGTCCGCTAAAGACACCTGGACGAAGATCTCATTTGATTCTACTTTCGCTCAGCTGAAGAATATTATTATTTAAGAGAGTCGAGATTTGTTGCCATGTTCTTTTCCTTTTATTATTATTTTTATTCTCCACCCCGAGTGTCTGCCGGCACGAACTTCAGTGTCAGCTGCTATCGTTCGCTTTGATTTCAGTTGTGTATTCAAATAGCAGAACCCTGAACGATTGGTCTCTCTCTTTTTTTTTTTTTTAATCATTTGTTCTTGTTCTTGATGATGTGTTCTTTTTTTCTGATTCACTCCAAAATGGTTGACTTGAAGTAGTATGAATTTTATTCATTAACTAGCTAACATACCCATTATTGATCGGATTGAAATTGCTTTCATGTTTTGTACTAATGAAAAATGAACTTTTTATTTAATCGTCACAAACATTCAATAAAATCATTCTTGTACTTCAGAAAATCTGAGAAAAAATTGAAGTATATTTAACATAACATATATTAATGGCAAAATTTATTTATTGCATATCAAATCATTATATATGCATTTAATAATTTTAATGTGTAAAATTCTTTTGCAAAAAATGTTACAACTCACAAAATTCTTATATCGTCTGCAGTTGTATTTTAACTAGATGAAAAATTCGGTTACATTTATACATTTTTTAATTATCTGGCAGTTTCCCCAAACATTAGAAACTTATCAAATGATTGTTAAAATTTTTTTAATCAAAGGAAACGTTTATAACATTATTTAATTAAAATTTTATTAATTTTCTCTCTTTGCTATCTTTTCACAATTTTAAATTTAGCCTACTAAACAAATTTTGGATACAAACATTTGTTCGTATGCACAAATAAAAAATTAGCTATTTGATTAATTTTTTTGAAACATTAATTAAAATCTTCCTTATACTTCATAATATATGAGCAAAATTAATATATACATATATTCAGTAGTTTGAATTTCTATGGAGAGAAAAAATGTAGGCATTTAGCTTCATTTATATGATTAAAAATAAAAGGGAAAAATCATTTTAAGTTAAATGCATATTCCAATTGCCTTTCAGTATTTTCAAAAGATATCCTTAAAAAGTAAAAATTGAATAAATTGATCCTTTAGCTTGCAAGAGAAGAAATTGGGGTAAATTATTAGAATAAAGAAGTTAAGTTAAGCGACTAGGTCAGAATTTATTTGATATATTGTACTTTACATATCATCTAGCTATAAACTGTTGGGGTATTAGAGTTGGGAGATTATATTCAACAGCAAGGGGATTTGCTGAGCTTTTTAAAAAAAATTATGACAAAGGTATTTCATTGCTTAAAATGTAAATATTGGAGGGGGCGGGGACACAATTTTTTTTATTTGGTAGCTGATTTCTATGGTCCAACTAAAGAATGTTATATTTTACCGTCTTTAACCTGTTAACCGGGTAATTATCTCATATTCAATTCGTTTTTCATTGAAATATTTCGTCATACCCAGTTAACAGGTTAAAGAACTTATGATCGATTGTTGCTTTATAACAGAAGATTTTTTTTTTAGCAAATGCATATTATCTGTTTTTCTTGATACGATATTTTAAAAATTTGCTTGTAAGTTTTAAGATTAAACAATCACAAATATCACAGATGTTCTTTCCCCTCTCCATCTTTTTACGAAAAGATTCTACCATTTTCATTTCATAATAAACAATATGTATATATATATATATATATAAAATTTCTTTAATTTTTTTATAATTATTTAAAAAAAAAAAGAAAAGAAAGCAATTGCATACGACTTCAAAATCATCTTTCAATGTTCTTTACATTTTCCCCATCAATCATTTCGGTAATTTTCTCTGTGGCAAATTCTTAGAGAGCCTTGAATTTAATTCCATAATTATATCCCAAATCTTACTCTTCCACCTTTTTCCAAACACGCTCCATATGCAATCACTGTCCAATCAATGCTGCCGCCATTTGCATTCATGTAATTTGCATGTTTTGGAGCAGTCAGCCCGAGGCTGTGTGTTCGTGGCGCGTGCCATTCTGTGGCCGAAGGGCATCATAAATAGGGAGAGCCACGACGTAACCTGCGTGCAAGGCCTGCGTCTCTCATTAATCAAAGACCCCCAGAGCCAAATGGACTCCTCACTTGCACACTGCAGCTGCCGCAAAGTGCACCCAGAAAGGCAGATGGCAGATGAACGCGGTTGTCAGTTTGTTTATTTGTTCAAATTTAACTGCGACCACACTGCGATAACATTTTTTCAGTATTTTATCCTTGTTTTTTTTGTAATCGATTATTCAAGTTTTGGATATTTCGTATGGAGTTTGAAACGATACTCACATATTAGTCATTTATTAAAAAATAAATAAGTAAAAAAAAAAAAAAAAAATATTCGAACCTCTTATCCAAAAGCCTGCTAATTTTTTTATTTCGTTTTGTCTATCACTTTAAAAAAACTTTCTTTTAGTATATAGTAGACACAATGTGCAAACACACTAAAAAAAAATTAGCGTAGCAAGCTGAGAAAATATAGATTTGGTAACTTAAGTCTATGAAAAGTATTATTACAAAATGTACTTTAAAATGTACATTTTTATCAAGTTTTAAATATAATAGCGCATTTGTCTAAGCAAATGTTTTTTATAGATATTTCAAATAAACACGACATCGTGTTTTATCATTGGCAATGAAAATCACAGTGGAATAGTTCGTAGAATGGTATCATAGTTGTCTTAATGATGAGCGTTTATTCCGGAACAAAGCCGACCGCCATGGGCGTGACGTCATCATCAATGAACCGCCGCTAGACATGTAGTGTAGTATTTTTCAAACAATAGCCCCAAAAAAGATTCCTTCGCGATCAGCAGCTGAGGCAGTCCAGCTGCATGGGCCCCAGACACTCCTTCTGTGCCTGGGTATTTGACCGCCTTTTGGCAATACCTCTACATCAGCCTGGACTTGCTGTAAATGTTCCAAAGAATTTAATTTCGACGCCTCAATCTAAATGCTATGACACTGTTTTTGTTTATCATACTATTTAACAGAATACTGAAATTGTTGGGAAAGAGCAGCCGATAAATTTATTTATTTCAAAAAATTGCATATGTGTTGCAATTTTGAAAACAAAAAAAAAAAAAAAAAAAATCTTGATAATACTTCTTTTTTTTGAGAATATTTCATTTTTTTAGAGTATAAATTTAGATTTTTTTTTTTTGGTGTGTGTGTGTGTGTTTGTCTTTAAATTATCTTTCTATAAGAGAATTGATCTTTATTTAATTTAATTCTAGAGATATAAACATAATTAAAAAAAATTATCGCACCGTTTATCAGAATACTGAAATTGCTGGAGAAGAGCAGACGATAAATTTATTTATTACATAAATTTGCACACGAGTTGCAATTCTGGAGAAAAAAGCATCTTGACAATACTTCTTTTTACTGAGAATATTTCATATTTTTAATTAGAGTATTAATTTGGATTTTTTTTGTGTGTGTGTGTCGTTGTGGGTTTTTTTTTGTTGTTGTTGTTGTTGTTCTATAAGAAAATTCATTTTTCTCTTAGTTTAGATCTAGAATATATATATATATATATATATAATAAAATATGATTGAGTAAAATGAGATTTTCAGATAAATGCGGTTAATTTCCTCTCCCCCCTATTCTTCTCAACACATCCATCATTTCCTATAAAAGTAGTAATTGAAAAAAAAAAGGTTATTTTTGTTATATTTTTAAACAACAAGAATCATTTGTGGAAAATGTGTACAACTTGGATAATAACTATTTGAAAGATTATATCCATTCTGTTATTTATTTTTATCCGAACAACTTGTGTTTGGTAGTCTATTATCTAAAGCTGATTTACCTCAAACTGATAACATTCAAAACTGAGCGTTCTATAACTATACTAAAAATGTGAGACAATTTTATTTCAGATTACAAATATTATAAACTTTTTCGTGTTTATTTTATAAATGGCAATAGAAATTGCATGTTTTCGAAATTCTAAATAATATTGATTTTTACTTTTCATCAACTTTTGTTTTCAATTATTTTTAAATTGTATTTTTGTTTAGCATTAAGACCAATCATTCTACGCAGTTGTATTCTATCAATATTTTATCAAATATTATTTCAGCGGCAAAAATGCAAACTTGCAAATTGTAAGATTGAAAAAGCTCGGGATTTGTGTTATTATTGGATAAGATGTTGCTTCTATGCCTAATATTATGCGAAATGTTAGTCTCCGTTGTAATTATTTTATGATAACTTGATTATGTATTTTTCCTAACAATGATTCAACGCTTTTAGCTGCCGTATAAAAGTGAGCTTTATTATAAATGTTTTCATGCATCCTTATTCTTATGTATGAATATTTTTAACTAAGTCATGTTTAAAATTTTTTAAGTAAATTTACACTTTATAGTCCATTTATATTAGCTGTTACATGATAAATGCTTCATTTTAAACTGGTTATTAATTTTTTTATCATTAAACAAAGGTGTAATTTCAATGAAAAATGAAAACGAATAAGTCACTCAAAATCTCACAATGGAAACTTAAAACTGTGCATAAAGAATAATTCATTAAAAAGAAATATTTTTGATAATGGTGTAATTGTAGAAATAAAGTTAGAATAAATTGCTTAAAATACTTTCTAAAACAATCAGTAGTTTAATAAATTATGCTATTACCGCTGAAACGAGTTAAAGACAACCCTTTCAATTCATTTTATGGCACCTTAATACACCAACTTCCACCAATCCGCATTGTTGCAGGCGTGATTTCTCAATCCTTTAGCCAAGCCAACGTGCAATGTTTGCCATCTATCAGCAATTTTCGCGTTTGCACGTCCATTTCTCTGTTTATTTTTCGCACTTTAATAATGAACGCTCGCACGCCGACCGGAAATCGTGAAGGCTGAGCTATCAAAGCATCTGTGCACTAATGATAACAATTGCCTGCGGAATGTATAAAAATAGGATTGGAGAATTATTATAAAGTATACAATGCAGTGCCGTAGAGGAATAAAGCGTTTTTTTTAAAATTATGAATATTGCCTACAGGATTATCTATCTTAAACGAATATCCTAAAATTTCTGAAGTTAGTGATAATGTGTTTTGATTAGAAATTCATTATTCAGAATTAGAACATTGTTTCGTTTAAGATATTTCATCCCAATTATTTTATAAAAAGTTCTTTCGGCGAGATATACTGATTTTATTGAATTGAACCTCTTATGTATAAAATTTGATATCCTGAATTCTCTTAACAGTATTTTTTTTAACTTGAAATTGCGGCAAACATTTAATCCATGCTTTTAGTAACTTTATGTCTATTCTGTACATTCACTGCATGAAAAGAATACAGATTACCCTAATGAAAACGGAGAATCGCATGAAAATGGCACGCATCATTTTACTTTCAGTGCAGTAGCATAGCCAGGATAAGTGCCCGGGCCGTAACATTATTTTTTTCACTGTACTTCTCTTTAAAAATTGATATGAACTTGCTATTATTTTGTTCCCCTTAATGCTGGTGGGTGGGGACTTTATATTGTTTTTGCCACTGACTCAACAGCATGTTACCTGAATTAAAACAGATTGTTCAAAAGAATTGATATACAACCATAATCTGCGAACATAATGATTATATTCATAAATTTCTCAAAAACCTTTTATGGAATAAAACAGAATATAAAATACCGTTAGCTTTCATCTCAGCTTTGTACAGTGAAAAAGAAATACACATTAACAATATGTATAAACAATGAAAAAAATTTCATTTTTGTTGCGGTAATTAAAAATAATGCCGCAAATGATGTTTTTGTACAAATTTACTAAAATTAGGGAGGAAAATTGAATGACGATTTAACTTTATCCATTAAAAAGTAATTTTTTGACCATTTAATGAAAAAAATAACATTTTGTTTACATTTTAATAATTTAAAGTTCTAAAATAGTATAATAAAATTTCGCCGTGCACATTTTTACCCTTTAAAATAATATTTCAATTTGGTTTATTTTAAGTCCAACGATTTGTCCTGTAAAGTGCTAATAAATGGACATATACAGGAACATATTCTCATTTATCATTAGTAGAAAGGAAAAGAAGGAGTTGGAATGTTGTAAATGGATATTATTCATGTCGTATTCGGGAAATATGACATATACGTTTACCATAACGAAAAATCTGCGATTCTAGATGTATGAACTTTTTTTCAAACGTTAAGCCCCTCCCCCCGCAAGAAAAAAATCATAAGATTTGTAAAAAATGTTATTTGCCTTGTTATTAAATAATTAACATCATATTTTTTTAAAATAATGCTTGCTGCTGCTTTTGAAATAAATAAAACTAGCATAGTTGATTCCCCATCTCTTTTGTAACTAAAAAGTTTTACTTCATACATTTTTATTATAAAAATAAAGGATACTTCTTTTATGTACAGTATAATAGTAATATATTTTTGTATAGAATGTTGCAATATAATAACAAATTTTCAATTTTTGATTAGAACTTTATTTGACGTAATTATTCATCTTATTGTTATTAAAGTACAACTATGGCGTAATTAATCCTAAATGTTTCATAAGTACTTTTTTGCTCCAAGTCTCACAAAATTTAATGTTACGAATAACAGTGTCAAAGAAGTAGGTGACATTGTATGTATTCGCTTTTATTCTATATAATCTATACTATTGGTTTACTTCCAGTAATGTCTCTTGCAATAAACATATTCGTAAAATAATTAATGCAAGAAAAAGAGATATTACCACTTAATGTGTATAATTACAATATATTCACATAATTGTGTCATGTCTTACTATCAAAATCTATACAAAAAGAAAAAAAATCGCTCTTTTGAAATTAAAACTGCTAAATATAGAGAAAAATAAAATTTTCGTCACTTTTGTTTTTAAAAAAAATTACAATTCGTGCTTCTGAAGAAAACATGATCTTACATTTTGGATGTTCATCTTGAAATAGAATCCTGCTTACGAAGAGTCATTCTGACCATGTCTTGATGGAAATATACTATTCCTGTTCTTGAAAATGTAGTCAATGGTTCTTTAATTATCATGATCTTATCTCCTTAATCGAAATTGCCGATAAGAATTTTAGTAAAATCCCTCTTTGTTTTTACATAAATAATCTGAAATGCATTGATATTAAATAGTTGATTGCAATCTTTCAGATCCTCGAACATGGAGCGAAGAGGACGTGATCCGGTGGTTGTATTGGGCTATCCGAGAGTTCAGCTTGGAAGGTATCAACACAGAACTCTTCAGGATGAAGGGGAAGGACATGTGCTCGCTGGACAAGGAAGTCTTCCTGTCCATGTCGCCTCATTTCGTCGGGGAAATCTTATGGGAACATCTAGATAGACTCCTGAGAGGTGAGGATTCTTGTTGTTTCTGTCATCTTGATTAACATATTGTAAATAAAGAAAGATCTGGGTGAAGATAATGTCTCATAATTAAAATAATGCATTTAATTTTAAAAGGTAGAAATGATAGATCTCGCTTAATATATCAATATATCAGATGTAATACACTGTAAAGGTTTTTAATCATATAAAATCGACGCAAATACATTATACCCAATTAGTGTTACAGATATCTTAACCTTCTAAAGCCCCGTTCTGACGACATATGGCCTTACGGATTTGGTGTCATAAATCTGCCAACTGAACCATTATAGGACTACCCCCGCCTTCCAGCAAATTGTTAGTAAAATGAACAGACATCAAATAACCCCATAAAACCACAAGAGAGGAGAAGAGGATAAAGTGTGCTAGACTCAAGGCGGACACTTGTCTTCGGAACAGGGCTTAAAGGGCGCGTGTATACAAGAGATACATTATAGAAGAATTCCGTTTTATATTTTTTAACCGTAAGATGCTATGAATGTATGACTTAAGCTATTCTTGCAGCTGTTTTCGACGATCATTTAGCCAATCTTTAGAATTTGAGGCGTTAATATTCTGCGAATCTGCTGTTTGTAATTCAGATATACGAGTGACCTTTGACATAAATGTTTACTGTATCTCCTTTCTTTGTTGTTTTGAAACAATGATTTGTTTTTAAAAGAATGGAATTGCAATCAACAGTTGCATTATTCATTCTTTAATAAAGAAAAGTTACTCATAAGGAAATGTTTACGATAAGCTAGCAAAAGCACTTATGAAAGTTGAGCGAATAGCACCCAACTTTTTACAAAGCGAGCTAAAAGTGCTGAAAAGAAACGCAAATATAAGTTTTGAAAAAGTAAACGAAGTGCCTTTGAGTAAAAAACCCAATTACATCAAATTTATTCAATTACAACCTAATTTTATTTTAAACCTTTGAAAAATGTATAGTTTATAATAACCTATCTAGGGAATATGGGCGACCTTTAGTACTTGTACAGAAGGCGCGTCTCTAAATGAAAGGGAAAGCTAAAAGGTTAAAGCGGAATGTAAATCTTGAAAATTAATTGCTATATATTAATCTTGTACAAAATTCAATATTTCTTCCAAGAATCTTGGGATTTTTTAAAATGGAATTCCTGAAAAGTAACAAGAGAATCTCTTTCTTTGTTTGAGTAACTGCAACCACTAAAGAGCATCTTCAGATTCCTTAGAAAATGAATTAGATAGATTTTAAATCATGAAAATAATGCTTTAAGGATTGAAACTTACAAGGAGCTTCTGTTTCTGAATCTAGTGGAGTCTACCATTTTATTTTAATTAAAATCTCATGATTTCGAAGTTGTTTTTTCAGGTGATTTGGAATCCTGGAATTAAACATCTGAAACATGATATTTGCCACCACTATCATTATTCTCAGATTTGTATACTTGAAATTTTTTTCTTTGTTTATTTTCTTGAGCATTAAAAAGATATAAGCCTTTGTTCATTTCATCCATCAATCCACTGGACATGTTCATTTCTATCGTTGCCACGAGACATTCGTGGTGCCAACTGCCACTGAAATAGCTAATAAAAGAAATAAATGACAATGAAAGCCCGGCCATACGTCTTATGGCAGACGAATTAAAAGCCAACCCTACCCTCCACACCCTACCTTTTGTTCTCTCTCTTCGGAATGCATTGGAAAAAGGTAGGGAGGGTTGCCAGATGCATTTAGTGTTGTAATAAGTCGAGATCACAATCGGCTGGCCTTCCCCAAGAACACAATAATTATTGTTTGTCGCCGGGTGTCGCAAGTTCTCCTCTCGATTGTTGCGCCCGCTTCATTCACTAGGTTCGTACCTCTACGGTGGATTACTCACCCTTTTAATCATCCGTCCCCGTGGTAGAAGATTACCAGAATGTTTGGAATGGCTGATATGTTTGTTCTCGCCTTTGACGGAGAAAACTCTGCAAGGCATGACGGAATTTGACAAAAAAGAAAGCAGTCTTTACCATCTTTTGAAAGTTTCAATCAGGAATGTTTCATTTCTAAAATCAGATGTCGCCAAAGAAAAGGCAAGATAGTTTTGTCATTTTCAATCGTCTAATTAGTTTCTTACGGTTAGTTTTTGATTCTATGGTTATATACTCTTATTTGATTGAAAGTTTTCTTTCTATGGATTTCAATTCACCAATTAGTCTTACATATTTTTTTGCCGTCTTTATAAAGTTTCAATCAGGAAAGCTTCATTTTTAGAATCAGATGTCGCCAAGGGATAGCCATGATAATTTTCTCATTTTCAGAACTTCAAATAGTATTTTACGATTAGCTCATGATTCTATTGTTACATCCATTTAACTGATTGAAAATTTTGTCACTACTTATCTTCTTTTTGTGGATTTGGAATTACCATTTAGTCTTACATATTTTCTATCCCTTGTGTACATGGACTTTCCAAATGGAGACCAGTCCCAAGACCTCATAGGGCTGGTAAAAAAATGTCAATGTGTGGTTCATTCATCTTAAAAAATTTTCGGTATTCTAACTTTACCTTTTATTTATTTTCTACACTAAGCAAATATTGTCAAAGCGTTATCTGTCTACTAACTTTTGCGAGTTGCAGATTCTCTTTTTATTTGTCTTGTAAACGGCAAAAATACTAAACAGAACTCATCTTCTTTAGTTTATCACAATGGAAAAAAAATCATTTTATCAAGTATTTGACGAAACAATAAAAACGGTTTGAATTTCAGAGCATCAATGTAATTTATTTTTGGAAATTACGACAAAAAAAATATTTTTAAAATTTTTTTGAAAATTTAGAAACATTTGGAAGATTATTAAATTACTATCAATTTGATATTATCAAAAAAAGTAGAATTATAAGTACTTTAAATTTGAAACGATATAAAAATCATTTTTGTGCAATCATATTTTTAAAAATTATATCTGAAAAACTTCAAAATTTAGCGTATTTTTAATAAATTAGAATATAATTAAAATTAAAAATTTGCTGCAATGTGCACATTCTGACTTTCCAACGTATATAAGTACCAAGTTTACTAGTTCTAGGTCAAACGACGTGATCTGTAGAATGCCAATACACACATACATCGATCTTTATCCTTTATTGAAATAACTATTAAAAAAAAACAACCATAGGAATTTTGAAATTACAGCACATCAAGTATTGTAATTTCACTATTTTATTCATTTACTAAACTGCACAAATATTAAGCAAAATCTTTCTTTCATAGTTTTCAAGAATGGAAGAAAATCAGAAATTTTCTTTGTTTTATCAAAAATCAATCAAATTTTTGATGAAATCACAAAAACAGCTTGAATCTCTGAGCAATAATGTAATGTGTTATTAAAAATTGGGCAAAAATAATTAAATAAATGCGCTAAATTCAGAAAAAATTTGTACGAATATTAACTAGCATCACTGAAAAGATAAATTTTTGAATTTTAAAATGACCTAAAAGTCATTTTTGTGCTGTAATACTTTCAGTGGTTATGATGGGAAAGCGACAAAATTTCGCTTACTTTTAATTAATCAAAATTCTTGCTAAAATTTTTATAAATGCTCCAATGTGCTCCAATTAACCTTCAAAATATATTTGTACCAAATTTGGCGACTCTGGGGTAAGCGGTCCTGTCTATAGAGCGTTATCAGCTTCATTTATGTTATTATAAGAGATTATATATAAGACCAAGAATGTGTCGTCCATTATTTGCAAGGTTAACCTTTGTTTAAATCTACACTATTAACTCAGTGATGTCGAATCCAAATACATCTGGTCCCTGAGGCAATTGTCTGACACTCATTAAATTTAAAGTTATGAGTTAAATATTTTAACAGGCTCAATTTATATACAGTGAATTGCACTTCTTTGCTCATCTTTTTCTGAGAAATTTCCAAAATCTGTAAATATTTCTGATGAAGAAGTAAAACGTTATTTTTCTTAAAATCATAATAACAATAAAGGCGAGAAAAGTACATCGATCTACTTATAAATCGATTATTTACTCAAATTTATATTGATGATAAAACATTTATTGGGAACAGAAAATTATGGGAAATATAAAAGCAGCAATATCTTTATCTTTCTTTGCAGATATTGAGAATGGCCGTACTGATGCAAATCTGGAGCTCCTGTCCACCAATTCTTATGAAGGAATCCCTGAGATAGACGAGTTCTTCCCGCAGGATTACTGTTATGCGCCCTTAAGAGATCAAAAGGTGACGCCAGTTTTGAACGGTGCCAATGCCGCAACCCCTATTCCAGGAAGTCAGCCCCCTTACATAGACGGTAAGAATTTTGTCAACAACATTAAGAAAGGTTTCAGAGATTTCCATTGGATGAAACTATTTTAGCCATCTTGATCCTGATAATAATGATAATGAATCCTTTTCCTCGTGGAATAACGATTTAGGGGAATGACACATGTAGGAAATTAAAATATTAGGAAAATTCAGCAGCTGTAAGCTAAAGAAAGCATTCAATGATTATAAATTTTGATCTTATAACGTTAAATGAGCAATTCGTGTATATCTAATTTCGTGTATCTCGGGAACGGCTCTAACGATTTGAATCAAATTTTATATTTAGAAAAGGTTTTGCTTTTTATCTATATAGGTGACTTTCCAATAAAAAAAAAATCCGCGATTTTACATACACACAATTTTTTTTCCATATAATTATCTATTAGAATAAGTATGTTCAACTTCCGCTTTGAAGTGTAAGCAGTGCAGTAGAAGGGTCAGAACAACATAAATGACGCGTGTGTTGGGGAGCCTCTGTTCGAGTCGCGCTTTTTGCAGTATTTTTTTACTTATGTATTTATATTTAATATTTTTGCTTTTTAAATTTGTTTGTATAGGTGTTTTACCTGAAAAAAGTCGATTTTACACACACACACTCAAAAAAAACAAAAAACATCCTTTTATAATTAACTATTAGAGCCTTTTTTTATCTGCTGTCATGCTGGTTGGCAATGTCATACAGCGCCATCTCCGACCCGATTTCAAATAAATTGACAGTAAGGTAACAACAAAAAGTGACAACTTTTAAAACTGACAGTAAGTTAAAAAAAAAAGTAATAATAGATAAAACGAATACTGTAATATAGTAGATAGTTTCGAATAACACGCTAAACTAAGTACATTTATGAGTTTTTATTTTTTTATTTAGCTGACCAGTTTATATGTAGGTAAGATTGAAATATATTTATATGCAATCTATATGTGATTCGTTATGTCTCTTCGTTATACTATATGTCTTCGTATAAAAAAAAAAAAAAAAAAAGACGTATTAAAAAAAATTTACTGTAAGAAACTCGGATTTCCAGATATTAAACCTTTTATGATTTGTAACTTTTATTATAAATAAATACCATTCTAAGAACTACATCTATATTTAGATTGTCTGCACATTGATGTGAAATAGGGGTAAAAATGCCGATCGTTTCTTCAAGAGTTGCAATCATTTCAGAGTAATTTTTGTGCGATGTTTTTCCCGTTAATTTAGAACATGTGAATGGCAACTTCAGGAAGTATTGCAATCAAAATTTTATACAAAATTTCGTGTAAGGTTTTGGGAAAATTTTGATTGCTTTATATCAATATTTTGCACGTAAGGCTAAATAAAATTAACTAAAAGATTTTTTTTTTTTTTGAGAAATTTAGATGTGACTTATTTTTTCTTTTCTTTCAATGTCATTGTTTAATATTCTCTGTGAGCAGTTTTTATAATAATTTCTAAAAATATATTCATCCTCGCTTGAAAATGAATAAATTTTAAATCTAGAAAAGATTAGATCTCAATATGTTATCTTTCATAATGAATAGGTAAATGAAAATGCATATTGTTTTATACTTGACCTCAAGATAAATTATTTCTGAAGCACTTAATTTTTAGAACACTTTTATTCTCGCATGAGCTGTCTTATTTGTGTTGGGAAATTGGGAACAGTAGTTATCTTAAGAGGCAAAAGTTCCTCGAGTTACACTATAATAAATTATTATTATTTAAATTGTAACGTATTATTAATAAGAATATTAAATTTGAAAAAGCGCAAATGCAATTTCCATTATTTTTGCCAATAGAGAAAAAAAAAATTATATAATTTCATATGAAATATTATTAGAAATGGAAAAGTGGAAAAGTTTGAGAATCGGTGAAGCAAGAGAAAACGAACTATTTATGAAAATCATGATAGTAAAATTTGTTTTCAAAAAGCAAATAACCGTGATTTTTCGGCTTCTTATTTCTCTCTTACGTGATAGAAAGTTAAGTAGTCCATGAAAATATTTAAAAGTAATTCAGTATTTCACTTTAAGTACTTTTTATTTTTAATAATTCAAAGGAAAAAAACTATATTTGGCGTTACTTTCTCATATAGGCAGTATAGAGAAAGTATAGTAATCGTCAAAAAATTCGAACACCAAATTTTGACGCATCTCCACGTTTTAGATCACCCTGAGTTCGAAAAACACACTTTTGGAAAATCTAAGATTGTGACAAAGATAAATCAAAAACGCTTTGAGCCAGATGAATGAAATTTAGTATATTGTCTTTATACCACATTAGCAAATTTCTGTCAAATTTTGAGTAAATTCCGTTCAGAGGCGGTTCGTCTGTCTGGCTGCTCGAAAAGAAGATAACACGATAATTATAAAACGAAGATATCTAGATAGATAAAATTTGGTACACAGATTTAACATCTATAGTGTAGACAAGTTTGAGCCCGATACTACAACTGGATGACTGTCTGTCGGTGTATACTTTCAGAAACATGTAAACTCAATAATTAAGAAACGCAGTGCCTCAAATATATCAAATTTTGTTTGGGATTTTTTGACTACAAGCGCAGTTTTGTGTCAAGTTTTAGTTTCAATCGATTGAGAAAAATGTGTCTAAAACATAAATTTGATTTTGGGATACTATTAACGCTGCTAAGGATTAATCGCCAAATAATTCGCCAAGAATAACACGATATATTTTGTAAAAAAATACTAGATTCATGCCAAAAAATATTTCGTAAGTATTGTACGCCAATACCATGTAAGGAGTTCTTTGGCATGACAAGTTTGTTAGAGAGTATGCGATAAAGTTTTTTGGGGACCATTCCTGCTGATTTTTATAACTGCACCGAGATGGACACAAAAAAAGTTTATGAAAAATGATTATCATAATGTGAATTACAATATTAGTATTTTATATATATATATATAATACCACTTGCCAAAAAAAAAAAAAAAAACAGTACGATTACAATCTGTACCATTTTTATTACGATTATAATGTTAAGTTGCTCTGACACAATTGTTCAAGTGCTGTGTTTCTAGAGAGTCAAATAAAGTATTATGTAGCTATTAGGTACTTATATTGATTCTTTAATAAATTCTGTTTATTCATTTATTATTGCGCTAAATTTCAAAATTTAACTTTTATTCATAATAGAAATATTTCTAAGATAGCGAAGACTAAAAATTCTTTCAACAAACATTTACCATTTTGAACAAAAACGTTTTGCTCAGTTATGTTTGTCTTGTGACTATGAAGTCTTGTGAGCGGACTCTTGCTATAGATATATTTTTCCTGGATTCTGAAATGCACCTACAAAGAAATGAATATGAAAGTTATTCATTAATTGATAAAGATTTTTTTTGAGAATAGATATTCTTTTACACTATAATTGGAATGAATCATGTAGTATTTTAGTTATTGAATCTCATTTGTTTTCCAAATCATTCCCCATTTCAAATTACGTTATAATTTAAATTGTCGGAAGAAAAATTTCTCTCGTATTTTTTTAAACATTTTGTTTTATATTTTAAAACGTAAATTATATAGTTCTATGTATTTTGCTTTATGCGTCAAATATGCGCTATTCTTTTTTACCGCTGGTAACCAATTAATAATTAATCCAAATCACTTTAAACACTAAAAAAGATTTTAAAACTCGAATGCAGCAGTTATAAATAGAAATTGGCGTCTTAATTTAAGAATTTGGACTCTTTTCTAAACAATAAAATTCTGTTTTATTTATTTATTTCTTAAATGTCTCAAAAGTCCATATCATTTTCGCATACTAATGCAATTATTTTTATCAATTGTTTCTCCAAAGATGTGACTTGTGGACTAAAAGAGAAAAAAAAATCAATTGCTTAGTATGAATGAGTGGTTTGTTGCTTGAATTAATACTGATTGAATTAATCGAATGATTTCTTGTTTCCCTTTTCTTAACTGGATGATGGCATCAAAATGGAAACTAATTGTGTGCAGTTTGCCATGATTATGTGAAACAACTCTAGCTTATTACGTAACATACTATTTATTATGCAGACATTAATTTTGAGGGAGGAAAAAAAAAAGCATAATGAGTCTGTAATATTGGTAAATTGCTTTAAGAAGGGAGGGACATCAATATTTTAAAATTTTTTCCTTTTACACAACTGTGTCCTTTGTGCGGAAGATTTAATAAATTCATAGCATTTGATTGAAACATTTTCGAAGATTGACTCTTTCATTATGCTATAAACTATTAACTTAAAACTATTTTTTTTCTCACAATCTCAAAAGTACCAGATATTGCTTTTTTATTTCTTGCCGCTTTTCTAATGTAACAATAAGCAGGCGACTAGGCATCTTTTAAATTCTTTATTAGTGCTTTGTAAAAATTCCTATTATTGTAACTATTTCACTTAAACGATTTCATTAATTTTTGCCGAGATGTTCATTTATTGGCAAAAATGTTTGATGGTAGAAAAAGTAATCATTAGGAGCTTATTGACAAGCTTCAATGGAAACATCCTTTAAAATAAGTATTCTCTCTTTTTAGCATTTATGAATATGAATGTTGCATCTAAATTCGCCATAGTACTAATTCAAAAAATGCTTTATACTTATGTATATCATTTATCATTTCTTCAAATGATTTTTATCCTAGCGCCATTGAAGGTACAATATTTATCAGCATTTTTGCAATATTTTTTCCCCGAAATATTCAATATTTGTTTTTGTTTTTTAACTTCTGTTCTATCCGAATCGAACAATTTTAAATCAACTCCATGCCTCCCACTGCCTTTCTCTTCCACATCATCTGGGCCCAACCTACTCTTTTTATAGTATCCCCATTCATGACATTTAATACGGGAAGCAAAAGCGATGCACTCGTCCATTCATAAAGTTCGCGACTCAAGTGAAAAGAACGGAAAGAAAAAGAAAAGGAAAGGAAAAAAAAATGGTAAAGCTCACCCCCAACAAACAGAACGTGGGAGTTGTGGGCGGAGGGTGTTTCCGGCGGGAGGTCACCTGCTACAAAAGCTGCCACCGGAAGTGAGGGGGGTGAGCGCGCGAGAGCAAAAGGTGCGCGTCGTCCACCTACTCCGGAAGCGGACTCTTTTCAGGAAATTCCCTCCGCGCAGAAGCAACCATTTCCACGAGAGCCTTGAATCGAGCCACACTCAAATGCAACTCGAACAGTTTCGAACACTTTTCCCCCTCAAGCCGAGCGCGCGTGTGACCCCAGGACATGATGGAATAACCCTCGCGTGATCTGGAATTAGCCACCGCAGTCGCTTCTTATCGGATGCTTTGATCTCCACAGTTGTGTAGGGTAAGTTATTTTCATTCACAATTTAGAGACCATTATTTTTTCCCCCTTTGTGTTCTTGAAATTGTACGTTGTTTACTCCAATGGAACGTTTTGTTAACTTTTCGAGGAAATTAGAATTCTGTTTATAAGAACATCGAATTCTATTTTTAACGAAGAGAAGAAAATATAAGGCTGGCTGTTTATTTTAGAAATTTAAAATGACAATCAGTTTGATATTTTAAAAAATTAAATATTTCTTTGACTTTAAACTCATTTAATATTTTCTTTTCATAATATTTTCTGATAAAGGCCCTCATTTTGCTCTAGAAAACTATTAAATGAATCATTTATTATTATTATTATTTCTTCCTTAACGTTGCCATTCATTTTCATCGTACGAAACATTCTATGCAAATCTTGCAATTTTTTCCCTCCATTTCTGAAAACCAACTTTTTAATATTTCATCCTGGCGGTATCTATAAAATCGAATAAATTATTTTTAAATAATCGTCTGATGGTTTGAATCATATTTTGAACCCTGTATTCATTTTAAATGATGGTGGTACAATAATTCCAGATATTTTAAGAATAATTATAATGATCCAGTGGCACTCATGTTGATACTATCGAAATTATTTTAATTATATACTCTGTTTGACCTAACCTTCAAAGCTGTTTTTTTAATTCTAACTTCATCACGTGATTTTTTTTAAATCGAAAATTACCTTTATAAATAGTTCCTTTCAATTTTTGTACATCAATAGCAATTTTGCATACTTACTTGCTGTTAATATATTTCTTATTTGGATAGATTTCTCTCCTAATTTAAGGAAGATATTGCCTAGGTGTTTTTCTTTAGCAATGCTATATTTTTATCTGCCATTTTTTAGATTGTAAAAATTTTAAATCAAATTTGTAGAGAATAATTAGTATCGCCCTCTACCGACTTTATCAAAATGGTCCTTTTCAAAAACGTTCTTATTTGAATATCATCGTCATTATTTCTGTATTATCTCGTTCTTTAGTTTATCACAGCAATAATCCAATTACATAATACTCCAAAAAATTATGTAATTAACTGTTTACTAACCAAAGCTAAACATATTTGCATGATTTCTAAAAGAATTTTTCAACATATAATAAAATATTTATCTCGTATTTAAACTCCTTAAAAACTCACTGTAGCAATGTTCTTTTGAGATTTATTATTTTGAATTATTATCAGTTTTACTTCAGTAAAAAAAGAATTGTACTGCTAAAATTTAATTTCTGTGTTTAAAAAAACATTATTACATTTGTTAACTCTTTTCAAAACGTTATTCTCGATTTTATCACTCTGAAAAACAAGTCTGTAAACTATACTATTTGTAGCATCTGATAGTTTTAGTTGCTAGTTATGAAATTTAGCTATTGTTTAAACAACATTTTGAGTGTCATTTCTCTTTTTGAAAATTAGCTAAAATTTATACCCCCCCCCCCCAAAAAAAAAGAAAGCTTGAAAATTCTGAAATGTGATACCAATTTTGTTAGTTAAAGCTCTCATACAGTTAAACTATGTTCTAAAACATTAAGAATTGGATTATTTCATTCTATTTTTCAAATAAGTAAATGTTTTCATATTTAATAATTTGACTTGCGTATTTTAATAAATACTACTGATTTTTTAGTTTTAATTTTCGTGACGCAAACAAAATGAAGGAAATGACACTTAAGGTTAAAAGAATTATTTTTATTTTATTAAAAATAGGAATTTTTCAATTTTATTTTGTTGAATGGAATTATAGGCTAAAATATATCGCATTTAGCAACAAGATGACAGTAATTTAATATGGCTAAGATTCATAAAAATCATCAATCACAATTCCTACGGATCTACTAAAAAAAAGTAAAGTAGTAGTAAAGATCTATTGCTATCTTTATTATTTTGATATCTTGGCATATAATTCTCTTTTCAAATGCAATCCGTGCACTGAAAGTTTTAATAGCTACATCCTTTTATCATATTTTACAAAAATGGCTAATTTCTATGCATTGTTAAATCATTTTTCATAAGCTTTATCTATTTAATATCTGGTTGCTAATTGAAGGTATTATGAATCACTAATTTGCAGTTATAAAAACTTTCTGAAATCCTTAATATATCATGAAAAGTCAAAATAACATGGAAATAGATAAATCGCATCTGATTACCTAGTAATTGAACTGCTGGGAAACTCCTAGCATTGTCGGGTTTATTTTTTAAATTTTTCTTTAAAAAAATAATTCTTCAAATCAAAGAGCAGATGATTTTTCTATTATTGATTAAGGCAAGCTCTTATTCGCATAGAAATTAATAATATTACAATTTTACAGCCACGTATCAATTTATTTGTTAAAGCGGTTCCCTTCTATTAAATTATTAAATACATGTTAATTAATTATCCATTCCAGTCCAAGTGATTATCCACAATGGCCTATCAAAAAAATAAATTATTCGAATAGGAGATGTAAAAGTGATAAGAATGAAAAAAAAAAGAAAAAGAATATAAGAGGAAAAGAATGAAAGTTAATATAAAAAGCTTTCTTCTCAACAATTTTTACAAATTTTGTTTCCGAATTCTTTGAAGAATAAAGAAAGATTTGAAGGTTTTGTGGATATTAACTAAATAATTATTTTTTATTAATTAAAAATTTAATTTATTTATATAAAAGAATTATTTGAATCGGCGAGACAAAGCATAAAATATTTCCAAATTCCTCTTTGTGTACTACTGCCCTGAAATTTTTGATAAATGCTGATTTTGAATTTATTGAAAAGCAATTTTCTTTGTTGATTACAAAATAATTAATTGATTAAACAATTAGCAAACATTAGTAAAAATTGGAAATAGAAATCTGCGAGATTTGACTATAACAAACTATAAGAATATTGTAAAAAATACTCTTGGTTTATTATCGATCAATATTCATAAAAAGGATTATTTAATTGGAAAAAAAAATTGAAGTTATTAAATAGGTGTAACATTTGCAATATAAATGTGTGCTTCCATAATATCTGTGTTTGATGTACTTACTTGTTTTTCATCTTAATAGAATGTAAGGATTGGGCTTTTTTAAAAAAAATTTTTTATTATGTTTGCAATAATAAGAAAATATGGCAATAAAAATACATTTGGTATTATTTTATCCGAAAAACAATATCACTTAAAAACGAAGTGGTTTTTTCCCCCTTAGTAGAATCCAAAAATGTGCATAAAATTTTATCTCAGAATGAATAAATATTGAATTCTAAAGTTCTCCATTTTATAAAATCGATATTACTTTTTACATTTTGCTGAAATTCCAAGCGTTTGCAAAAAATATCTTTTAGTTGTAAAATGTTGATTAACTCTTTTGAGTTAATTCTAAATCCTAAAAAGCAGCATTTGTGAATATACGGTGGAGGTTGGGGCACAGGAAACTACTTTATAATTTTGCTTTTAAATATCATTCTCAAAAGTAGCTAAATGCATGTAGAAATACTAAGGATATTTAGATATCAGATATTTAAAATTGTTGTTGAGTTGTCGTTTTATTTTCCCCTAGAATCAACCATGACGTAATTATCTTTTATCGACTTACGATTTTCAATGATTTATTTTTTCATATCACGAATTCTTCACAATACGCAATTTTTTTAGCAAAACTTTTACCAGAATATTTTTTAAACTCTTAAAGCTTTTTAAAATTGAAAATGAAATCCCAATTATAAGAAAAATTAGAAATGAATCTGAATTATATAATTGCTTTGCATCCCTTCCCATTTTGTTAGGATGCTAACAAAGCTCCATAGCTGTACCAGTATTGTCAGTGGAAACTTTTACTGAATATTATTAAAAAAAATGGGTGTTCATTGTTCTCGCTAGAAATGAGGAAATGAAATATAAAAATCGCTACATCATTAATAAAAAAAAATGAAGATGTAATGCTAGGTACGACAGTTTTGTCACTTTCATTGCTTTGTTTAATGAAGTCACAATGAAGTGTTTTGTCTGTACAGAAGACGTATTGCACTTCTTTTGTTGTCAGTTTTACTTTTTTCGAGGTAATTAAGAAAAAAGATCTTAATATTCATCTTTAAAAGTAGTAGTAAATGGATATATATATATTGTAGATGCATGAATTCTTAAATAATCATTATTAAACATTCCATTTCTCTGATTTGGTAATTTTTTTAAAAAGCAACTACTTTTATCAAAACAAAACTGACTACAAAAAGTAAGTACCTTTAGCCGAAATAGAAATGAAATGAATTGATCAATATTTTAATGGATGTCATATTTTACTACTTTTTAAATATTCATTGTCTATGGTAAAATATTATTTTAATAAGCATTAAATGACATATAGCGTAAAAATGATCAAGTTTGGACAATTTTAATAAATTTTCACAAAAATGAACAAGAATGTAGAGTATGCTGCAAAAAGCGATACAACCTGAGTTACAGATGCAGTTAGTGTGAAAAAAAAAAGCAAGCTTTCTTAAAAAAATCTTCATTACTGCTTTGTATTAATAATCTATGTCATAGGCAATCAATTTTATAACATTTAAGTGAATATTTTTTTAAAAATATATACCATGTTTACATTTTAAAAATATATTTAATACCATATGTATTAAATATATAACTTCTACAAAAAAACAAAAAAAAAAAAATATTTACATTTAAGATATGTATTTTTTCCACCATATTGAAGGCGTGGATTTGATCAAATTAATGCATTCATCTTGGATTTCAGATGTAAATGACTTTTTTAGTGTTTATTTATTTATTAAATAAGGCACTACGTAGCTGTTAAGTGCATGGTGTTTTGAATTAAGAGTAAAAATTTTTAAAAATGTGTCAAGATTATTTCAGTTTTTAATTAAGAGAAAATTAAAAACAAATAGGCCTAGAAATATTTATTTTTCCAATGTTGGATGCCTTATCACTTTTTCATGATAAATTGCATATGGAGATCAACCAGTATTGTAAATCTGAATAAAAAGTACTGTTCAGTTGAATTTTTAAAAAAAATTATTATTTCACTAAGAATTTTTAAGAAAAACGTTGAAGTGAAACTTGAAGCATTAAAATTAGAAATGGTCAGTGTAGAGAAATTTGCTTTTGATACACATACGTGACCGAAACAATATTTTCATTCTGAAAATAAAATATCTGGAAAGTGTACATGAGATTTTACTTTTTCTTCACTTTTCCAAATTTTGCAAATGGCACTGCCCTTTAACATGCACCCTTTCTAAAAAGAACATCAACAACAACAAAAAAACTTCATCGTTGCGTGACTTTCGACCCTGTTGCGCATAGATATGTGCCAGAGGATCACACCTGTCGAACGCTTGGCCGACCCCGCTTCCTGTGGCCTCCTCCCCCACTGCCCCGAGATCGTCTGCGCCGAACATCCCCTGGACCCTTTTCCTTACCAATGCCGTAACTGAGACGGTGGAGAGCCGGTAAGATGAGACGCCGATTGCGGTGCTGGACGCAGACGATTTCGCGTTTTGTGATCGTTTGCTTAATAGGGGTGGGCGACCCCTTTGATGAGAGCCGACTGTAGAAATGAATGGTCTTAAGTGCCGTCCGCTTTAATGAGGATAATTTATGGATGTGTTTATACAGGTTGTTAGTTGGGAAAGTTTTTACGATTGCCGATCAACTTGGGGTCGCTGAATTAGATCGGAGTCGGATTTTTGCTGAAAATTTCTTTTTTTTTTTCTTTCCCAAATAAGTTGTGTTGCCATTGGTAAACAACAACAAAAAAAATGTTGAGAGTCAAAATTATCAAATAAATAAACTGTTTTCTTCAAATTCGGGGAAAGGATAGAATAAATGAATTCAAAGAAAAGAGATTTAGTTAAAATTTTGAATTATTTATTTGCAGTACCAGTCAATTTCAAAACCATTAGTCCTCTAAATTTTTGTGCTTATAACAGTACACAATGTCTGAATTATTTAATTTTATGCACGTCATTTTTCTTAGTTTATATCATTTCTTTTTTTAAAAAAAGTGTTGCCGGTAAACTTGAGTTCAGTTTGAACTTAAACTTTCGTTTCCCAGAATGAGTTTACTTTCTTTGTTTCATTATAAATCACCTTTTCTATGTGACAATGTATTTGTTTCATTACAGTGACCTTTTCAAATATTTTCAACGACTGCAAAATGACACAGTTGTATTTTTTATCAGAATAAAAGCGATAATCGGTTGATTAAAGAACTCTTTAGGACAAGTTTTCTAGAGTCACATTTTTTCTCCCCCATCCTTCCTAATCTAACGTTAGATATTTTTATAAAATATTATGTGAATTTTTTTTTTGAAACTCATCTGATATTTCTCCTTTGTTATAATGCATATTTTACCTGCCTTAAACGCTCGTGCATTTTGCCTTCATTTCATCAGAAAATAAATTTATGAAAAGCAGAAACAATATTATATAATATTAAAAATTTAATCTCATTCTTCTGCTTTTATTTCAAATAACGCTCGCTTTAACCTCTTAAGCGGTTTGCCCTTACGTCATACATACATCGGTTTATCTCATTTTTACACTTTTAAACAACAATTAAGTCATTTTTAAATATTATAATACTCTACCAAATTACATAAAGCGATAATTATCTTTAAGAATTCTATATGGATTTTCATTTGAATCAAAAAGGCAAAACATTCCTAAATAGAAGTTTCCATCTAATTAAATAGAAGGGAGAATAAATCGTTTAAGGATTAAATTTTTAATTTTAAACAACTATTAATTTCGGATAATTATGTCTTAACCCTCAAAAAAATTTTATTACTCTTTTTCTAATTGGATTAATTGGTTTGATCAAATACAACTGAATCAAGAGCCCCCCCCCCTTTTCGTAATTATCAAGTACTAAAATTTTTTTTTTTCCCTTTATAAACTAATTTTTCGTTTTCCCCTCAGGAAAGTTATAAATAACAGTTGCTTTTTTCATCAGTTCATGATTGAACAAATTCAATCATCCGGTAATGTTTTTTCTGCTTCCAAATACATAAAACAATCGAGCATTTCATTTTAAAAACTTGTAAGCTGAATCACCCCTCTTAACATATCATTTATTTCTTGAAAAATAAGTAGGTAGATTTACTTAGGATTCTATATCTGAAATGCTTTATCGTATCTCCATTCTGAAACCTGATAAGCAATTCGTAACATTTTAAGCTGATTACAATGCATTTGGATATAAATATTTGCTCTCGTTTCGTCAGAAAGTAAATTTAGATACTATATATAAATATACACTTTCAAACTTAGTCGCGCATTATCTTATCGTTGCTAGAGAACTCGATATTAAACCACGCTGGCAGTACTTAATCAAAAAAAGTTCCAACTCATGGACGGATAATTTTGTATACAGTTTTACCTATTCACTCAAAATGTGGAACTTATCGTAAGTAAATATCTTTATTAATCTAAATCTTCTAATCTGGTATAGGGACAGTCAAGCTTTTTTGACAAAATTAAGTTTATTCTAGGGACAGTAAAGCTTTTTTTGACAATTAATTTTGGTGTAAGGACAGTAAAGCTTTTTTTGATAAAATTAAAACCGGTGTAAAAACAGTAAAGCTTTTTTTTTGATAAAATTGATTCTAGTGACGCTAACAGTAAAGCTTTTTTTGACAAAATAAAATCTGGTGTAGGGACAGTAAAGCTTTTTTTTTTTTTTTTTTGACAAAAATAAGTCTATTGTAAGGTCAATAAAGCTTTTTTATTTTTTGATAAAATTGATTCTAGTGACACAAACAGTAAAGCTTTTTTGACAAAATTAAGTTTATTCTAGGGACAGTAAAGCTTTTTTGACAAAATGAAATCTGGTGTAGGGACAGTAAAGCTTCTATTGTAAGGTCAATAAAGCTTTTTTTGACAAAATTGTTTGGTGTAGGGTCAGATTTTTTTTTTCTTTTTTTTGACAAAATTAGGTATTTCAATAACCAGCTTTAGTGTTGTAGAATTCCGTGAGAATAAAATGGGGAGTTTTTGTGTAATAAATCAGGAAGGCAGCTTATTAACCTTTTCCATGTAGGCAGTTTGAATGCTGTCTTAGATTTTGCTTTTTCTCGTATGGCCCAGCTGCTTATCAATCATTAATAAGATTTCCTTTTCCACTTCCCACCCCCGAAGACATTCTATACTTCTATAATATACTCTTTACTATACCATTATGTTCTTAAATAGACATTATGTCTAAAGTGAATATTCTAAGTATCCAAAAGTTCGGTCTCTGGATTTTGATAAGTCTTTGCATCTCAATTTCCATTGAATCCACACACAAAACCTTTTCTGGAAATTATTTGTGTTTGTGAGTATGAATTTTCAGTAACTAAGCGAAGCAGGCGGAAATAAAGATTTCTATGTAGTCTTTATACTTTAATTTGGGATGATACCGCATTAAGTTATACACGTGAATGTATTAAGTCAAAAGCACAACTATCTAGATGAGCGGTTCCCTAAATTTTTCTTCCGTGGCCCTTGATAAGTATTTTTATTTTTGGATATTGTCTTTTTTAATCCTCTCTCTCCCAATCAATCATCTGAAATTCTTTGAACTTCATATCATGGATCAAACAAGACATTGAGTACATTCTCTCGTGAAAATCCCAAAATCATTGAACAAAAGAAATGTATTATGTGAGCCTCCCATGTTCCTCACACAAAATTCTAAAAGTTTGTTGAATTACCCTCATTAAAATACACAGATTTGATATATCGAATCAGAACTTTAATCATTGAATCCAGCAAGGATTATTCACATTTAAAAAAGTAAATAGCTTTAAATTTCACGAAAGACTGGGCTCTCTGTTTAATGTTATTATTTAATTTTATATTATCCAAAACATCTGGTCTCAAGCCGACCTATACAGATAAAAGCTAAAATATTCCTTTAGTGCGATCACTACATCGTTTAATGTTATCAGTTTTGAAGTTTGGTTGATTATGCAGCGTATCGCTTACTTCAAAGTTAGACCTACCACATAGTTCTTCACATAGCAATCAGTTCTTCCTTTTCAGCCAGCGTTCATAAGTGACGTTCGTTGAATTTCTTATTCTCCTTGTAAGGAAACACCTGATAATTATTTTCCCCATGTTTGGTTTACATTCTTTTGTCTGGGCTATAGCTATCTGGATTGATATAAACCGACAGTTGCATAGCCCGTTCTGGATTGAAATCCTGTTGAACAATCATAAAACGACGTTACCTGCGATTGAATTACGAAATTAAAATAGATTAAAAAGTTGATTCGAGTGTTAAAGACCAAATTGAAAACCTTAACATGAAAATAAAAGTTTACATAAATACAATGCTACCGAGTAGTTGAAAATTACACAGTTTCTTCTTTGTAATATTTTGAAAATCCGTATCTTTTTGTTACCCATACAAAAAAATAGACGTTTGTGGCTCCAACATGAAGAAATGCACAAAAAAAAAAAAAATCTCATGAATGCTGAAATATTGTACTGGATTTTATGAAACTCAGCAATGCCATTAAGGAAATAATTTTTTTTAAAAATACAAGTACGAATAGTATATCAGTGAATCAATAAGGAATAATTGCTAGCGGGCGTCAATTAATAATTTTTCTTTAAAAAAAACTTACCTGAAGTAAGTTTTTTTTTACCTTTGAATAATAAAAATGTTGTTAATTTTAGCCAATTCGGTTGTTACTATCAAAATTTTGAAGTCTCGAATTGATCACTTTAAGCGGCAGCTACTGTACTTTGATTCTATAACATTTTTCATTCTAATCCATAATATTTTATGTTTTCCACTGTTATTTTTTCTTGCCACTAACGAGTTGTTCCACGTATCTCCAAAGGCACGCTTACTACAGATTGTAAAAATCTCTGAACTCTATAGATAAAATGTACAAAGCTTTATCAGCAGAATTGTGTATCTGCATCACATTTTGGATCAAATCCATGGATTGGTTGACCGCCACCATATGTGCAAAAACAAGTTAGATGCTCAGCAAGTTAGATCAATTAAATATGGTGTGCTATCTGGACACCACAATTATGGATGGATAATAATTTTCAATAAAACCATTCAGAGATAAGACACTCATATTGTATATCCAACACCGTATACAATGAAGCTAAATACAAAACTCTTTATATTGTGAACATACAACGCTTCCGCTTCTTTTACTCTGTTAACTTTTACATAAATGTGCAATTGGTATATTGATAGCTACCGAGTCGAATTATAAATTTTATCTTTTAGTAATTTAAACCTCTCTAGGGCCGTGGGAAATAATCCAAATTCCCACCAAATTTATCAATCTTTGTATGAAATTATGTAGGTTGGCATAAGTTCTGACAAATTTTATTAGTAAGTCAGAAACTTAGAAGCTTCAGTTCTTTATCTCAGATAAAATGATGTGTCTTGATTTGTTACTTAATTATTAATTAACCAAATTAATTAATTAATCAAATTAAATTTATCTAATAAGCTAAATAAATCTCTTTTCTTATTCTAATTTCAAGCCTAAAAATATTTTAACATAATATGACTAGAAAAAAATGGCTCTTTAAAGGGTTAAAAAAAACTGTGTAAGAAATTCCTTCATCTAAATTTCCAGCTAAGTGGAAATCTCAACATTTTTTTTTTAAATGAAATGTAACCAATTTACTAGGAAACGTAATTTTAAATTTAATAACTCATTTAGTGTACATCTAAATATGAACATTTAAACAGTTAAGGAGAAATGATGCAATAATTTTTTGTCGTTTTAACTTAAAATATACGTTTGTATTATTTTTTTTAACTTTAGATGCATTTAACAGTGCGACTGTCATTAAAACAATTATTTTGGAGGATTTATATAACAATAATTTTGGTCATTAAAACAATTATTTTGGAGGATTTATATAACAATAATTTTAGTCATTAAAAAAATTATTTTGGAGGATTTATAAAACAATTATTTGGATAAAAGGAGTATAAAATTTTAATTACAAAAATCCCTGTTTGTTCCTTCATAGATATATATGTAGGTAATTCACAAAAAAAAAAAAAAAAAAAAAAAAGAGGAAATTTTTAAAATTGTCTTTGAATCAAAAGTATAGGTTGTAAATCTGCACAAAATTCTGGACATTGTAGATTTTGTATTTGATTGAATGAAAAATAAGAAGTCAAAGAATTTCTAAATATTTTGAAAACATTTCTCCTCGGAAATATTGTTTAAAATTAAATAAATTAACCACATCGAGAATTGCATTAATCTATATATAAGAGAATAGCATAATCTCTCTTTTCAATCCGAATATTTACATAGCTGTTGTAAATATCAAAATCTTAATAAAAGATGCTCTACACGAAAAAAGCAGCCATTTTAGTTCTCATTGCTTATGAAATCCCAAAATGATTAGGTCAATAAAATGACTAAAAAATAATGACTTTTTATTATATGATCACCTGTTTTAGGCTAGCATACTATCAGTAATTTAAATGATGCAATAATCATTTCAAGAAGAAAAAAATTCAAAGGAAGAAGTTTGTTCTATAAAGAGTTATTATATTACAAATGGCAGGCTTTCTTTCTATAAATCACATAATATAAATTTCTTTACGCACAGGATGAAACGGCTGATACAATCAAGCCAGAAGGGGGGGGACTAGCGAAACAAGCCTAAAGCATGTTTTGAAATTTCGAATTATAGTATAGAGTTTTAAAACGTCCATACAAATTTGTTTTCTCCATAGTAATCAAAACCAGATCTAAACAAAATTTTATGGATTAAAAAGTTTCTTTCA
Organism: Argiope bruennichi; assembly: GCF_947563725.1. Classification (NCBI taxonomy): domain Eukaryota; kingdom Metazoa; phylum Arthropoda; class Arachnida; order Araneae; family Araneidae; genus Argiope; species Argiope bruennichi. The sequence continues at coordinate 69,549,275 of NC_079154.1, read as the reverse complement.
CATTTTATTATATTTAAGATTTGCCAGAAAATATTCATTTTTCAAAAAATTGTTCAACGCTGAATCATTTCACCGTATTTTATACATGTCTCTCTTTACAGTAAAATTTCGTTTAAGAAATATTAAAACCTTTTTTTTTTTTTAACCCTAAATGAATTCAAGAATGTTTCAAATAGATCATTAGAGTGGGACATATCATATAAATTTATGCATGGCTTTGAATTTTTTAAAATTTGTATTGTAAATAGCTCTATATTTCAAAAACACATTTAAGAGATATACGTATATAATGCCAAGAATTCTAATATACAGTTTTTCCTTCAAATATATTTCCTTTCTATATGAATAACTTACATTGCTATATCGCATGATCAATCTTTTATTTAAAACCCATTCGAAAGGAAAGGCATTGCACACCATGTCCAGTTGTGATCTGTCAATTGATTAGCATGACATTGATTTATCGCCTTTCCTAACCAGTTATTTAACATCAAAGCTTTCCGACCAACTTCCCATCTTTGTAAACCAATACTCAGTAGAGTTGTACATTATCTGTAAAAATTGGCGATGCTCTGTAATTTACAAATTTAGCAACAATCCGCTTCAGTCCATTAATCTACTTCTACGAATCCAGCAATCATTAATCGTCTTCGCAGACAAACACAATCTAGAGTACTATGTGGTAGGTCTAACTTTAGGTAACTTAGGTAGGTAAGCGATACGCTGACTAATCAACCAAACCAGAACATCGGAGTGGTTATCTAACCGTGAAACACTGAAAACTGAATTCGCAAAACAGGAGAAGCTGATGACTATCATTAATATACATAAATTTTAGATAAAATCCAATATATTGCACTTAAAGTAAGTAACTGGGACTTTTGCGTAAAAAGTACATGGAAATATTAATTGATATGAGCATTCTAATTCTTGAATACAATTAATGCGCTACTGCTTATTATATTACAAAAATATGCAGTTTACTTATGCATTTCTGTATAAATAAAAGCGAAAACTTATAAACAGTTTATATGTTATAAAAATCCAAACTAAGGAACAGTAAGGAATAGATTTTCTATAAATTTTTCTCATATTTATAAATTAAATGATTAAATATTTACTTGTTTTTTTTTTCAGTAATTAAAAACTATGTTGCCGTATGACAACGGCTATTTTGTCCTTAGTGTTGCCATCTCTGTTTAATAAAAATATTATGGATATTTTGGGTTGTATGTTCTTGCTAATTGCTACCATTCTCTAAGGAATTTTGCTCCATTCTTTAAAAATATTAATAACTTAAAAAGAAAAATAATATTCCGCTTTTTTAAACTTCTTTTGGTACATTTTTTTTTCAAGTATGAGTTATGAAATGTAAATACAAATTTGATTCAAAATAAAACTTCGGCAATAAAGAGGATTTTACATAGTTTTGTAATATTTTATGAAGGAGCTTTTTATATATCGCAAATATTTGATATAAAAATATTTTCATTCTATGCAACCTCGGTCATATGAGCACAGAATGAAGTCATGATAATCTATTGTGTCATATGAACACAACAGATTAAATTCTAAGGTGCTTGCGAACAAGACCCTCCTTTTAAAATAAAATCCCATATATTCAAAGAGAGAATTTGAAGTCCCTTTATTTCAAGTAATCACAATACAAAAACACAGTTATATGTGTATGTATTGTTAGTGATTTTTTAAAATTGAAACTGATGTGCTAAGCAATTTAAAATTGTTCTCAAGCAAATAATTTAAATAAAAGTTTAAAAAAAGCTTTTAATTTAAGGCTCATTGCATTTGCTACGTCACAATATTTATTTCATTAGGAATGGAAGATACTAGCTTACCCCCTCCCCTCCTTCACTGGTATTTCAATTAAATATAAATTAATTGCTAATTGATTAAATTGCTGATTTGCTAAAGTTGCTTTTTTTCATAGTGTCAGTTAATCCATTCACTCTAAGAAGGAAGTATTTCAAAACGAAATTTTTCTTTTCGAAGTTCCTAAATAGAATTCCTAAAATTATTTATGGAAAAAAATACACTCTTGCATTCGATAATATCCCTTTCATGTTTTTCTGCTTTGGAAAATATGTACCATTGGCAATGATATAAGTTCAAAATTCTAAGCTATTCATCTTTAATGTTTGATAATAAAAATGAATCGTGAAGTGTTTTAAGATTTGTTTTAAAATTATGAAAAATACTCTAAACAGTTTCCAATCTCTTAAGAACTTTGAAAAGTCTTTCCGATATTTTAGTAGAAAATAACCTGAGTAGAAAAAATTTACTTCGGAAACAATAAAGGCCGAACGAGGAAAAGATGAAAGTTTGATAAATAATTTCCATGTTTTGTAAAGATTTCATAATCAAATGCAGATTTAAATGACTACATTTTTACGTTTTTAGGAGTACATGGATTAAATTTGTTTCGTCTGTTGATTATTTAATTTTTTTTAAAAAAATTGACTATTTGTTCAGCATTTCTTTAAAAAAAATCAAATCTGTATATCTGAATATTATATATTAATATCATTTGTTCTTTTTAGAAAAATGATATGTCATTAATTTACTGACATAAATTACAATTCAAACGTGACTTCTATTAAATTCAGATTACTTTTAAATTTTATTTTATTCTAAATTCATGGGATTTTAATTATGTGGGGGTTTTTTGTTTGATTCCTTTAATATTTTCAATAGAAAGAAAAAGTAAAAGGAAATCATTTTTATTTAATTATTTTATTAAAATGTAGTCTGCTATGTATTGAATTATTTTAAAAAATGTTTATTATAATAAAAAAGTTTTAAAAATGTATTATAAAATTTAATTGATATAATTCGCTTCAGTCATATTTCGCAATGTTTGTCATTCCATAAAGCTCATTGGCTTTATGCAAAGTTATTCAATTGTTCATACTTGACAATTGCAATTGAAATGGCGCTCAAAAATTGATAAGATAGTGGCATAATATTTTATATTGGGTAGAAGAAATGTGCTGAAGAACATGGTCCCTTAGGGACTACGTCTCTAAAATAAAATTTTTTGAAATATTTGTGTTTCATTGTCAATTTTTAAATTTCAAATAGTGAGATCTAGAATTATAATTCGGTCATCTCCATTGATTTTTTTTTATTAACAACCAATATGAGTCCTTTTTTTAATTGCCAATTATGATTTTTTATATTTCACTTTATTTTGAATTTCTTTCACTAATGTTTTAGTATTAAAGTTTTCAAACTACTGCATTATGTTCTATTTCAGTATCAAGTATTGTGGTTTCATTAGGTAATGTTTGTTTTTCTACAATGTATCCCACCCATATTTATATAAATTTTATTTACATCTTTAAATTTACTATTTCGAATGCTCCCTGTATCATTATATTATTCCAGATTTCTTTTTGGTGTGAATATGATAAAAGAAAAACCATAATTGTTGATAAACTTTTACAGCTGTTAAAATCGTTTTGTAAAAAATTAATTTCAATCTTATTTTCTTGTCAAATACTTTTAAATAAGTCTGTTATGCTCAGAATCAGTTATGTTAATCAGATGCTCAGGTCTCTTTTACAATAAGTATATACTTCGTCTGTTTAGATGAAATATCTCCCTACAAAATGGGCTTAAAAAAGAAACATAATATCCTTTAGTTATTTTTGAATATCTAATTGCACATATTTTCTTTAGTTACTAGTAGCATTTCTCAACTTTCCCAATTTCTAAAATTTAGTATGATTAAGTAATTCCTGTATTTTTTTACATTTTATCATGGATATTTTTAGGAACAGATATTTTTGACATCAGACCAAAAAAGGTCAAATGTCATAATTTTTGTCTGCCTTTGAATAAAGTCAACTTGTAAATCATAACTCTTTATGACTGCTGTAAAGCTTATATTTGCCTTACCTTACAAATCTCTTAATATTTCTATATTATTATTTTTAGAACTGTAGTTTTATTAAGGATTTCAGTTTAATAGATTTGAATTCTGTCTACTCGATTCGATAAGCATCTATGACAAATTTCCCAAAAATTAAAGATCTAGATTTGTATAGTTTCCTAATGGATTTGTAAAAATTTTTGCATATTCTTTAGGTTCATTTTGACTATTATCTAATTATTCAAATTTATTAAAGAAAAGTATTTTATGAACCGAAAAAAAAAGTACCGAAGTGTTCTAAGCAACCCCTTTCTATACTGACTTCTTCAAAGAAAGGGATTAAAATGATTTTTTTCTATTTCTTTTTCTCTCTTTAAAATTTGTCTTTTTTAAAATTTTTATTTATTTAGTATTTTTTAATATAAAATTTAAAATCTGTTTTGAGCTTATCATAAACAAAGCACTACTTCTTGTTTTTTTTAACTGGTATTTTTCTGATGATTTAGAGGGATACTAAATCAAAGAAATTGATTTAACCCCCCCTCTACATTAACAAAAACCACACAGCCCACTTCTCTTTATTGTACTCAGTTCAGTGATAATTTTAATTACTATCCACTGCTTTACAAAATTCAAATCTGTTTTGAGCTTATATCAGGCAAGGCACTACTTCTTATTTTCAAACTGAAATTTTTGTCATGATTTAATTAATTACAGGGATACTAAATCAAAGAAACTGACTTAGCCCCTTCTACATCAACAAAAACACACATCTTTTTATTTGTGTTCAATTCAGTGACAATCTTAATTACTACCCCTTGCTTTAGTTCAATGAAAGTTCATTAAGTTGTATGCAAAAATCTCTTTCCTTGTCCACTTTCTGTCACAGAAATTGATTTCAATTTTCGTCTGATGCAAAAGCACAGGACCTCCTTGACATAGAGAGGTTACTAATAAAATCATTGTCATGACAAATCATGAGACGTCGATGAATAACCATAAACAGCCAGCCGCAGCCAAGTACACCAGTCCATTTTCTGAAGTTTTTCTGCTTGAAATATTTTGCCAGAATGCCTGCCAGTTAGTTATGGCCGGCTGTCCATTAACTGGTGACCTTGCTACTTCGACACGCAATCGTGAACTATAGGCTTTGCCTCGGTGACGCAACCATTAGATCGAGATGACCATAAGAAGCACGCATTCTTGTAATATATGCAGCAAATTTCAGCAACAGCCACGAATTCCACTGCCTGTTGCGGTTGCTGTGTCTGGGCGGTTTTCAGGGTTGAGGACAAATAGTTTTCCTGTCCAATGTTCACGCTTTTCTTCTTGTTGTCGCGCTAGAAGGAAAATTGCTTCAATTTTCTTTAAACGGTGGCATTTTGTCAATGTCGGAATGGTTGACATTTTCTTCGAATGGCGAGAAATTTGCAGACGATGATCGGCTTCTTGTTCCTGGTGAGATGAATTATTCTGTGGGAAAATGGTGCTGGGGAATCATTTGCTTTTCTTTTTTATGTCTGATCCTTTTGTTTATTTGTTCTCTAGCTGAATGCTTTTGTGTGTGCAGATATTTATTAAGTTAACAGAGAGCATTTAGATGATAATATTTGAGATAATTACAAATACTGGGCCGAAATAACGCAGATGAATTTGCTTTGCTGTTGTATGTTTTAACAATTATTGCTATTATTTGTGTTATTACAATAGAAGAATATTTCTGTGTAGTGACAACAAAAATTTTATTAATCGGAAATATTTTTTTTAATAATCAGATGTCCTTGATTGTTCGGGACATTCTTAATTTTCAGTTTTTTTCCTCGAGATTGAAAAAACGTCATAGATCTGTATACCATTTGAATTAAAATTCCCGAAATGCTTCGTTTTTGAAGTAATTTATTAAAAAAAAAATATGGCTTCCAAAGTATTTTTTCTACCGATAATCAAAATAACATTTAAATTCGGTATTTAAATAATTTTAAAAAAAAAAATAACTCGATGAATGAAATAAAGTTTATTATATAGATGGATTAAAGATAGTGCGATAAACACTTTCAAAACACTTGTTTGTTTAAAATTGTAACCAATGCACAAATTCCGTCCAACACCTATCGCAGATTTGACTCCAGGGGACTCTTAAAATAATAACAATACAAATGAATAATGTTGTAATATAATTACGAATGATACAGTTAGCGATATTTCTAAACGATGAAAATGCAACTTACGACACCATGACTTTTAATACGCCAATATTATCATAGTAATTTATCAAGAGTAATTGATTATTAAATACTAAAATACATTATAAAAAGTTTACTTCCATTTTTATTACCTCGAATAAGCGGTATAAATCTTTTAAATTTAGAAAGAATGTTTTTTTTTTTCCTTCAGTTTTCATTTGATATTATGTAAGATAATGATGCATCTCAAAATCCTTTCTTTGAATATGCTAATGAATCCTTTGAGAAATCACCGAAGGTCATGAAACCTGTAATATGTTTTTAAAAGTTACCAAACTATTAGTTATTTACAATCGAGAGTCTAACCATTGGCACAGCGTTATACGGAGGAACTTCTGGCTTCTAAATAATTCCTACATTAATGAAAAGAGAAAAAAAAAAAAAAAAAACTGCGTCGTTAAATCGTCATTACAATGGTCCCTCCTCCACCCAATTGCAAAACTCGCAGAAGCCATTGCGCCACAATAGCTTGGATAATTTTTCAGCTGTGCCAGTCGTTGTTACGTTATGTTCACTGGCGAGATGCCAAACAAAACTTTTGAATGGGTAGAGCTAGCGTATTGTGTCTCCGTGTTATTCAAGAATCCCTCAGCGGTCTGTCCCTGTTAGGTTATGTAACATTTTCCCACTGTACCATCTTTATTTCGTTTAAAAATAGTTTAAGGTGGACTTTCTCATTAAAAGCTGAGTGGAATACATTGTTACAGTTAATAGAGTGTTCTTGACAATTTTTTCAGAAATTCAAAATTTATTTGTAAGAGACTATTGCTGTTATTTATTTTTGAGCTGTTAACTGGCGATAAATCAGGGATATCAGTGCTATAAAATCTGAGATATTTATCTTTATGTAAATTTTATTAATAAAATCTGAGTGAAAAGCTGAATGGGATACATTATTTCAGTTTACAATGGTCCTGATAATTTATCAAAAATTCAAAATTAATTTATAAGAGACAATGGCCGTTATTTATACTTGAGCTGTTAACTAAATCAGAGATATCAGTACGATAAAATCTGAGATATTTATTTTAAGCTAGATATAACTTTGTATCCATATTACTTATGTATGTCTGTTTGTAAACAAATGGATATAAAGTTAAATATTTGTTAATTTATTGATGGTTCTGAATAACTTATGAGTTAGTGGTTAGCATTAAATAGCTATCAAGAAATGATGAAAGCTAAGTCTAACTTTAAAATAGTTAACAACTTGAGATTCTGTAAGTTTGTTGTTCATCGATTCGAACAGATTGAATAGAATCTTTCATATTTGAAACTTGAAGCCTTGTTAGATCCAGTAACGCTATTACAGTTTAATCGTTGTATTTAGTCGTTTAGGGTCACTTAATTGTTTTAAACTTTAAAATACGACTATGAAGATTATTTTTGTACTTGATAAAAATACACGCATCTAGAATTCTGTATTGGTAAGGATTAATAAACAAATAGTTTAGCAATAAAAAAGGTCTCGATTGTTATATTTGTTTTATATACTAATCAAACTTATCGACGTATCTGCTATGGATTGGTCAGGTTCCTTTATCTCAGATATGAAACTGATGAATTTAAATAAATTTAAATTTTTCGTGCTTATTTGTTTGTTATCACTGATGTCTAAACATTAAATTTCGTTCTTCTTCTGTACCAAACGATTTTTTTTTTTTTTTTTTTTTTTTTTTTGTAATACGAGACGTTAACATATGCAATGAATGAATTTCCTGACAAATTGGGTATTGTGCTTAATCTAGTGTTAACTGCAGAAACCGTCAATATTCGTTAAAGTGGCGCCGACTGTCCATTTAATAACGCTTTTATTGGATAATGATGATAATTTGAACAGAAAGCAGCGTTGAAACTTTTTTTACTTAACGATATTCAAGCAAAAGTATGAATTTTTTATTGTTTCCAGAAATTTTGACTTAAATTTTTACAGACTTTTACCTAATAACGTTCTTGGGTGTCTTTTTTTTAAAAATTTAATATTCCCATTTTTTAAATTTTATGGATTTTTATCCATTTTTTTAGAAATAGAATTTTGTTAATATCTGCTGAGCTCCCAAATTTTGCCTCGATATTTTTATTACGGCAATAGATATTAGTACTTCTTAATAATTTATACGAACTAAGGTTGAAAACTTTTTTTCCTGAAAAGATTTTCTCTTCTTGCTATTTCTATGATTTCTAAAATTCTTTATTTTCTCCTGCATTACAATTTTTTTTTTAATTTAATAAATCTTTTTAAAAAATCTCAAATGTTTTATGGATATAAGATATTATAAAAATAATTGAAAGTGACATTGATTTTTCTAGAAAATTTATTGTACTTTATTATATACTAATGCAGGTTTGTTTGTTGTACCGTGAGACAGTTGAATTACACCATACATATTTTGGCAATAGAAATGAATATTTATTAATAATTTTACACTAACTAATTTTGATATTTTTTTTTGTCCTGAAAAGATTTTCCTATTACTATTTGATTTCTAAAATTTCTTTGTTTTCTCCTGCATTAGAATTTTTTAATTTAATAAATCTTTTTAAAAATTTGGAATGTTCTTGGATATAAGATATTATAAAAGTAATTGCAATCGTTACTTATTTCTCTAGACAACTTATTACGTTATTGTATTAATGTCGATATGTTTGTTGCACAGTGAGACTATCGAATTACACCATATAAATTCAAATATCATTTTTTTTATCTCTGTCCAGCTAGAATGATCGATTTCAAAATTTCCAACCTGAATTTGAACTAAATCTATCCATAGTTCAATTCCTTTTACATTTTTAACTATAAGCATTTTTAAAACTCAGAAAAAAAAAGTTAAAATATTTTCTTAAAATTTTCTCATTTTTCAGTTGATATATATTTACCTAGAACTGTTATGCCCTATGAACTCTTATGAATAGTAAAACAAAGCAGCTCCGTTCAAATAAGATCTTAAGGATCATTATAAATTAAGACCGGAAACCTAAATTTTGTTTTGTTGCCAAGTTTGAATTAGTTGGAGGTATCTGAACTTCACCTTGTGTCAAATTATGAAAAGTAGACTTGCCTTGCTAACTCAAATTTTTTCGCTCCCACACCACCTCTATTCCAACACTGGCTTACAGCAGCGGGTACCAGAAAACTTTGATGAATGGCGCACCTGAAAGAAATCTTCCAGAGGTGTTTTAGGGAAGAAAGAGTTGCTGTGTCAACAAATGACCACGTGGTGCATCGCTTGTTGGCAGGGCGTTGTGGGCGGACACCGGAAACCAGGTAGAGGTTGGACCGAAAAAAGTTCGCATGCTGCCACTCTGGGCGATATTGAAGTCTGGAGATTGTTTTCCGAGTTTCCAGATGTCCAAGAAGAATGCTGGCATTCCAAATCACGTTAACAAATCCAAGAATTCCGATATTAAAATCCGGATTTCAATGTACAGAAAAGGAGTTAGACCATGTAATTTGCCAATTATATGTATGAAACTAGAATGCGAAAAGAATATAATATTGTAAAATGTTTAAGATATATATGAAAGAAACGGACTTGCTTATTTTTAACACTTTATGATTTCTCAGGACCCAGAATAAAAAAATAAAAAAATAGTAGTAGAATTTCTTGGAACTCTTAACATATTAGTGTGACGGTGATTTTATAACAAATCGGGTTTCTTTTTGTATTAGTATAGGGATGTATTCTCAGTATAAAAACTAAATGTAATTTTTTGTTATTAGTCTATAAATAATTCTCTGTTACCAAATGAATTCATCTTCTAGAAAATCTCAATAATCCATTTATATTTGCTTCTCTTGGTATTTGGTTAAATATATTATCAAATGCACCCAACAAAATCCACTACAGAGTAATATCATTGATGATATAAATAAAGTCCCGTCCTTTAGGAACTTATGTTGCAAACCGAATGCCCTGACAGCAGTTAGGGCATTGAAATCTGTAGAAGGCGTCCCACTCATGCATGGAGCCATCGCATTGAGGTACATCCCCGAATCGTCGAGGAGGTTGTTAACTAGTTTCATCACTTATCAGATGTCCCATCAAAATTTCTTGATGCTCTCGAAATCTCTAACCTTGCGGGATTAATACTTGTTAAGTGAAATCGATAAAATAATTTTTGTTAAAAATATACGGAATAATACAATCCGAATCTGCAATTACTTATCGGCCTTTATATCATTGGATACGTAGTTAAAATGATAAAATTGAAATACCTCCTTAATATGGTGGGCTTTTTAGAAAAGTTAAATACAGATAATTTACTTAGAGAAAATAAGTTATTTTGAAGGCTAAGACATGTTTATTATCCTTTCAGAATGATTACAGTTTCTGATCTCTTCTTTAATAATTATTTACTTTTTTCTAAAGCGCACTTAGGCAAATGTTGTGATTTCAGAATTATTGGTTCAGAATAAAGATACATCAAATTAAAATATCCTTCTTTGTAAATGTTATTTATTACATTTTAATTATTTAAATAATATTTTGTTAGTTTTTTTATTTGTATATATATATATATATATATATATATATATATATATATATATATATATATATATATATATATATATATATATATATATATATATATATATATATATATATAGAATGTGAATTTGAATTTGTTAATGTGAATTTGTTAGAAATTATTTAATCACTTAATTTATTTTGTTTTATAAAAAGTTTTAAAAATTTATAAAAAGAATTTAGCAATAAAATAGTGAATTTACAGTATCATTTTCGACGTTTTGTTTGACGATTTAGATGGTGATTAAATAAATATTTTTTTTTTTTTTTTTGTAATGACGCATTTCTAGTTAGGATATCGAACACATTACGCTGTTGTGTTAATGCATTATATGTTTAAAAATAATTTATTATTAGAAAATTCAGTTTGTTTTACATTTGATATTATTTCTGTTTTTAGTGCAAAACGCATTGTATGAAATCTAACCGCAGAAATGAGTAATTTGTCGATGATTTAGTGTAAATAATTTGATTCTGCATTCTTCTTGGATTACCGTGCGCCGATTTTGTTTACACGCAAGTCTCGGAAACAATGAGATATTAAGTTCGAAAATAAGAATGAGATATTAAGTTGCCTCAGCCAACAAATTTTGAATCCTTGTCTTTCATCTCAAGGTTTAAAAAATGATTTCAACTCTACATTATTTAGAAATGTCCCATCAGGACACTTTTAAAATTTGTTTTGAAGCAAGTTGGAAATAATTTTAAAGCTGAAATTTGAATAGTTTTATAAAGAATGAAAATTGCGTATCAGTATTGAATATAAAGAATGGGATTGCAAAGTGGATTGAAACGATATTTTCTAAATAATTATTGTTTAAGAAACAAAAATGATCATTTGGAATCATAATTTAAAATAGGTTACGTATCTGTTTTATCAAGATTTTTATTGAAAGTAAGTTAAAATGAAAGAGAATTTGATATATTTTTTCAATTATTGTGTTTAAGCAACTCTTCTGAAATTAATGTTTATAAACTTTACGTATTTTTGAAATTGTTTCTACTTCACCTTGTTGATTTTATTACCAATTAGCCGTCTTTGGTGACCAGCTGGTTTGCCAGGATTAATGCTAGCTAAAATTTTCAATTAAATATTCTACGTAATTTAAGAACTTCTTTATCGAAATATTTTTAAGTGTCAATTCAATTTGATAGTCATAATTCATGCTATTATATAATTTTGTCAGCTATCGTAAAATTTGAATTTTAAATTCAAGCGAAAGTGGTTAAACTTTAATTAATATAAAATCTTTTTTTATTGAAATCAAACATATTTTTTTTAAAAATATGGCTACAGAAAGTCGAAGAAGTCAGAACTTAAGTCTTATGTGTACAGCCTTATGTGTTTAAAATTTGTAATTCGTCAGAACATTTACTGAATAAAAATGCTTAATATAGTATTTTTTACTTCATTCAAACCTTTTTTCCTGTTAAATGCACATATAATCCTATTTCGAATTATTAGAAATCAGCTGTTGGACCTTGAATAAAGCATTTTGTATATATTAAACTACGTTTATCTTAAACAAAACTGAATTATTGAATTAATAATGTAGATATTTTAAAAAGTCACCGAACCCCCCCCCCCTCCCTTTTTTTTGCATTTATTTTTTAGAAAATATCACGTTTCATATTTATATCATTTTATACAGACACGCGCGGAAAATTTCACTTTTCTTTGTTTAGTTTACAGTAAGATTGTATTTTTTGTCAACGTGATGGAAATACTTTGATAAAACATAATTTTTCCCATGCTACGTAATGTGCTTTTGTAGGTTAAATTTTATTTATATTTATATTTTTTGCGAAACAAATTGTAATAAAATAAGGTTGAAATATATTTGAAAAAATTCTTTAAAATAAAGGAATTTGCAAGTTTAAGCATTGATATTATTGAAGAAACAATTTTTGGGACTTTAAAAGGATATAAAAATTAATTTTGCGCTATAATATTTTTGGAAATTATTCAGAAAAAATGCCAAACGTCCGCCTAATTTTTAATTGATTAGAATTACAAAAAATAGACGCTCCGTGGTGCACATTCCCACCGTCTAAAGTATGTATTTTGCCAAGTTTGGTAACTCTAGATCAAATGTTCTGGCTTGTTGAGCGCCATCGCGCACACACGCATACGCGCGCACGCAAACATAAACACACATTTATTTTTATTATGCATAAAGATTACTTTAATTTTAATTAATCTGAAAAAAAGTAAAAATTAATTTTGATAGATAATTTTTATATAATACTTTCTTCCTGTTTGTTCATCCATGATAAGCTTATCATATGTGAAATGTATTAAACATGAATTCATTGATACACAATATTCTGAAACGGTTCACATATAATTTGATTTATTTAAAAAAAGTTCGTACGATGAAAACCAGTCTTTTAATGTCACGAATGAAAATTTTCAGGTAAATTTCTCAACAAATAAAAGAAATCTTCTGGATGAATGTTTTTTTTTTTTTTTTTTTTTTTTTTTTCCCCCACAAAAAGGTTTTGGCTGTATTTAGAACTGGAGTATTACTGGTGCGTTGTTAACATAATACAACACATTTTTGTTAAAGATTACAACTTTATTATACGATTCCAGTTTAATGAAGGGTAAAAAGGATTTATACACAACAGCACTTAATGAAATATTTAATTTAAGGAAATATTTTTTAATGTCAATTTTTTCGATCTAACCTCTATGGAGATTTCGAATTCTTACAATTCTACAATTCAATGTATCTTCCATACTCAATCTTTCAATATTAATTTTTTCAGTTTAACTTAACATTTCATAATTCTTAACATTTGACAATTCAGTGCATTTTCCATAATCAATCTTTCATGCCTTATTTTATAACAGAAATTGTTAAAGCGGCCTTGTATTTATTAAAAAATTTACTGTCCAATTTTTCCACTAAATATTTTTAGTAGAATAACTTTAAAAAATTATTACCAAAAACGAATGTTTAGTACTGCTTTGGATTCTCAAACCATGTCCTAAATAATTTATAGTCGAAACAATTTCTTCGAAATGAATATTACAAAAAGGGAGGGAAAAGCATTGCTAAAGTGTTTTCTTTTTTCTCCTCTTTGGCAATGTTTTCCACGTCCTCTGAATATGCTCAGCTGGGCACTACAGATCCTATCAAAGAAGCCGCAAAGGAGAGTGGAATCGGCCTGAGACACAGAATTGACATGGTTAGCCAATAATTTTGCTCCACGCTCTGTAATCCTCAAGTTCCATCTTTATTAAAGCTGCTATTTCATGTTTGTGGCCTAAATTATCTCTCAGTGTGTCAGCTGATTCTGAGAATATTGCACGGAATCTCGACCCGATCGTTCTTCTTTGATGAATAGGCGGGAACATGCTGCGGTGTTTTACGATTCTTTACGATGCACGGTAGGTTTCTATTTTGCTGTGGCAAGTTCTTGCTGCTGTCTGTCCCAAAGGCTCTGAAAATTGATTATTCTGTATAGTAGAAGCTTCAGTTCACTGTCAAAGAATTAGTTTAAGGTGACTAATTTTATCTGTAATTGGTTTTTTCTAAGATTTCACATTTCTTGGGAAGTATGACCTGTAAAGATTTTACTTTTATTAACGTTTTTATATTATTAACATGAAAGCATCGAATCCACCTATTGATTACAAATCAAAATAAAATCCTACAAAATTTGATTAATATAAGTAATTCTAATATATATGAGGATTTCAAGGTTTTTTTTTTTTTTTTTATTCAAATCCATGCGGTTTTATAGTTAGAACAGTGTCGGTAGTTAATTGTATACCTAATCAAGAAAAACTCTTTTAGTTCTCTTTTTCAATTTTTTAGGCCTAATTAAAAAGGATCTAGATCATTATTATTTTTGATCGAATCACTGAGGTACAGAAGCCCAACATTTTAACATTTAAAAGTGTTTTAAATATCGGGTTTTATTTTCTGATTTTTTTTTTCATAGTAATGATCGCTTTGAAATTATTGAAAGAAATTCTGCTGAAACTTAAATCCAGAGGGTTATAGCTCTGAAAAAATGCATTTTGGAATTTATGAGTATGCAGTTGATAATCATTTGTACATTTTTATTCATGTTCTTTAATAAATAAACCTTATATTTGTAGGAATTCCTTAATGCTTATTTTTTAAAATTATGTAATTTTATCTGTTGGTGTGTAATTTAACCCTTTAAAAAACTGATTTTCTTACTATGTTCAATATCTTATACTTTAATTGGGAAATCTTTCTATTTATTAGCTTTGTTTAGAGGCAAACAGTCAATAATTGCACGTATCTTTTCACTCAATGATTATGTACAGTTCTTGCATATCAGAAGTGAATAATGAGCAATTCATGGTTGACACAAAGATGTATCAGAAATAATCTACCATTCCGGACACAGCCTAACAAAGACTGGAATACTTTAGTTATTTATCACTATGCCATAACTCCAGTGTCTCTGTAATCCAGATGTTGCCTGTCTTTCCAGTTTCTATCTTATTATCTATCTATAATCTGTTCCATTTCAGTAATCCAATTGTCCCTTCGAAACCCTAGTTAAGGTGACACTACTCTGTTATCAGGGTGTATGTCATTTGGTCATTCTTGGACGACATGGTTGACAGATAGGCGAAGCTACAGTGGTAAAGAGCTGTGTAGAATTTAACTTTTCGAAATGAGTAACTAAAGTTGTCAGTACTGTGTGCTTCATGTATCTTTTGTCTGCTTTTAGACATGAGATTTCTGCCGGGTCTGATGATCAAATGAGCCGGAAATTGGCTTAGTATTATCATGTTGTCATATCGGCCTTTAAAAATTATAATTAATGGGGTGAAATAGGCTAGACTGATTGCTAATGTCATGGCTATATATATATATATATATATATATATATAATTTCAATCTTAAATCATTTCTTAATTTTTATCTTAATTTAACTCATATTAACTTCATTCCAAATTATTCTCTTTTTTCCTGATCCAATTCCCAGTTTTTGACTTAATTAATTTTACACACTCTCTATAAAACTGCAGAATTCAGCACGTTCTCAAACTCTGTGCGAAAGGGTAAAAATCCTTAATGTTCTAAATATTTTTTTAAAGATACTTAAAATTCCCTTGCCACACGTGTCAAAGAAATCCTTATCAGAATCTCATAGTAAAAAAAGGGAGAAATTTTGGTGTCTCTTCTGCATTTGCATCGCGATGTAGACTGACTTATTTTTTATCATTTATTCTTTCTAAGTAAATTATGCCTCTCTTGGTGAAATAAATCGGTTTTAAAATTTAAAACTGTCAACGCATACTTGGCCGAATAGCAGAAACGTTTTAAAACTTTGATATACTTCGCTACGAGAGGTATAATTTACTTACAAAGAAAAATTGATAAAAAATATGTCAGTCTACATCGCGACACAAGAGCAGAAGAAAGCAAAAATTTGCCTTCCTTTAATTTTACTATGAGATTTTGATTTCTTGACACGTGTCGATTTAGGCAAGGGAATCTTAGGTATCTTTAAAAGAATGTGATAAGCATTAAGGATTTTTATCCCTTCACTCGGAGCGTGAGAGAATGCTGAAATGAGCAGTTTTATAGAGCGCGTGTAGAATTAATTAAATTTAAAAAGCGGAATTAGATCAGGAAATAAGAGACCATTAGGATGAAGTTAATATGAGCTTAATTGAAATAAAAAATGTGGAAATTAATTATCCAAGACTTAAATGAGTTTATCATCGCATACATATACATGTATATATAATCTGAAACTGTATATTTGAAATAAACTTATTACTTTTCATAAGTTTCGCTATGTTTCAGACTCTGTTAATCACTAGATATAGAAATCGTGCCATTCTGGAGATTAATAAACATGCAGTTGACCATCGCTTTAATTGGTAGAGATAGTTTCCAGCTTAAGCGTGTTGGAGCTTGATTTTCTTTCAACTGCAGTTGCCGTCGGGAGTAAGTAACTGGTGCCTCTTCCATTCCGTGGCGTGTTCACTCCTCATCTCCATTCCCTCCCTCCTCCTTCTTTCTTTCCGTCATCGCTGCCAACTCTCCGTTTCCTTCAATGAGAGTGACCCTGTCAGAAGAATGGCCGTTGCGTCACGCGCTCGCATCCACCCACACGAACGGGCCCGCTGCTTCGTTCTGCAAAGACATCTCCTGCCTTCCGCCCGATAGGATACCTGATCAATGGAAGCCTTCCGCCTCTCGCGTTTATTGTTGCCATTCTTCATAAATTAAAATCATTCCCTTCTGTTTGTCTCTAAACGGTAACTTCCATGGAAATCCCTCGAACCACTCGGCGGGTAAGTGTGGTGTCCTTTTCAATTTTTGTCGTTTGGTGCCTCGTCTTTTCCCGTTCTTTTTCTTTTTCATTATTTATTCGAGTTGTGGTGGGATGATAAGGGCTTCCTTCTCACTGAGTTGCGTGCAGTTTCTGGCAATCTGTTGGGCAGATGTTCTGCTCGGGTATATCAGTAAATGCGAGGCTTTAATTTTGGAAACATATATATAGGGAAGTGACCTGAATAGTATTGACAGCGAGAAAAAAAATGTGTTACCGAAATATTATGATACATGTTGTACGCTTTCTCAGACGTGCAATCTTAATATCTTCATTCAGTTTTAAAACACGGGGAACATATTCTAATTTACTTTTTATTGTTAACTAACGAATTCTTTAAAATGTAATTCCTTTCCTTTCTTTTAAAATATAAAAGTTTCCGAATCAACTTTTTCAACTCAACTTTTTGCAACGTACTTAAATGCGTTTATATATTTGGTAATATTCATATTTTGTACTTTAATATCATTTTTGATTTCTATTCAAATATCATTCACTTATTTCCGTTTATTCTGTAAGTGAATCATTGCTACGAAAATCAATTATTTTCTGAGAGCTTCATTCTTTATTGTGGGAGCAGGATATGATTAGATTTTACAGCACGCTTTTTCATAAAATTTGTTTTTATTACTGCATTACCTCTTTATTATACTTTTTAATTGTTTTTACAAAACGTCTTTATTGTACAATTGTACTTTTATGATTATAACAGGCAGCATATGATATAGTATTAAAAATATTTAGATTATTTTATTATCAGGTTTAGTTTATGAACTAAACACTCGTATTTAATTATTCACATATTTTCTTTATGTGTCTTATGCGTGTACATTTTATAATACAGAAAAATTGTTGTTGCGAATGGAGTTTTGGTCTTGTAAGCATTACCACAGATAAAGATAAATAAATATTGGGAAATATTTTTCCTATGTATATTACCAAGAAATGTAGATATATAATTTATTCAACAGAAAATGAATTTTTAAAATTGTATTCAAAGGAAAATTTTCGTCTTCTTCGCAAAACAGTTGATTGACGAAAAGTTAGTCAAAAAGCATATTTATTTCCCTTTCCTTTTTAAAAAAACTATAAAATTCCAGATTTAATATCAAAAACATAGAAAGGTTGTGAAATTTCGTTTTTAATACTGCTTTGGACAAATCTCTGTTGTAGCAGATTATGAGCTAAAGCTAAAAAATGGAAGGAAATTTTGTCCGAATTCTGCCGTGTTGCGACGTTCATCGGGCGTCTTCATTCCATCATAAGAATTGGTAGTAATTGCAATTAGAAATGACCTAGAGAAGACTTGCTTTTGTTTGATTTAATTCTCTGAAAGAGTACGTAATTTTTACATCTCCAGTTAGAATCATCCCTTTTGTCAGAATGGATTAACTTTGCAATTGTATTCAGTTTAGGAATTAAAAAATATTTTGTAAAAAGTTGTATAACGCTTAAAGTTTCAATTTTTATCGTTAAAGATATTTCTAAAACTTGTAAAACTAATTTAAAATTTTTATTTAGGAAACAAGAATTCATTTTTTAAAATGAATTAAATCGAATTAATTAATTAATCTTATTAATTAAATCGATAGCTGCTTATTCTTTTTCCTGCGAATTAAAAAAACAAAAAATAATATTGCTATATTTTTTAATATCTTTTTTATTATAAATAAATATATTTTATTTTAATATCTTTTTTTATTATGTGCTTTATTTGCTTAACGATGATAATGACGTTAATCTAAAATCGCTTTTAAACGTCTTTTCAATAATTTAAAATTGATTTGTCTGTAACTAGTATCTAAATGTCATTGAAAACCATGAACGAATGACACGATAGCATGAAAGATCTTCGCCATATTTTATTTGTAGAAGTCATGAAAAGATTAAAATAAGAAATGTAAGAAAAAATTCGAATAAGCGAACATTGCTTATATCATTTTGTTATTATACGTTGGCCCATGTTATTTTATGAACAGGGTAACTAGAGTAATTTTGTTTGGATTTTAACTGGCTTGGACTATGTTGTTAGAAATGTAAAAATCTCGGATAAATTCGTAGCTCAAAGGGGGGTGGAAATGGTGGGAGAGTTGAAATTGTCATTTCGCTATAACTTTCTTACTAAGAAAAATAAGTCCAATTGGTCAAATGAGCGCCTCGTTAACACGAACAACTTTAAAGTTTTTACGACAATTGCAATTTCTTAGAAGTTAAAGGCTAAAAAGTAGTTTGTCAAACCCTGATTTTGAATATTTTTTCCCCTTTTTTCTAAGGATTGGAAGGAATTTGAAAATAGTAGCTCAGATGTAAAGGAATCTGTCTTTGCCTTCCAGCTTGCCAAGAAAAAAAAAATTTTTTTTCTTCTTTTTCTTTCTTTCCTTTCTTTTCCTTTTCAGAATTACCAAACAGCACATTTAAACAAAAAAGAAAGAGCGGAAGAAAAGCATAGCTTGGGATGCTGCTTTTATAGATCTTTTTATCAATAAAACCTGCATAATTGTGTAGATCCGTTTTGCTTATAAATCACGAGGCTTGGCCTGAGCAAACTTGTTTCTGCAAGTCTCGCTTAGTTAATATAACTAATTATCCGAAACCTTCTTGAAAACAGTTTGTTTAACAAAGATCTTTATCCAAACTTTTAGTCTTTTTAATTGCTGTTTTCGAATGATTTCAATGCGTCTTTTGCATAAAGAATTACACTCAGAGCGTCGACAGAAGAAACAAGGGACCCCGACCTTAAAACAGTACAACCCCTCCCAAACTTCAAGGTTACACACTGAGACGAGTGACGAGTTTATTTTTATTATTATTTTACTTTAACAAAACTTCATGCTTGGCTGAATGGATAATTTTATTCACACTGTGCTACTGACTATCTTTATGCTTT
Source organism: Argiope bruennichi (assembly GCF_947563725.1). Lineage (NCBI taxonomy): Eukaryota > Metazoa > Arthropoda > Arachnida > Araneae > Araneidae > Argiope > Argiope bruennichi. The sequence goes on along the minus strand of NC_079154.1, from coordinate 69,529,385 downwards.
ATTATTAAATCTAACCTCTGTCTTTCCTAACTAGTTTTTCTTAATCATGAAATATATTATTATAGTTGTTTTATGTGTTTTCGGTCAAAAGCATTTCGTCAATGCAATGAAGTGAAATCTTCATATTCTTTTATAACTTCTTTTTATTTAATATCCGAGCAAGTTCATTGTATTTTTGCTTTTTAATAAAATTACGCATGCGACTGCTATTGCATAACTAGACAGTATAATAAGACGTGCGGTAGCTGTTGCGTAACTAGGCAACCAGCAGATTTTTTCCAATTGTGAAAAATTGGACTGGAACAATATCTATGGACTCATAAGTACGAGTATAATATCTGGAATCAGAACTACCGAATATCATAGGCTCTAGTATTTTGACAAACTGTAGTTAAGTCATTATGCAACTGTTTGATGCGACATTTAAAGATGCATTATAGAAGCAGATTTAATAATAAAGTTCTTTTGGCATAGAGTCATTGAGAGAGAGGAAAAAAAAATGATGATACTGATGGATAGTATTAGCATTTTCTGTTCTCCATTCAGTCACTTATAGTCATTACTAGTGGAAGAGTCTGAACTTTCAAAATTTCACTTTCTTCAAAACTTTAAAATCTTCCTACGATTTTGTTTCTTTTTAAGCCTTGATTGTTATTAGGCTTATAAAATGTGACTTCTGTAAAATTTAAGTCATTAACTTTGTACCTATAATAGTTTATTTTTGTCATTTCTGTACTATTAACTGTATTAGCTATAACTTTCTGAATTTTTAAAAATTGAAAGTTACTAATGTACTATTCAGAATACAGAAGATGATGATTTTTTTTTCATACACCCTACACACCGTTTATATCCTTCTTATTTATTTGTAAGCCGTTTTTTTTTCTTTTTTTTTTTTTTTTTTTTCTTTATGACAGTCCTGAAACTTTTATTACCAATATAATGAATGGCAAAACACTACTATTATACAATGCAAAAAGCTTTGTTTCAAATTCGTTTGTGGTTTTGAAGAAGATTCGAATATTCTAGCAGCTATCACTTTTGAAGATTATGTTAGCTATGACTCCGTTGTCATGACTTCGGAATGATTCATATTAGTAATTCATTCAGTATTCATTTAGTAATTATTTAAATGATAATGAAGAAATCATTCCTTCTTCCTTTAACTTTATCATTACTGAAAGGCCCCAAGCGCCAGTTAAACGAAATTACTTCGGGCGTCCGAGATATACATATATCACTGAAAAATTTCCTCCGCCTTTCGTAAGTATGTTTCATTGAATATCCGTGGGGTGTGCTTTGCTTATTGAACACACTCGCCCTGAAGGGTTTGGAGAAGGAGTTTTCTGAGAACTCTCAATGGATGTCCAAGCATACATTTGCTTAATGCCGTGAGCTAAGTGGGGACCTCTTTTGTTTAACAACATGTAAAGAACTGCTATCAATATGATTTTTGAGGAAGTAGAGAATTTTGAAAGAGAAACTCGGGAATTCCAATGTTTTTAGATACTTAAATTCAAACGATTTTAAGAATAATGGGGTTCAGGATGCAAAAGTGTCCTTTGAAAGACGAATTTATTTTGTTTGTCAATTCACTAGTGAAAAAAATTCAGTGAACTTAATTTTATTCAAATAATAGTTTAATACTCTTAGGGTATCAGAACATTAAACGACGGTTAAAGGCTTTCTCTCTCTCTCTTTTTGTTGTTGTGGTTATTAAATGACCAGCGCATAATTTCTGTAGTATAAAAAATGTAAAATTTGTGCTTAAGATGTTTATTTAAAAAATGAATTTCTTTCCCTTCTATGATAAATTTTCAATTTTCAAATTAATTAATTATTTACAATACAGGAAGTAATGTACTAATCTAGTAAGTAATATATTTTACAGACTTTCTACTTTTAAATGAATATGCATTTGTAGTAATAAATTTGTAATACTTAGAATTGAGTATTAAAATTTTGATTATTCGTCGTCTCATTGATTCGTCATTTTGTATCAGTCCTTTGAATGTAAAATGAGGTATACTGAATTTTTATTATCATTTTTAATGAACAGATCTCATGAGACTGTATTACTTTCAAATAACTTAATCGAACATCGCATTTTATAAGAATTCGAAGACCAAATTATCTGATTTTCATTTTTAAAAAATGAAATTGTATTTTTTTTTCAATTTAAAATTTAGAAATGTAGAATATGGGATCTAAAAAGTAAATGATCATATCATAATCAATAATAAGATTAATTCTTAAAACAAATTTCTTGCCATATATAGCGATATTTTTGCTAAAAAAAATTGTAAGAGAAATATTATTCAAATTTCCATCACAAATAAATGTACATTTTTTTGTAATGTTTTCTGAAAAAAATGATATACACTTTCATTGAATTCATCTCAAATTTATTTTTGTTATAAGTTGGTTATCTTCAAGAACTTCTATATTATTACACATTCGCCAGTGTATAGCCATTCATTTCCTATCAAATATTTTATTACCCTCCATATTAACCCTTTTCCCTCTTCTCTTCCTCAGCAGGATACGGTGAGATCGCTGAAACTATGCATACCCTTCACGAAATCCCCCAGGACGACATGGGTGTTTCAACCACACAGCTGGACGACAGCTCCGAATACGTCCTAGAGTCCATGCCCAACCACCCCACCTACTTGGAGGGAAGCCCAGAGTTTTATTCACCCACTGGTGGTGTAGTTATGACGCAAGAAACAAAGTATCAACCCTCCTACATCAACAGGCATTATAGAGGTAAGTGCGACTCATTTCCATCTCGCGTAGTTTGATCTGTTTTTGGCTAAGTTGTTACAGTCCTGTTTCTGTTTTATGAAAGTTTGCATGCATGTTAACTTTTTCTTATTAATTTTTTATTACAGACAGTTGTATAATAAGAGAAGAAAATAATTATAACAATGTACAATGTTAATTATCATGTGAAGGAGCATTTTGAAGTAATAATAATTGTCAAAGCCAAATAATAGTAACAGCACTCAAAACAGTGTCATCGTTAAATACAAACGATTGCAGACTTTCAAATATGAACTATTTTCAATACTGCACCAAAAATTTCGGACTTCGTAAAATTTTTTTAAAGTAATTTTTAAATCAATTGCCATGAAAAAGGAATATTTTAAAGGTAGGTTAAGTAACTGGAAAACAGTCTAATCAATTTAAATAATCAGAGAGATTTGTGTAAAAAAATGTACTCCAAAACTTTATTTCTGGTCTTCTATTCAGTTCATCTGAAAGGGGAGGGTGGGAGGACTACTGTCATTTCATATATAGGATGAAATGTATTAATCAAATTTAGTCTATGAGCTATAATAAAATTATTTGTTAGGCAGCGAGAAACTTGAATTTCTATTTTTAATAGCACTAATATATATGCGCTTCAGTAGATTGAAGAATTCTAATTAAATAAAAATGAAGAAGCAGAAATAATTATTGGTAACATTATATAAAAACGATCAGTTTTAGAGAATTACAGAAGCTATGTGTGCTTCTTTTTCTCCTTTGGAATAAATTTTATTATCTTCTATCTTGGAAGTGAGGATGTGAGCGTGTTTGTTTTGTCTTCATTTAATCTTTTAAACTAAACGCCATTTTTCCCCCTTCCAAAATTGTATTTTCTTCATGATAATTAACATAAAACCGAAAATTCCTAGATTCATTAGAATTAGACATTTGAAACCTGACAGGTGTTTGTTTCTCGGGTAGTAGATATATTAATATATGGGATAGTAAATATTATGGAAAATATTTAATACTCTTATCAAAAAAATATGTTTCTCATGAAACTGTTTTTTGATAGTGGTATTGATTAACGGAGTTATCTTCTCAAAGGGTAAAATAGGATGCTGTTTATATTTTATAATATTTATTCTGTTTAATTTTGTGTAATAAATACAAATTTTGTAATTTAAATGCATTTTTTAAAAATAGAACTCATTAATCTGGTGTTATCTCCGTCTCATGTCCTGACAGCCTGATGGCTGTCACATTATTGAGAGTATACTGTATTAAAAAATAAAGACAACCGTTATAATCCTAACACAATTATGTGAAAAAAACAGATGATATATTCCCTATTATTCGAGATAATAGTTATAATTGAAATATTCAAAAGTACAACAGATTAGTTTTTCATTCTAATATTAATTGAGAAAAACAGACGATATTTTTCTCAAAATAATTGAAAAATCATACGATAACCCGTTTGATTTCTTCAAATGTTTCCAAAACGCATACGATAGATTCTTAGTTCTTGCAAATAATCTTTTGGCGTTTACTTAGCATTTACATTACTTACTAAATAAAACTTTTTGTGTTTTATTTTTATAGTATTTGTTACCTTAATATTATTTATTTTTGCAATGAATGCTGAATTATGCGATAATAATAAAGTCATGATCGATGATTGCTTCAATATGCACTATTTCAAAGTTTTTGTCTAAGGTTTGAAAGGAGTTTGAAACTATTAACATCAATGATGAGAAAGATACCTTTTCCTTACAACTTGCCGAAAAGATTAATATTATGTCACATGATTTTACAAGTGATGGTTTTTACGCTTTAAATAAAATGTATATTGATTATACAATCCAGTAAATTGATTTAAACGTGTTTCTGTGGCATAATGAGTTTGAAATCAATGTTATTGTCTTTTCTTGCCATAAAGAACTTTTTTTATAATAACATTCATAAATCCCCGAACGTGACACTTTAGATGCTTGCATGGATGAAATTGTCTCTCTCTTTTATGTTCTCCTGTTCTTAATGTTTCTGAAAGACATGCTTTTTCCCTTTTGTAGGTAGGTACCCGCATCACGAAATGGGGTATTCCGAGAGTTACAACCACTACGAACCTCCTTTCCAGACGGTTCCAGGGTCGATGCAGACAGCCGGTGGTCATTGGCCAGCCGACATGAACCACCAGCACTACGGCAATCTCAATAGGGAGAGTCACGTGTCCCTCAACAACAACCTACAGAACATGATGGGGATGCACAGTCCTGTCTCCATTCCAGGCCAAGACAGTAAACCTGTCATACAGGCCGCTGTCCTGGCAGGATATTCAGGTGAGTTGAATGTTCTTTGGGTTTTTCTTTGTCATTGTTGTTTTCCTTTTAGCATTATGATCGGTGAAAATTTTGTGGTCAAAATAATAGTGCATTTATTATGATATAATGTTCTACTCTTGTGGATGTGAAAAATTTATTTAAAAGTTTTTAGTTGTTTTATTTTTTAATTTTAATTTACCGATAAAAACTGCCGTTTTTATTTACTTTTTTTTATCAGAAAGTTCAGTTAGCTTATTTAGAACAATTGAAATGTTCTTTTGTGACGTATGATAATTTTGATTTTATCTTATAACTTACTAATGCTTTAGGATAAAATTTATGCTTTCATATATGCATCAAACTCGGAAATCCACTGCGTTTCTAGCGCATGCGTCAGGAACCGTTTATTTCATCAAAAAAAAATGGGTGAGGGGTGAGAAGAAAGATGAAATATATGCATTTAACAATAGGATGAACTCGGATTATTCCGGAATTAGTAAATGTAGTAACCACTCATCTTTATGTGTACCACTTTTAAACTAAACTCAGTGGCATGACAGCCCATGTGGGCCAAAGCCTACAGTGCACATATCTGCTTTCTCGACCGAGGACCCTGAGGTGCAAGGCTTATGCCCCGGTTAGGTGGTCAGCCTAACGCGTAACCCCCAGTGTTTAGTTCCCAAGTATGCTTGATCCTCAGTTTATCGACCCACTGAAGGAATGAAAGGCTAAGTCGACCTTGCCCAGCTCGAGGACCAAACCTCGAACCTGTGCGTTGGGAGCGCGCACCACTAGCCACCGGGCTTCGATGCTACCACTCTGAACCGAAATATAATCATCGAGAAGGACTAGTCTCAAAATCCAGAAATGAAAAGTTTTGTTCCTGACTAATCCATTAAATTGACTTATAAGTATTAAAAAAAAAATATTGCAGAATACTTTGGATGCTTTACATTGAAATCTGAGTATGAAAAGATTATTGACGATTTAATTTTCAAACTATTCCATTCCTTTTCTTTCTTGTAGGAAGTGGACCTATCCAACTGTGGCAGTTCTTGCTGGAATTACTGACGGATAAATCGTGCCAAAACTTCATCAGCTGGACAGGGGACGGCTGGGAATTCAAGCTCACCGATCCGGACGAAGTGGCCCGCCGGTGGGGCATCCGGAAAAACAAACCAAAGATGAACTACGAGAAGCTGAGTAGGGGACTGAGATACTACTATGACAAGAACATCATCCACAAGACAGCCGGAAAGCGGTACGTGTACAGATTCGTGTGCGATTTGCAGAACTTGTTGGGGTACACCCCAGAAGAACTGCACGCAATGGTCGACCTGAAGCCAGACATCAAAGCCGAAGAATGATCCAACAAATAGGTTTCTGGTCAGAAAAATAGAAACTATTATTTATTGGGCATCCCGTTGTTTAGTTTTCATGAACTTGTTTTGTGAACTAATGGCAATGGTCGAATAGACAGGACTATGATTTCACCAATTATCGAGTCATTAATTTTGTTGGTCAAAGTATTATGTTAAACACTCTTGAAATGATTTTTACAGAAACTGATGCTAGTCAGAAAAGTTTCTTTTGTCACAAACATAAAAGAACTCTAATGGTTCGTTGTGTTGTTGTCTAAGACATATTCCATCACAGTTCTTGCCTATATTTTGGATTGCGTCTGTAAATAAGACAGTATTGTTTTATGCCAATGTGTTGTTACCAAATCTTGATAAGGAAGTATTACAGAGCACAGGAAATGGATAATTGTGAAACAAATATCTCTTCATAGATTGATATTAATTTTTAAGGAGTACTAGTCTATGTTTGGACGAACTGTTACATCTGTTAATATTTACACAACAAAAAGAAATTTTTATATTCTGCTACGTTTCAGATGCAAGTGCCTTCCTTCTATTAAATGTTGAATTTCCATTGTTAAAATTTTTACATCATCTTTAAATTCTTGTTTAAAGATAATGAAAATATGATTAGTATATTAAAGAAAAACTTGTTAAAGAGTTTCAGAATTTATAGCAAATACCATTTATTTACTCGAAACTGTCGAATATTTTTTGAATAAAATGCCTTTAAAGGCATTTCTTGTTGGAATAAAGTGCCTTTAAAAGTAATTAGTGTTTGATTAAACGCCATGCAATTCTTGTTAAATAAAGTGCCTTTAAATATAATTAATTATCTGCTAAAAATTATTTTTATAAGATTTTATAATTTTTTAATTAGAAAGGTAAAAATGAATTTAATAGAAGTAATTTTTACATGGTTTTATAGTAATATATTAATATTATGGAATTAATATTTTTTTATCAAAAAATGAAAGAAAAGAATTTCTGAGACTAAAAAATTTTTTAAAAATCTAATTTTATGGTTTTTTTCTCATGATGAACTTATTTAATTTTTTTAACATTATTATGTAATAATTTTATTGAATCAATATAAATGCATGTTTTAAGAAAGATATTATCATTTCTAGCTTGAATGTAATCAATTTTTAAAAATATTTTTTTAAACTTTTTTTTTACATTTATCAAGTCTTATGTTTGAAATAATCTTAAAGATTCAAATGATTAATTTTTCTTCCATTTATCAATCCATTTTTTAAAATTTGAATTTGGGCTATTTTAAATTAAGTATAAAATAAAAGAAAAGCGTATTTCCAAACTAAAGAAAAGAATTTGATAGATTTGAAATATCCTGTCTATGCTTCTAAGCAAGATTTTATATACATATTTATACCAATAAAAAATAAAATTATTATTATTTTTATTCACAATGATTCTGAGTAATTTTATTACAGAACATTCAATGAAAAAAAAAAATTTGGAACAGGAATCACGTTTTTTCATTTATGTTGAGATACCAAACTGCTTATAAAATTGCTGTTTTTATTAAAATGTAATAATGTTTGCTCTCATTGCTGATGAATTGTTCATGTATAACCAAAGATTATATTCCTTTTACAAATCGGATGGGAAAATGTGTAAATTATTTTAAATGGTCATTATTGGTGCTCTTGTATCAGTCAATTATTATGTATATACGAACAAATGACTCATTATCTTTTTTTATGTATACATTTTTATCATTCATGTGCACATAATGTACATAGTACACCTAGCATAGCTTTATCGTGCTTTATATTTCTGTTTATACTCGCAATGCTTATTGTATTACTCAGTTGTACTGAAAATATGTGTTTCCAAAGTGCCTTCTGAGCTAGTGTTAAATTCATGTTAAACTTGCTGGACATTTAAGTAATTATTTATTTATTTAAATGAATGATCATAAAAGTAATTTCTTTCTGTTTGATTCTGATTTGAAATTTCGGTATTTCAATATAGATAAAATATGTGTAAAATTTATATATATATGAGTTTTCCAAATTATTAATAAATTTCATTCAAAATTTTAAAAATATCTTTTGACTTGTTATTTATAAATGATAAACTTTATATATTATTTTATAAAAGTATTCTTTGCAAAAGTTTCTAGTTATTATAATTTCATTACATTGTATTTTTGTGAAGGAAAATAGGTACAATTTTGCTTTGATAATCAAAGAATATCTTTTTCTTTGTAATATTATTTTCGATAGTAGTAGAACCTTAGATCCTGTTATAAATTAATTGATGCATTAAATTCTTTTATTTAGTTTATTTTTTAGTGATGCTAATTCACCATAAGGTAATTGGTATAATGAAGGAGTCAAAGAATGTTAACCAACCATATATGAGCCATGTTGTGAATTTTTCCTGATCAAAACTTAGGAGTACCAAAAGTTTAGATTTTTTTTTTCATAGTGAATCTTTTATGCGATTTTTTTCAATATCTAGAAAGTTTTTATAAACAGATATCTGCATCACTTTTTCAGACAGTATTTTTAATAAATGTAAGAGGATCTTAATAAAATAAGGTTTTTAGATATCAAATTGACATTTTTACTGTAAATGCAAAAACTATCATAAACATAATAACTTTCATACATTAAATATTTAATAAATAATCTAAATAAATCAGATTCCCCCCCCCTCACACAGATTGATATAAAGATTGTTAACAGGTTGTTATATTGAAAAGGGTAAAGCTAATCATTAGGTTTATATATAGCTCTGATTTATGCATCATAATATTAAGCAATTTTTAGTTATATATTTGTTAATGCATGATTTAATTGATAATTGAAAAAGTCTATTAAAACCTTTTATTAACTTGGTAAGATAAAATTTATCAAGGGTTATTATTTCATCAAGTAAAAAAGAGATCAATAAAGATCTTGAATCTCCAGCCTGTTTCAATTTTCTGTATAATTTGATCTGTGATCAGCAGCTTATAGAGCTGGTGAGACGAACGCACATATTCGCCATCATTATAGAAAAACTGGACAAGTGGTCACAAAAAATAAAAGTGTACATGTTGAGACCGAGTTGTATCTATTCATTCCACGTGACGTCAGAAGTGAAAAGCTTCCTTGTGATTATACCTTTCTATAAATGTCTGGTCACTCAGTCTTGTGCTGTTTCCATACCAAAGTGTCTTGAGAAATATTCTCGTAAGTGTCTTAAGTATTGTTATCATTCACTGTTGAATTTGAAGATCTTGAAAAAATAAAATATATAAAAAGAAGTGCCTGTGTGTCGTTTTTCTTTTACGTTACAATGTATCGTTCACTTAGTATGTATATGCGAAAATCTACTTAACAATAATTCACTTATTATAGATGCGGAAATCTGCTTCACAATATATCGTTCACTTAGTATGTATATGCGAAAATCTACTTAACAATAATTCACTTATTATAGATGCGGAAATCTGCTTCACAATATATCGTTCACTTAGTGTATATGCGACAATCTACTTAACAATAATTCACTTATTATAGATGCGGAAATCTGCTTCACAATATATCGTTCACTTAGTATGTATATGCGAAAATCTACTTAACAATAATTCACTTATTATAGATGCGGAAATCTGCTTCACAATATATCGTTCACTTAGTATGTATATGCGAAAATCTACTTAACAATAATTCACTTATTATAGATGCGGAAATCTGCTTCACAATATATCGTTCACTTAGTATGTATATGCGAAAATCTACTTAACAATAATTCACTTATTATAGATGCGGAAATCTGCTTCACAATATATCGTTCACTTAGTGTATATGCGAAAATCTACTTAACAATAATTCACTTATTATAGATGCGGAAATCTGCTTCACAATATATCGTTCACTTAGTATGTATATGCGAAAATCTACTTAACAATAATTCACTTATTATAGATGCGGAAATCTGCTTCACAATATATCGTTCACTTAGTGTATATGCGAAAATCTACAATATATTGTTCACTTAGTATATATGCGGAAATCTGCTTTACAATATGTCATTCACTTAGTATAGATGCGGAAATCTACTTTACAATATATCGCTTACTTAGTATAGATGCGGAAATCTACTTTACAATATATCGCTCACTTAGTATAGATGCGGAAATCTACTTTACAATATATCGTTCACTTAGTGTATATGCGAAAATCTATAATATATCGTTCACTTAGTATACATGCGAAAATCTATAATATATCGTTCACTTAGTATACATGGGAAAATCTATTTTACAATATATCGATCACTCAGTATATAGAAGAAAATTGTTAAAATTAAATATAATGGATGTCACTTATAATGATTACATTGGGTGCAAGCCAAGCCCTACATCCGAATGACCATTGCAACAAAAATGTCTTAAAAATAATATAATTCTGTAGGAATGCAAGAACGCTAGAAAAACACAGGCCATATGATTTCATTCGTTTTAACAAGAAAATTCGACCAATGTATAGAATAGAAAATATCACACATATTTAACTTTTTAAACTTTCTTAAAAAGTTATCGAGGCTAACATATTTTTAGGGGTTATCAAGCATTTGCTGGATCAATTGTTCAACTGAATAATGCTCGTTAGAAGATTGAGCACGGTATTTGAAATGATTTTGGAGTCTTCGATCTTCTCACATGCACTCGTATGTCCATCCCTTTATTTCACTTTGAGAAATCACTCTTTTAGTGTTCGTTCCATGTCCCTTTCGTTTACGCATCAAAATATTTATTCTTTTGGACTACAGATTCAGCATTATTCCTGCATTTCAGCAATGAATAAGCTGCTGTTGTAAAATTCTCAACCTTCTGAATTTTTCGGTGAATTTGATCTTATTCTTTCAGACGATCGCATTTTTCTGTCACACGGCGTTTGCTCATCGTGAAACTGGTAATGCTCTCTGGTCACAGTCTTCAGTTCACAGAATGCAAGCAGTGTAGAGGAAGAGGATAGGTGGAATGGAGGTTACAATCTAGAGAAAATCGGGAGGGGGATAATATTTTTTCTTTTGATCTTACCGCCAGTATTGGATTTTCCCATTTGATTATCGATATTGATCATTATAAGCGAATTTTTGATCATTAGAATCGACGGATTTTATTTGTGTTCCGATCCATGCTATTTTGACCAGCAAATCATATTGATCCTTAAATCTGCGATCACTACAAGCGGCGATTAAACTATAAAGAGAAATCAAATACAAAATACAATCAATTTTTCTATCGCTGATTCGTGATATAGAAGGTGATTGGCCTCCGTGGCAAAGCGTCACAGATATGTAAAAGATATGTGTCAGTAAAAGATATGCGTCAGTTGCACTCAGTCGCATCTGAACGCAATATTAATTAGGGGCATTCATATAGTTAGTAGGATTTAATCACGCTTGGAAAAAATAATTGCCAACAATTAGATGAAAAACAGTGAATGCATATTTTTTTGTTTTGATAAAATAATGATGGATGGATGAGGATTCTTTTTTTTTATATATAAATATATTTTATCACAACTTTATTTTTATGGATAATCAGACGAAAAAATCTTTGAAATGAAAATTAATTTGACTGGCGATGTTAAATTTTGTTGACTTCGTACAGAATTTCGTCGCTGACGTCATGATCTCATTTTATCTTAAGAGCTAGTAATAACCTTAGTGTTGCTTTATAACTTATAAAAAGTAAAGAAATAAATTTTTATAGAAAACAAGCAAATTATAAACTAAAAAAAGGCGATAAATAATCGTCAGTCTACATAAATAATGTATTTTGATTTATTTATTATTTACATTGACTTCTGAATACTATTTTATTTCGAATGGAAATAATTAACGATTCTCACAGCGTACTTTTTAAAAAGAAGGCTGCGGTGGCTTGGTGGTAAGGTCTCGGCTTGTGAGCCGTAGGGTTTCAGGTTCGAGACCCGATTCCACCGAAGAACCGTCGTGAAATGGGGTCTGTTGTACGTTAAATCCATCATGCCAAACGTCCTGCCGCTGATGTGGTGTGGCGTGGAGAGGGGGGTGTCAGCTCATGTGTCATCCTCGTCATCTGACCGCGGTTCAAAATTATGAGATCCGTCCCAAAATAACCCTAGTGTTGCTTTACAACGGGACGTTAATATAACTAAACTAAACTTTAAAAAGAAGTTGTTTCCTACAAATAGTTCCTAATAATATTTGAACAAAAACAGTACATATACAGTACTTACTGCAGCATTACTATTATCGTACAAACATCGATAAATTCTGTAATTCTGCAACCTTTCCAAATAACTTGAGCACAAATTGCATCACACAATAAATGTGATCAAATGCAACTGAGCGCAACTACTCGGTCCCGTTTTTTATCATTTGCTTCAAAACGATAAATGACAACCTGGGTATGGTGTTAATTTCATACTTTTTTCATTTTTAAAAATGCTATAAGCATATTAATTATTTTATTGTCTCCAAAACTTCCGGTGTATTTGTACTCCCTCATGTCGCTACTACGCCACTGCAAAGAGGGTTCTTGACCCGAATTTTGTGTGCTACGATGCCGATACGAAAAAAATTGGTAAGAAGCTGAAGCATTCATTAATGATAGCTAATTGGAAGCTAAATCAAAAATATTTATTTAGAACATTTCTATGAAATCCTTAATTTTTTTAAACTTATTTTGCCTCATTGTATTGAAGCAATTAAAAGAAACAGATATTGGAAGAAATCTCATGGCTTATAATATTTTTCTTCAGGACTTTCAGTTTAAGAAAAGATTGCAGCAGAGCAACCCCCTTTAAAAAATGAGAAAAGAAGGTGACCATAATCCAGTTTAGATTAAAAAAGTTTTTCAGTGATTCCAAAATTGAAAATAAATAATAAAAAAAGCAATAATTAATGGCAAAAAAATAATCAATGTCAAATATAATTCAAATCGAAGTGATTGGCAAATAAATGTTGAAGAGGGCACTAAAATGACTCTCTGAAATTTTGAACCTATCTATTTAACTTGCCTTCCAAATGAATGTTGATACTCGGGATTGGTGAGATAATCCAATTTGCTTTATGTTACTCGAATAGTTTTTACTTTTCCGTTCACAAAGAGGAAAAATTGCAATCGACAAAAATTTGAACTCCATATTTTGATCCATTTGCTCGTTTTCAGATCTCCATGAGTCTGAGAAACCCATTTTTGGAATTATGTCTATCTGTGCAAACAAAAATTCAAAGATGGATGAAATTTGGTTTATGATCTTTGTACCGCATTTGTATATTTCTGTCAAATTTCGAACGAAATCCATTCAGAGGAAATCTGTCTGTCCGGCTATCCGAAAATAAGTCAACACGATCTCTATAAAATGAAATGAGCCAGACGGATAAAATTAGATGCACAAGTTTAAGATCTAAAGTGTGTATTCGTATTAAAATTTGAGGCAAATTATCTAGATATTGACCGTTTTCAGATTCGAACTTTCGCAAGCATGTAAGAGTAAGTCAAAAACGCAATGTCTTAAATATATGAAATTTAATGTGTAATTTTGTTTCTAGAATTGTAATTTTATGTCAAATTTTGATTCCAGTCCTTCGGGAAAAAGGCACCCAAAATACTTATTCTATGTTTTTTTACTTGTGTATTAACCACATTCTAGCGATTTAATTGTCAAAAATCGTACACCAGTAGTCTCTTTCGCAGCTATTGTCCTCCAGTAACATGAGGTTAATAATACAAAAGTACATTTGTTACAGAGCATACAAGAAAGTTTTTGGAAGATCACTTCTGCCGGTTTGTAAATTATTTTAAAGTGAATTATAAATATTTGCTTTTGTAAACTTATTATTTTGAAAAACATAGTGTTTTTCGATGGTATTTTTTTCCCCACTTTCTCTTCTGTTACCCACATATTACTTCATATTTTTAAGACGTTATTCATTATTTTCAATGCCATGAAATATTAAGATAATAAGTATGCTATATAGAAAACAGTGCTGAAAAGCCGGGAGTAATATGCATTATTTCCTTGTTGACATTTCATTATTTCACAGTTTATATTATCTAGATGCTGAGACCATGAAATAATAAAATGTGAACAAGGAAATAATGTACATTTAGCTATTATTACTTTATATTTTATTCTTGAACAAATATTAATATAGCGTGTGCTGTTGTTAAAAGCATAAGTATAATGAAATTCCTTTTAAAAATTGTTGTTTAAATTTTTATTCATTTTGAATTATATTTAAAATGTATAAAATTAAGTTTAATTTCGAATGTATAAAGTAATTTTAGCTTAAAATTCAGGCATGGATAAGTAAAGAGTGGCTACGATCAGAGACGTACTTACAAAAACTAACGCCCAAGGCAAATACCAAAATAACGCCCGTCGCTTATTTTTAACTATATTCCTCTGTCTCTTTCTAAAATAGTTTTACGTTGGCAAATTGAATTTAAATCTAAATAATTATATATATATAAAGCAGTTTTGTACTAATATGCCCTATCAACATTAAAACAAATTTATTAAACTATTTTTCAAAATTAATTAATATAGCAATTATTAATAAAAAGAATTATTAAAATAGAAATAAATGTTTGAAATGATATTTTAAAATATAATGATTGGTAATCGATTTTTTTGGTTTGGTTTAGTTATATTAACGTCCCATTTTGACACCACAACTAGGGCTATTTTGAGACGGATTTCGTAATTTTGAACCGCAGTCAGATGACGAGGACGTTACCTGAGCTGATCGACAAATTGAAATATACATTATATGTGATTATTTTAGAGGATTCCCCGAGAACATTTGTGCCAGGGTGTCCTAGCAAACTTATTTTGCTCCTAACGGCAACACTGAAATACATATTCGCCATATGTTTTTCTAATATGTCAAAATTTTCATACCGATAACTATTTTAATTTCTCTTTTTTAAAAATTTTTTATATCAGTAGTATAAAGAATAAACATATTAAGCATTTCCAGATCAAGTTAAGCAAAAATTCATTAGAAACTTTTGAAGCAATTTCAAAAATTATTAAAAACGTTTTTATGATATATTAATATGATGTATTTTAGAAAATAAAGAGCCGACCATATTTAATGTCTGTTACGTAGTTATCCTTTTTATTTTAATACTGACATTGGAATCTTTATGGTGCATACTTATTAAAGAAATTACATTGGGATTAGATTAAATTTAAGAAAATAGCCAAGGAATGAATGCCGCAGTCATTGAAAATGCTTAAAATAAACGCGACTAAAATATTTACTTTTTTTATACTGAACAATAAAGAAGTTTAATTAATTTTTAAAAATCCAATAATATTACTTCAAAATTAAATGGACACTGCAAGATTACAAATCTGCATTTTTAAGAAAATAAAATGAAGAATTTGCACTGAATTTCATAAAAATATGAAACCAGTTCATATTTTTATGAAATTTATATCTGTTCTGAAGTTTAATGATATTATGTAACAAGAGAGAAGTTCTTTGAGTAATCATTCAATGTCAAATATTCAGCGGTAATTAAATGATTACTAGCTTAAGAATTCAACCAGTTTGGCAAAACTGTAAGTTGTAAACATCTCCCCCCTTTCAAGACCAACGCTAATGTTATAGACAAAAAAAAAAAATGTCTAAGTTTTATTCTTGAGTGTCTTGATTCAAAATATGTCTTTCGTAACGCTAACGTACGTGGCACAGAAATCGAGCTTATTACTAATTGTCGAATGGCAACAGGTAAATCTAAACAAAACATCATACGAATTTCTGTTTACTTTATTCATTGAGCATTTTTACAGTTGTGCTGTATCAAAGCTTTGCTTAGCTAATGAATGTAGCTGCAAAATATTATTAAAAGTGTTCTGAAAATAGTTCGACATATCAACAAAGAAAACATTTAGTCAGAGGAAAGAAGATATAAAAGAAATCAAGAAATAGGCTTCAAACAAAAAGTTCCACCAAACGCAAAAGTAGGCTTAACCTTTGTCAGATAAGTAATTTTGCTAAGATTTAAATTAAAGTACAATTTTTCGCCAATCACATGAAAATCATGCCAATCTTCCAAAATCTCTCTAAAAATCTGCAACCCTGGGTGTATACCAGGAATGTTAACAAATGGCTTTTAAAGCTGCAATCAAAAATTGTCACGATTATATTTGGTGAGAAATCGCTAATATTTTTCAATTTTGGCGCCCGTATATTAATCTTAAGTCTAGCCATAATTGCTACGATTTGTTACCTTCGGAAATTGATATTCATATCTTTAAAAAAAAAGTGTTTTTTGTTTTATCTTTAAATTACCCTTTTAATGATATTTTTAATTCAGTTTGATACACTCTCAGAAACAATGTGTTTACGGGATTCAAACTCTCCATCAAAACATTCAAGTCCGTGCTTTTGCCAATCATACAATCGGTAGTAAGATTTTCATTTCCGCTTTTATTTCGTAATATAGTATATTCTTTGTAAATTGCAGTAAACTGTTTTAATTTAATTCATATGTTTTATTCACATTAAATAACTAGGTGAAATATTTTTTTAAGGAAATACATCCCATATTAATAATTTAACAAATTAATATGTTAATAAACTGCGAGAACAAACTGGTTGCCAAAAGGCGGCTAGTTTATGTTATGTTATGATAATATATCTGTCTTTGCTTATTAGTCTTAAAATAATTTCAAGCTTTCACGATTCAATTGCCACCAGTGTCAGATACGATATTTGCTCACAATAGTAGTTTCGAGTTAATAATATTCGAGACAACTTAAAATATCGAAATATTAAAATGTTAGGAAAAAAAAGCTTCATTTTTATTTTTTTTAAATCATTTTAGTTCCAAAAACTAACAGTTAAAAAAAGTTTTTTAAAGCATAACTAATTTTGCCCACATTGGTGACCCCAGGGCACTTTCTCTGCCTTCTCTACCCACTGGCTCAGATGAATTGGCCACTACTACAGACATATGCATGCAAAATATGAAGCAGAAAGCAAATCGCAGAAAGATAACATTATTATAATAAATATGATTAAACAGAAATTAATTTCCATGATGCAGATCTTATATCACCACAGCCGCCAACTCAAAAGAGGCAAACTATAATAATATTAATAATGAAAAAGTCATATGTTTTTAACATCAAAATATATATTAATCTAAGTATTTGTTGTGTCAGTGCCACTTCTTGGCAGCGATTTATCTTTTTATTAAGCCCTTGACATACGAATTTATTTATCTTTCTAATAAGATGACACATTCTATTTTGAACGTTTATAATTATTTTGATTCCTATAATAATATAAGGAACATTTGAGACGTTGAAACGTTTCTAAATGATTTTTACATTTTTAAATATTTATAACTCTTTCGCTTAATTGTAGACTTAAAACTAAAAATTCAGTAATTCGATGCTCGTGTGAAATACGTCATTGTATGCGAAGGGGATGATTCAAAATGCCAATCATATTTTTGAAGGTATTGTTAAAAGAAAGATGGTGCAGTTTTAAGGATATGTATTAAAAACTCATTATTACATATTTCTAACAAAATAATAATAATAAGTATCAGGAAGTGAGAGTAATTAAAATGATAAAACATTGTTAAGAAAAATTCAGGAGTAAATTGAAAAAGTTTACTCATAACAGTATTTGTACGTGCCGCCATCTAATGATAAAACTATCATATAGAAATTAGTTTAAATTTTATTAAAATTCTTTTTCATACCTGGAAATCATTCATAATTTGACAGAATCTCAACTGAAATATTCTGATCTCCTGGTATATCAGAAAAGACTTTGCTTCTTCTTATGAATTCTTTTTTCTTAATTTTCATAAGCTATAAATTGTTGAAGATTCAAGTTTTTATCAAGTTAAGGTATCATTGCACATGATATTCATATTCTAATTAGCCTTTTGTTTTGTCATGATGTTAATTTCTCTGATGATGTGATAATGAGATATGCTTGTGAACTGAAAAGCGTGATTAATTTATTATATATTTTAGCTTTTAATTTGTAGCTTATGAAATTTGATTGCGAAATATATAAAAAAAATTTTCTTGCATTCGTGTTTTTCTCGAGACTTTCACATATCGAAAATAGTATGCCGTATAAAATTACTAAATATTTCTTCAGAGTTCCTGTTATTGATTTAATGATATTGCAATGTTATTACGATCAATACATGGTATTCATAGTTTTAAAAATGTAATCATCAAGTTTTAAAATATTTTCATGTATTCAGATAATTTTTCAGTAGAAAACCTGAAACGCTTCTGATGTTGTTAATCGCACTAAATGAATAAATGTTAAAATTACAAGAAAATAATTATCATAGCATAACTTTAGTTTTAAAATTATATAAAATCATTTAATTAGATAAAACGAGTCTGTTATATAAAATATCTGATTATTCATAGCATTGATCTCCTTCTTTTTTTATTATTTTTTTTTATTTTTACTTACCACCTTTGGTAACCAGATGGCTTGCTAGTAATATTTTTCTGTTTATTTTCAATTAAATCTTTTTTACATAACTTGGTGGCTATGGTGGTGGTGGCATCGTATCATAACACACATTAAATATTTCTGTTATTTTAATAGCCTACACCTGTTTTGTTCATTGCTTATACGAATCAACCAGACAGATAAAATACAATGACATCTTAGTTTCTATGGAAACGTAATGGTTTGTTTCATCTATCTTTCAGGGCATTCTATCACTTTCTTATATTTCATATAAAATACACAGATATTAATCGACGCCTATCTCCCTTCAAGAATTTTTAAAGATCATCTTTCTTCAAGAATTTAACAAAATCATGCAATGAAATATAGCAAATAGCTTTAATTTCAATCCAGCAATGATGAAATACATTATTAAAGTCAAATAAAAAATATGTTTTTTTAAAAATGCCAATATTGAGGAAAAAATTGAGACAATTAAATTGGTATCATTAAAAAGATATCTTTTTAAATTTTAAAATGACATAAAAATCAATTTTTGCAATGATATTTTCAGGAATTATTGAGGAAAAACGCCATAATCTCATTTAATTAAAATTTCAAAAATAAAAATTGGTATCGAATTTTATCGAATTGGTACAAATTTAGTATTCTAAATCAAACTGTTTAATCTGTGGAGCTCCAATGCATTTTCATACATTCTCTTTCAATTCTCTTAGAAATAAAGTTTCCAATAAATTTCAGCTGGGATCAAGCAATAAACAGAAATAATACAAATAAACAGTTTGGGATAAAAATTTCTGCATATTTGCTAGCTGTGTTGACACTAAACATACATCTAACATTATAATTAAAAGTGAAAAATGTCAACTATTTAAATTAAACTCCCTATTATAAAAAAATAAATAATTTATCTCAACTTATTCGACAAAATGCTGACAGATCTTGCTTTAAAAAAATAATTTCGTGAAGTATAAAAACTCGTAAGATTTAGTAGCGCATGTCAGTGAAAATATTTTATACTTAAAAGTTCCAAATAGAAATAGTATTATTACATTTGCAACAAGTCTACAAAATAAAAAGAAAATAGATTGGAAAGGTAAATTTTGGATAGACATGTTGACCTTTGATTTATTGAAATCAGGAAAATATCTTTTGTTCGTACATTTTACATTCATGCATAAAGACCGTGACATTTCAAGGAAGTAATGACTGAATAAATAAAATATAAAATAGATAATGAATTAATACAATGCAAGTGCAAGAGCAAGATAACAGTGATGTAGACAAATCGAATAATACCTGCGTTGAATATTAAATAGAAAAGAATGAGTCTGCGATTCATTAAGAAATATCTACAGTCTCAATTCACCAGAACTTTTCATTCCAAATTTAAATTTCTGAGATTTATTTTTCCTTTCAAGTTTAAATCAAGTTGCCACTAATTTTTTGTTAAATATATAAAAATAATTTTCCTTGTTTTCTTTCAAATAAAAAAAAAATGTTTAGATTAAAAGAATAAAAATCGACATGCGAAATAGGACGAATATGCACAACAAGGGCGAATCAACGAATCAAAAGGAAGATATATATGATGTCAGCCTTAGAGAATGTCATGGAGACAAACCGTAAGTTAATCATCTTTTAAAATTCAATATGACTCAAAAGTGAGAAAAAATAATATAATACTCTAGGTCCTTTTACATTGGCTAAGAGGGTGACTGGAGGTGTAAAACAAATCATATTATGTCCCGTGTGCCACAGTTCATAAATACATTCTTATAGAAATGGAAACTGATTACCTCTCCACTTCAATCCTTTTCGGCGAACAGCTTTCAGGAATACACTGCAAGTTCTCTGTACCTTCTTTCTCATTATTTGCATCCACTGGTATCCATAACAAATGGAGTGTTGAAAATTTCAGTTGAATAGATTTGCCGAACTGCCGTTCCACACATGCCTGAACGGCAGACGAGTGGTTTTGATTACCTTTGATTAGTAGTTTTGGAGTAGCGCGATAGTGGATGGCTGGAATTAGAATTCAAAATAACAATTTTAAGTGTGAAAGATGAAGAAAAATAGTTATAGATTGCATGCAGCTACAGTTGGTTTTGAGCATTCTTAAGAACGTCGTGGCAGAATTTGTGCTGTGAGAGCAAACAATTGACGATTTCCAGAAAGTTTATTGCTTAATAAAGGCGAATGTCCTTCATATATAATTTTGTATTTATTTCTGTATTTTTGTTAAAATCATACAAGAAAGAATATTATTTGTGTGAGTGGAATAATATACCTTTTTTCATTTAAATTCTGAAAGCTGAATAAATAGAGAGGCCTCTAGACAATTTATTTACATTAGGTTAAATGTTCTGTTAACCTCGAAAACGTATATCAAATACAATGCAAAGTTGTGAATTAAACATCATTAATAGTTTGCAAAATCGATATTAAAGTCCAGCCAAATCTTTTAATTTCAAAGACTTTCTTTTTTAACAAATATAAAAGAATCTTAGGAATCTAAATTACTGCAACAAAATCTGATTTTCTAGTATCATTTATTTTATTAATACACTATTCTCCTTTAGCCCTAATTAGTTAAAGATATAGGGGGTAGTTGCTAGCAAAAATTAATTATCTATGTACAGAATGAAAAAAAAAATACAGTCAATCCAAAATAGCCGTATCAATTTTTTTCTCTCTGAATAATTTATTTTTTTCAAAGCTAATTCTATGACGCCAAGAATTTCATATTCTGTTCTTTTGTCAACCTTCATATGCATATCTGAAAATTCATCTATTATTGACATAATTTTTGAATATAAATAATTCGTTTTTGTTTCTAAAAAACAGAATTTCCTTCCTCATTTCATTTTTTAATAATTTATTCTTAAATATTTATCTTTTATTGTAAATCTTTTAACATTTCATCATTCGGAGGATTTTAAAAAAATCTAAATATCAAAGTATATTAATAGGAATGTAGAAGGCGATAAAACTGTTTTTAGTGAATACTGTAGTACTGAATTGATTGATTTTCATAAAAAAGGAGTTTGTCGTTAACAGCAGTTCAAATGAATGTGGTTCTTTCAAGTTCAAAAGCAAATTCTCGATCTTAAAACTCTATTCGTTGAATATTGAATGTCTTTCATTTTCTTTCCCAGAAGTCTAATCTACTGAATTTATATATATATATATATATATACTAGCTGACCCAGCAAACGTTGTTCTGCCATATAAATTATTTTTAATGAATATTTTGGTTGTTAACGAAAAAATAACGAATTTATTGTAAATTTGTGGGGATGGGATCTCTGTCAGAAAGAGGAATGGAGTGCTGTAGACAATGATCGCCGATAAAAACAACAACATTAACAAAAAAAAACACCAACCACACATTTTCTCAATGCAATGTATTTCATTAATGTAACGAACATATACATTGTTTGATCTCTTCAAAGTTAAACGTGAAATAAAAAAAGTAATATATTTTTTTATCCTAAAGTATAAAAATGAAATAAAGAAAATCAATATTCATTTCGAAGAGCAGTTGAGTGTACGATATGTTTTGTGAATCCGTCTGTAACCAACACAAATAAGCTCGATGGTTTGCCCACGCGAGAACATGCCACGTATAATGTGAAAAGCATGTTGTGCCCAAATCGAAGCCGCAAACGAACATCGTTTGGCATTGCGACTTATTGATTGCCATTGCGAATGCCAATCTAATAGGAAATTGAACGCGTTTCAATTCAATTGGCACGTCTGTGAGAAACATTTTCGGCTCGGAATTTGCCATTCAAAATGGTGGCTTCGATAACGTTTTTCATTAATTTTTTAATGACCAATAGCGTACCATTGCACAGTCGTGGTGGGTTCCAAATCCGAAGTAAAATAACCGGAGATCCAACTTTCAGTTTTAGACGGTGTGGTGACATGCCTGGCAAATCCAGTGAGTTCAAAAACTCTGTTGGATAATTTAGCACCGCAAACTGTATCGATCGATTTGTATGATACCAAGTCGCCTGGCAATGACTGCTGTATCTTGAAGTTCAAATCGTCAAAGTCCACATGTTTGGCTGCCAAAATGGCTCTTTCTGCCAGCCACGCATGATTTATGTATTGTGTGTGTACCTCGGGAAATATGTGGTCAATGAGAGCATTTTGCAGATTAACGACAGCGCAGAAATTAGTGGGCAATTTTATGCATCCAGGATTTTCACAGACAGCAACTTTTCCATCGCCGATATCTAACAATTGGTCCGAGAATGTGTCAGCAGATGGATCTTGTACCATTTGGACGCGCATGTACATTTTTAGCTGGATTTTTTCCACATTACGCCACAGTAGCAAGGATTTCAAGCAAGCGTTGGTCTCATCAGTGTACGTTGAAAGTGGATAGGGACACCCTAATTACCTAGCGTTATGAAATATACTTTACGACCTATTCTCGTACCTACCAAATACACATAAAAAAATTTCATAAAAATTGGTCAAGCCGTTTCGGAGGATTACGAACACAAACACCGTGACACGAGATTTTTATATATTAGATATATAGTGTACTGATTAAGAAAAGAAATTACGTTTAAAGAAAAACAGATAATTTATTTAGAGTAAATAAAATTAACAGGGCATTAATAATTGAGACAGGAAATGTTAATTACATTTCCTGTCCTGTTACTTAGATGGCATCAAAAGGCGAAGCCTAACAAGAGGTCTGCACATAGCAAAATTAACTACTGCAGCCCATAGCGTAAGATTATTAAGCACTCATCGTTACCGGAAACGAAAAACCCTCTTCTCTTTTTTCGAGGGAATGCCAACAGCTCGCTTTTTAGTCAAACTTATGGTCATGTGACTTAGCACTTTGGATTAGTAGAACCCATGGTCCCATCTATTACAATACATTAAAACTAAATTGAAATCTGGGTGTGTTCGGTATAACAGTGGAATGGTAATGGCCACTTATTAAATGTCTACACACGTATATAAAGCCAGTTTTGACAAATAACTATTTTTTTCAATAATTAATTAAATTCGAACTGGAGTTTTCACCGAATTTCCAAGTTCAAGATTTTCCTGAACTCCTAAAACATATTTTTGGTATCATGTCTTTTTCTCTTTGAACATAACTATTCAAAAATGTTTTGAGCCAGACGCATGAAATTTTTTAAATGGACTTTACATAAATTTTGTAGATTTTTTCCAATTGGAGGAAATATGTTTGTCCGGTTGTCCGATTATAATTTAATTTGATAACTATAAAACGAAGGGAGCTAGATGAATAAGATTTGGTTCACAAACTTAATATCGAAAATGTAGATACCTATAAAATTTGGAAACAAATCCGTTGAGAAGTTGGGCGTCTGCCGCCTTGTATTTTCACAAACATGTAATTGCGATGTTCAAAAACATACTGACTTAAATATATGAGCTTTTCAAAGCAATTTTTGTGCCTACAGTTTTTTTTAGTTTCAATTGCTTGGAAAAAATGAGCCTAAAACAAAAATTTGGTTTTCGGGTATTATTAATTGCATGCCAGGTATTAATCGTCAAAAAATTAAGAATTACTCGATAGATTCAATAAAAATGCTAGATTCACGCCAAAGATCTACATTTCGTAATTATTGCACGTTAATATTATGAAAGGTATTCACAACCTTACCCGAGGCTCACAATTTTGTTAGAGGTTAGAGGTTTGTTAGTTAACATCTTTATGAGAGAATATGGGAAAAAGTTTCGGTAAGACCAGTCTTACTAGTTTTTTGTTTGTTTGCTTTTTACAATATGTACTTACATTAATTAAGAAAATCATGAATTTTGGATATATAACATTTTTCAAGCGTTTGAAAAATGCAACAAAAATAGGACAGTACTTAAACTTAAAATACAAATTTTTTTATTGAGTGAAACATCATCATTTTGAGTAAATTGGTAAGATTGATTTACTCAATTTTATTGAGTAAATTGGTAAGAATTATAAAATTTAAATTAAAATAAATTTTTCTGTAATTTAGGAATTAAAAATTTATAATACAATTAAATATACAAGGCGATAAATTTTGCTGAGGCATATCAAATTACATTAGTTTTATAAAGAGACAACGGGCAAAAAACTTTATTCTATCAATGTTACGTGCACGTTCTTTAATTTAAATTGAATTATGCAATATGAAGCATTTTTTTTTCAATCGAATGAAAGATGATATCGAGAATATAAGATTTATAGCAATTTCAAAACGACTACAGACATTTTGTAAGCAGGGAGACTCATGGAAAGAACAAATAGCATTCTGCAGATATTATAAAACTCATGAAAGGCACAAGTAGCATTCTGCTTATTTATAGCTGACTTATGTTTGAACGTTTGATTTGAATTGCTTTAATTTATATATTTAGGATTTATTACTTACAGTAGCCTAATTCTCCTTTTCAGCCTAGTTCATTCTGTTACATTAGGCAGTCTTTAATAAATTATTTTGTAAATAATATATAAGCTACTTTATTTAATTTTGTTCTTCTTATATTTTCAACACACAAATAGCATGTTTAAACATTTTCATGATGTGCCTTGAATAAATTATCGCACATTTCGTCTCAATTTGTTAATTATTATTTTAATTAATTTTTATTTTTAGCATGTGATGAAAATTGTTGCATTTTTAATGTATTTATTTGCAGATTGAAACATTGAAGGTCGATTTCAAAGAGCACCTTTCTTTTTTCAATATTAAATTTCAATGCTTTTATTATTATTATTATTATTATTATTATTATTATTTTTAGAAAATTAGATTTGATATTTTTTATTTGAATGTTTGCTTTCGAAAAGCTAGTATGAAATATCATCTGGTATTGTGAATTTTCAGAAATAGAAACTCTTCACATTTTCGCACTTGTGTCTGGTGATTTTCGATTTTCACCGAAATAAAGTTAGATGACGGAGAAGAGTAATCTTTTATCGAGCAATTTAATTTTTAGGAGTCTACATGTGAACATTTGATGCTTTCGAATTAAAACAAGTATTAGTACGATCCAAAAGCAAAATTATCGAAAAAGAATAGCAAAAAAGTAAAACATTCCCAAAAAGAAGTCAAGCTAAAGGCTCTTCTTCCTCGCTGCACATTACCATCACCTCCTATGCATAGAGGTGATGTTTTATTCTTCTGAGGAGTCAAAAAATGCTAATTATGATCGTGACCTTTGTAAACTATCCAGGCTAACGAAGGTCATGGTACGATGTTTCGAAACGTTCACTAATCAACGGTACTAATGGCGTCCGGCCCTGAATGGTTACTGTGTAATTACTATTTTCAAGTTTCAAGATGAGTTTATTGGTGAAAGCAAGCTTTTAAGCTCTACATCGGTAAAAACCAATCAAGCAATCAGTAGAGGGTATGTTTGTGTGCTGTGCTTTGAATAGCAAACTGTATTGCATCTTGTATCGGTAATAGTTATCAGATCATGTTTTGCAATATAAAACAGAAATTCAAGGAAATTAGTCTATAATCTTGATTGAATTGTTTTATTTTTATGTTATTGTTGAAAGGAATATTATAGCATCTTACGAATTAATGATTTTTCCTTCTTTTTGTATGATGGTTGTGTTCAGGAAATTTTTAGTGTAGGTGTTTCATAAAGTGATTATATTCAACTCGGAAGACAAGTTAGTTTATTTAGCTGCAGTGTCAGTACTTGCTTTGTTCTAATTCTGTTACACGTACTAAAAGAAGCTTGTCGGCGAAGCCGAAATAAGTGTATAGGAATTTGTTTATATTTATATTATTTTTTTTGTGTGCCAGTATTTCTTTGATCAAAATGAGTTCTGGAATCGAATCTAAACTGACGATTATTGCTGACTACGTAAACGAAATTCGAAGCAAATTTAATGACGTTGCATTTCAACGTATTGAAAAAATAGATGGTATGTATATTACTAATCCTGTGAACAAAAGCAGTTCCAATGATCTTAGAATATTCACTGAGACTCAAGTGAAGAGAGCCCTTATTAATACTGTTTCTACATCAAATGTCATCAAGAAAAAATTGTCCTTTTTCTCTCAAGAAGAAAATGGACGTGCTATTTACAAGCTTGACAATGTGGAAGATCTGAAACCAGAAGAGAAATATGCCATCCAAAATGCAGGTCATTCGACTCAACTTATTCAAGTTCCAGGTTTTAATATTCTAACTGATCCAGTTTTTAATGATTTAAATTGGGTTTTATACCCAGCTAAAACTATTTCTCATCCCACAGCAGATATGTTGCCAAAAATTGATGTCATCTTAATTTCTCACAATCATCCTGATCACATTGATAAAACCTCATTGCAAAATATAATGAAAGAACATAAAAAGAAAAGTTGGCCTTTTCCTGTGGTTTTGGTACCTATGGGAGATAAAAATTTGATTCAAGGCTTTGGCTTTAAACAAGTTGAAGAAGTGGAATGGTTTACTAAGATTTCTATTTCTAAAGGTGAAAGCATTGTGGATTTCGTAAGCATTCCGGCTGATCATCGTTCTGGCAGGCTTGGTTATGATCATCACAAATCACTTGTGACTGGTTGGGTAGCAAACCCTAAAAACATAAATGCAATATTTAAATATTCTGGTGATACAAGAACTCTGACTGATGAAAATCAAAAAGCAGTTGATGCTGTGATATGGAATGAAATTCAGAGTAAGATGATTAATATTGATGATATTCCCGATATTATTTGTTTCGAACCAAGTGGTCCTAATTACACAAGGTGCGATATGGATGTGACTCATCAATCTTCATCGTATAGTATTCTTTTGAAATTCATAGAAGCTGAAAATTTAGCAAAATTGTCTAATAAAACTCCTCAAGATTTTATACAGAAGATCAAAACAGTAATGATGCATCATAATAAGTTTGAATTTGGTCCTGATAGATTTAATGAAGGTTTATTTATATTCAAAAAATTGCTGTTATATTTGAAGTTAAATGATACAGATTTGAAACAAGAACTTCTTAGGCAGAAAGAAAAATTGGACAATAACTTAGACAGGAAAAATCTGAAGCAGAATTCTACATTATTTTCAAGGCCTTTGATTGCAACTCTACCAGAGAAAACATCAATACTTGTGCATTCTAAAGATTTTATTATTGAAGATATGTTCTGTGTATTTAAAAAAATGAAAGGTATGGATGAAGAACAAGTTAAATATTATTTTAATGAATATTTAACCAAAAATACAATTTTCCCACAAATTGGAGAAAGATTAAATGATCAGCAATTAAGAAATGTATCATTTGATCTAAAAATTGTTAAGAAGTACAATAAAAAAAGTGAAAAAATTTAAATTTATACAGGTAAACATAATATAGTTCTGTATAACAGTTACAGTATTAAAGTTACAGTATTAAAATATATTAAATATCACTAAAAATATTTTTTTACTGAAATTTTATTAATTAATATGAAATAATTAATTTTAATGAAATAATTCAATTCTATATCTAATAAAATATTTTGAGGGTTGTGTTATAACAACTATTTTTTTCATGTTATGTTAGTTAAAAGGAATATGTTGTAATGAACATATGTACATATGCTTATTATATAATTATGAATTTGTTTAAAATATTTTAATTATTTGCAGCATATTTGTATTTAGTGTTAGTTTAAGATTGTTTACAATTATTTTTTTTTTGCAGATATATTGAATAAGTGATGTATAGCTAAATGAATTTTTAGAAATGAAATTTACTTGTTTTAGGGGTTTTCTATGCAAAGTAATTTATATACTTTTTTTTGTCTTTTCATTTCTTTAATGATTTATTTACTTCATTAACTATCATATTTTATTCAAATGCCATAAAAGTTTTTTACTATTTTAAGAATGAGTAGAATTAAGTTGTGTTGTAATATTTATGAATTTGTTTTGGTTTAAATTTGTTATTATTGATTATATTTGTTGTAGAATTTTAATGAATAAAGGAAATATGTTGATTTTAAATATTGAACTTGCAATACATCTTTATAATTATTTTTAAAAATCTATTTTGAAACAAAATTCTTCCTCCTTAATCTTTTTTTTCCCAATTTAAAAATTTAAAGCAGTGTTTTGAGTGTAAACATATATTGATTAATCATGTAATACTACTAAGCAATAAGTTTGTTAAACTAAGCATTACCATATTATATTCTGATACTCTTTTACAATCTTTGCATTGGATAAAGTGTCAATAATTTGCATTTTAGATAACATTATCCCATTTCTATGATGAAGTTTCATAAATCAGCAGAATTGGACATTTTTATACTTAGTGTTTGATATTATACAGTTTTAATAATTATATATAAATGTATTAGCATTAACATTGTGAATATTTATTGCCTATAATGATATAAAAATCTCGCATTTTTCATTCTTGTGGCTATCTAGCTTGTACTTGGTGAAAATATGCTTTAGTCTACTACTTTGTACTGTTTTCCAAATTGTCAGTTTATGATTATTTGGATACAGCGATTTTGTTTTTTAGTGTTTTAATTCTATCGAAAAGGTTGCAGATGTTCATGCAACAACACCTGCCCAAGTAGCCTGGATATCATTGCCCTTTTCTTTAAGCGCAATTTATCGCTATAATTATTATAAATCTCAAAAAAGGATATTATAAAGAAAGGTGTAAGCAAATTTAAAATTAATTCCCCTTATTATATTTGATGATGTGGATCAAAAATTATTATTGACAATGTAATTTGATTTATTTTTGTCTTTTATTCAGATATAAGATATGACTGCATGAAATTATAATGCTTACATTTGCCATGCCGTTTGCAACCACGATTTTTATTATTGTTGTATTTTCATTTTTCTAATTTTTTTTTTTATCATTTCTACTTTATGGAAGAAATTAGTCAAAATCAAATTTCTGAATTCTAATTATACTTTATTGAACAGATAATTCAAGAAAATGAATTATTTTTTAAATCTCATTTTGGCTTTAGCTATCCTGTTTTTACGAATTGTTGGCAAATAGTATTATTCATGTGATGTAGCATTCTTAATATTTATTAGTGGATATGAATGATTTAAAGTTCAGTTTATTGCTCGAAACAATGAATGTAGAATTTTTTTTTTTTTTATTTAGATAACAATATTAAATAAAAAATGATTTTAAGAACAAAAATATTACAAAAAAAAATAATCCTGGATTCAATGAATTTTTAATGAGAAAATTTTTAATTTTGCTAATTATGGAATATTACATTTTTAAAATGAAAAAAATTCTAATTTTGCTTTCTTCAAATAAATTTGAGCTTATTTTTAAGTTGAAGTAAAACAGAAATTAATTTTTTAATGCAATAAAATAAGTAAAAAGAAAAGCTTAAGAAATTTCAAAACTATTTTATAGACTGTTTAGAAAATGACTGGTCTTTTATAGAAATAAATAATTTAAGAAGGCTTAAAACATTTCTATAGTTTGTAGTGCCAATTCTGAAAATTATGGATAAAGAAAACAACATATTTTAAGAAGGAAAATATTTTTTTGTAATTTCTTTTCATCTTAGTGGATTAAATTTTAAAAACATGTTTTTGCAGTAAACATAAATTTAAAAAAAATCTTTGTAAATATCATTATACCAAGTAGTTATAGAATCCTAAACTAGTTTTTAAAAGAAAATATTCTACAATTTAAGTTTTAGTATTCTGGTGTATTTTTAATAAGGTAAAATATAAAACTAATTATAAATATTGTTACAAAACAGAAAAATTTTATATATTTAAAAATTCACAGATCATGCTGTAAGAAATTATTTTTTGAAATATCATTGTTTCATTTATTTTCAAGTATCAAATTTTAGAATTGTATCGAAGTTGAATTAGCACCAATAAATATATCACTTCACATTTTTTTTTATATATACGATTATTTTAAATACAATTCTCATTATATACAATCAACCTATTAATATTAAATACTAACAATTAGAGAAAATTCATATTGTTAATTATCAGGATAACTTAAAATCAAAATGAATGTAAAAATTAGTAATGTATCATAGTAATAATTATATTAAAATTAACTTTTTTATAAATATATCAATTTAAAAAAAATTAAATTTGTCTTCTATTGTAGTCATTGTACTTGTAAATGCAATTCTAATTTAAGATATAATTACATTATTAGGATGTTTTAGATAAATATATATGTATATTTCTAAAAAATAATTACTTTTGAGTCCTTTTTTTCAGTATTTTAATATTATGTCTTCCGACAACATCATACTGGTATCCCTTGAAATTTGTCTGAACTAATGATAATTGGAATTATCCGAGTCAGACCCACATGATCCAAAAAAAACAAAAAAAAAACGACCAAATAGGTGTACGGATAGCACAGGGTTGATAATCTCCACAGTTTCGTTCTCTAATAATAATTCTCATGGTAAGAGCTTTTTGTTTTTAATTTCAAAATAAATTAGCATTAGTTAGATTAATATATATAAATAATTTTCAGTTATGCAAAAAAACTTTAATGAAAATTTTCAATTGCAATATTATGTACATAAGTTATCTGATGGCTGAAAAAAAATGTAATGTATAGCAATTTTAAAATAATGAACTAAATTTAAAAGACACAAAAATAGGAAGCATATTTATTTCAACACATTTATACAATAAATAATTGAGATATATCACAGCATTTGTTAAACCATACATGCATTTTTAACCTAAAATTGTTCAGTAGCGTTGTGCATTATTCTGCATGCTTTCAAGTTGAGCATTAAGGCGCAATATTTTTCGGCTCAAGTTGTTGCTGTGTTGTTTTAAGTATCGTATCATATCAGCTTGTTTCTCAAGTACTTCTCCCATGTAACTTTCATCCCTGAAAATAAAATGTAAAAATAAATAGTTAAAGTATCAAATTTGCATATATTAACTTAAAATCATAACCACATTATTGAATTCTTGAGAAAATCTATATTATTTATTTCAATTCTTTAATTTCAGCAAACCACCATGCTAAGTAGTATAAGTTATTTCTCCCTGCAAATAATTTTATAAAATGAAAATATTAATAACTATCAAACAATAATTTGCATGTAATTAAATATAGGTGATTTGATTTTGTTTTTACATGAGAATATTAAATTGAACTTATTTTCTTACTACTTTCATTAATAATATTCACAATGTCTTGTATATTTTAAGAAAATTTATTATTGTAGAAAAAATTAGGGGAAAGAAAATTCAACATTCTATTTAGCATTGCTTTCAAATGCATTTACTAATATATATAATAAATTAACAAGAATTTATTTTTAGAAAATTAAAAACTTTTTGATAAAAGGTAGTCTAGTAATATAATCATATATTAATCTCACATCAGTAATAACTTACAGATTCAGTAAATTTAATGATAACACATTTGGCAAGACACTGAAAGGATAAATACCAATGAAATAATGGACAAACATGATTTATATATGCTGCAGTATTTTCTATGTGACAATTATTTTGAAAAATTATCAAATTGTTATTTTCAAAAAATTAACAGTTATTTATCTAAATCAAGTATAATTTAAAATGCTAGTTTTCTACAACAAATAAAAGAGGGGAAACAAATTCAACTCACCGAAATCCTACTTCATTAGTTGGAGCATAAGATTGCAAATAACTTATCAATAAATCATCCTGATGTACATCAGGAATCGCCTTACTGCTATTGAATTTTACAACTATAACTGAAAAATTAGAAACAGCATAAATAAAATGTCTGAAATTATAAAACTATTTAAATAAAATTATATAAAAAAGAAAATCATATTTCCTAAATATTTCATTTAAAACTATTATTAATATATTACTATATCATAATGATATTTTTCTGCTATTTCATGAATGATAATTTAAGCACATTATAAGGCTTACGATTATTACTACCACATTCTCTAAAGAAAGTTTATTTTTACTCTACAGAATCTTCTAGTTTTTTAATTTTCTATTCTATTCGTTACTACCTTTTAAGAAAAGTAATGAAAAGAAAAAAGAAAGTAAACTGTTCCATACATTTGGTCTGAAACAAATAGATTTAAATTTTAAAAATCCTTCAATGGTTATGTTATAACTATTGAAGTCAGTATTCCATTTAAAAGATAGTTACATTTCAATTCTGATCATACATTCAAGTTTTCCATTTTTTTTTTTGTTTCATCTAAAAGGTAAATATTTATCTAAATTCTTTCATAAGCAAATACTATCTATTAACCTGAGTTTGAAGTCATGATACTATTATTTTAAATTTTTTAGATATTAAAACAAAAATGTTCTATATAATTTAATTTTATTGAGTATTTATCGCTGATATATTTAAGTTAAGCATTGCTAGACTAAAATAGAATTTGCCTCTAAGATTTGAGATTTTAAATTCAATGTTCAACAGAACAAATATAGAATTAATATATTTTTATTTGATGAACTAACATATGAATAAACATTTTAGAAAGCAGTAATACAATACTTAAATAATATAATCTATTAAAATATCCAAAAATTCCACAAAGCTGCATCAAAATAATTCAGTAAATTTACTTGTAAATAATACATTTTATAAGAGAAAGTAACTAATTATTACTTTTAACATATAAAAATAGATAAAGAAAATAAAAGAACATTTTTATTAAAATAAAGATCATACTGCATTTAACTTTTGCTAATTGGAAGAGTTCTTAAGTTTGATTTTTCCTTCCTTTTCAAACATGTTCATAAATTTAGAGCCATTAAAGATGGATATGACAACAGAACTTTAAATTTTTTAGACACTTCAATATACAAGCTTTGACACTGATGCATAAAAGAGTCTACCTAGGTATTTGCCAAGACAGAGCAAAACGATGAAAACTTCAACTCCGAAGAAAATTTGCAAGTAATTCTCACAATGCAGATCACTACTTAGAGGACATGTTTCAGGAAGAGGGCAAAATCTCAGAAACACTGCTAAAACCAAAACAAGAACAGCATTTCCTGAAATAAAAAAAATGTTATGAAAGTTTAGAAAAAGAACCCAATACAATTTACAGATATGCAGTTAACACATTTATTTATAACAAGTTTAAAAATTCTGCTATTTAGTACTATTGAATTTAATTTTTCTTTTAACATAAACCAAGATTATAAATGTTTTACTAAATTTGATCTAAATTTAAAAAAAAAATTAAACGAATAAAAATTATTATTAGTTATTTCTAAACAAATAATTTCATTATATTTAATTTTGGCCTTTGCTTTATCTTTATTTTTCAATTACTAAAAGGAAAATAATTATAACAGCATGACATTTATGATTTATGATAAATTTTTTTGTCATTCATTTATTTGAAATAAGAAAATAGAAAGCAAAAAAAAAAAAAAAAAAATTGTATTTTGTACTCCATGTATTATATTATGAATAACAGACCAAAAGATAAAAGCATATTGTTAGTTATTGTTTTTAAACACAATAAGAAAACCGAGTAATTTTTATTAGATACATTAACCAATTACCAAATCTACAATGTCTGATGTTTCTCAAGAGCTCAATTACTCCTCTGATCTTAGGAAAAAGTATTACAATTTTGACAGCTTTTAACTAGAAAACTTAAGTAAAAATTTGAAGTTTAGAATAAGCTATTTTACAGTAAATATATTTTAATTCAAAAAACCTTACACTGATCTAAATTCATTTTGGGATGCATAGCCAAGTAAAATGTTTACATAATTTAATTTGTTAGAATATTAAAGTTACTATTTCTAAATCTTCTAGGCTTTATTTGTTTGAGGTGCTATAATGAAAAGGCTTGGTAAATTTAAATAGTGGCCAAATGATGAAATTGAGATTCAAGCCAGTACTTTACTGCATAGATTTTCAAAAGTAAATGAAGCTTTTTTTTAAAGTGTGTTTTTGACATAGAGGTGTCTATTACCAATAGCAAACTCAATTAATATTGGTGTATAAAGATCTAACAAAAGCACTTGTCTAATCTAGGGAATATTTTTTCTAACAACCTCAGTTTGCTACAATCACATAATTAATAGATTTACTGTAATTGTTAAAATTATTAGGCATCTAACACTTTTAACCCTGCCTGAAAAATCTATTAAATAAAAAAAAGCTCACTAGTGACTTAGAAAATATTACAATGGGAAAGAGTATCAATCAGAAAATTATGAGCTCTGTACTAGGTCCTGTGCTCGTAAATTGCATTATTCAAAACTGGTAGACCAATATGTACTTTAACAAAGAATTTTGCACTGTAATTGGATGATTGCAGGAGATTTTTTTCCCAATCATATACACAAAAGTAGATCAGCTTCTCTTACAACTCCCTTAGGAACTACCACTTATTATAATTTAAGTCACAGTTTCTCCTTAGGAATTGTTTAAGTACTTCAAAGGCCACTTTGATTAACAGAAACTGTCACAGTTCCCCTTTAGACCTTAGATTCATTGCTAGAAGTGCCAATCCAAGAGAGATAAGAACCAAAACCAGTACGAAAATAAAAAAATTTCCAATGTTATTTTACTATATTGCAGTTACATTTTATTTCAATACAGTCATATATAACATAGTTGATAAAGCTGGAAGTCTTTTTGTGCTATACATTTAATATCAGGCAAGTTCAAATTTAGGACTGAAAACTAAGCAGATAAAATATTGCAGTTATTTTCATTTTGCACATTAAGTAAATTGGCTATTTTGATAAAATTTTATAGCAACTTGGAAAGATAATGACAAGTATGAAGAACTTTATGACAGAATAATCATATTCCATAAAATTACATTCCTTTTAGACACACAGTCATTAGTAGCAGATTTTGTAATCTCATAATATAAAGCTCATAACATGTTTTATGAACTACAAGAGAATACAGATTCATAAAAACATGATTCATGATCACTATCTTTCAAAATTTTATGACTCGGCATCTTTGGAGAAAGATAAAGTGACTATAACAAAAGAAAACCAATGACATGCTGCTATGAAAATAAGCTAAAGCAAGGTTTTCAACCATTGTCAG
Source organism: Argiope bruennichi (assembly GCF_947563725.1). Classification (NCBI taxonomy): domain Eukaryota; kingdom Metazoa; phylum Arthropoda; class Arachnida; order Araneae; family Araneidae; genus Argiope; species Argiope bruennichi. The sequence goes on along the minus strand of NC_079154.1, from coordinate 69,493,428 downwards.
AATGATACATATTATCATAAATTTTAATTTAAAAAAAATCAATTTTTATAATCCTCTGCTCAGAATTGTAAAGGCAAAATAACATTATCACTATATATGATTTATAAAACATTTGCAACAAAAGAATAAAAAAAGTTTGGATAACAGGAAGTCAACATTAAAGTTACATAATTTTAAAAATAAATGATTGTAATTGTTTTAAAAAGTAGAAAGAGCAATAGCTTACCAATTGAGAGAACAATCAAAGGCACCCTTTGAAGCAACTGTGTATTACGAAAGAATTCCAAATATCCACATTTCTGAATATAATTATGCTGATAGTTTCGATAGCAATTTGTACCAAACATGATCAGCCAAAGAGCTGTATGAGAACAACTTAAAATAAAACATGAGTCTTCTTCAAAAAAGAAAGGTACAGCTATAGCAGAAGCAATCAAAGAAATCTGTAAAAGAATTTGCTATTTTAAACACACACAAAGAAACTATTACTTAAAATTTTACTTTTACATATTATATATTTACTATATTGTCAAATGATATATCTGGCATTGCTCAACAGTATGTTTTCATACTTTTATTAATACAAAAATTAGCTATTCAATTAACTGTCACACAGCTTTCATTAATACCATTCTTATGTTTAAGATATCAGTGAAAGTACCTGTTATATTCACAGTAAGGTGTTAGAGAAGTCTACATTAAATATGAAAGAAATCTGTTCAGTAGTTAGTATATCTATTTCTCAAATTATTTATGTATTTCATTACTATTTATACAAATTTATAGTTTTCTCAATTTCACATATTTTATTGTACATCAGAAACAAACCTACTGTAAGAAATATTTCTAGAACTATCACTCCTGTAACAGGTATTTTCTTAAAAGAAGGTTCTTCATTTGAAATTAGAACACTTGACACTAAAGATGCTTCATCTGTCTCATCATAAAGCTGAGCTGTATCTCTATCAAAGAAGTATCCCTAGAAAAAAAAAAAAAAAACATTATTTAATAAATTAAATGGCATTAGAAGAAATATATAACAGACATATATTTTTAAAAAATTAACCTACTTAAAAATTTGAAAATTAAATAATAAAATTTCTATGAATTCAATTTTGAGATCAAGCTTAAACATCAGATGAAATATGTGACTTTGAATACAGAATGAGATTTTGTTGTCAATAAATACTATTAAAATTTAAATTTTCTTAAAATAGCTTTAAATCTATTCTTCTATGGAAAAATATAAAATATATCAGCATCTATAATTTTCAAAAATGTCCCAAAGCAAATATTGTATTCATTAAAAATGATTATTCTAGACTAGCCAAGTGTAGACAAATGCAGGGGTGTTAATTTGCAGATGCAAAAATGGAATGAACATCCTAAAAAAAAACCTATTCAAATAGTGTATTACATTTCTTATATGGGAAAAAATACTGGAAATTTTAACACAATACTTTGCTTCTAAAATTGCAAGAAATTCTAAGAAATACAAATTTAATTAAATTACTAACATATATAATCTCTGTTCAAAATTTTAAATCAGTTCAATAATTAATTCATGCTTTTTACATAAGTATCAGAATAACATGTTGCAGCATAAATATAAAGGCAGAATAAAAACCTAATAATCTGTATTTTAGTAAAGATTTAAACAAGTGAAACTGCCAGATTTTTACTAATTTTTTCCCTTACCAAATTAGAAGAAATTATTTGTTCTAATCAAAAGCGTACATATTTATATACGAAGATAAATTTTTTCTTTTTAAAATTCTATTTATTATTTCATATAATGCTTAAAGATAATAATGGAAGTAACAAATAACAGCTGTTCTCCTCTTACACTTAAAATACAAAAAATTACATAATGATCAAATATTAATTTTAAAATTGAAATATCAATTATTAAAATCTAATAAAAAAATACTTGATTCAGAATAGCCAATCCTGCTTGAAGAGAATTAAAACTTTTAAAAGCTTTTGTGGAATCAAAATTCTACGAAAGAAGTTTCCTTCTTCAAGTTCTTTGAGCTGCTTCAAGAATTTTAATCTTTTTCTTTTCGTCTTTAATTCTTTGAACTGATACTCTGCTCTTTATTTTCTTCTCATATTTACATAATTTCTATTGTTTCTTCTTATATTCTTCATAATTAGCACACAAATTTTTTACACTTAAAATCAATTGTTTTGGCACTTTAAAATTATTCATTCAAATGTTGGTTTTCTTTTTTTAAATGCAGAAAAAAAAAAAAAAAAAAAAAAAAAAATTTTTTTTCTTGAAATGAAAGTTTATTCTTTCATATTCTCCCACAGACAATCTTTATTGATCAAAAATCCCCTCTTAACAACAATGTTGTCATGAGATAGTAAAAATTGTCATCTTTAAATAATGATATGGCATCATTGTAAGGTTTTGGGTTGAGTATAGGTTGAACCAAAATTTATTCACTCTGTTTTTTGAAAAATTAAAAAAAAAAAAAAAAAAACGATCATTCCGAAAATTTTATTAGAATTGCTGTTAACTTCTTATGATAATAAAATTCAAGTCTCCATATACTTGAAAGAAAACTGTCTGAAGTTGTTATAGGTGATTTTCTCTGACTTTTAGATATTTTTAAAAATTTCTGTAATTTTCCAGTTTTATTGCCAACCTTCAGCATCTATTCAAAGGTATTTGCATATTAACTGCATGCCATTTGAGAACTTTTGGCTTAACCTCATGTTACTAGGAAACTTTAAGCTTAACTACATACCATTGGCAAACATAGTCAATAGATTAATACAATGTCTTTGGTGACTAATCACTGGCATGTTGATGATACAATAAGTTCTCTATCAAATTATCAAATAAGGAAAATTATACATAGTCTTTTAATCTAAACATTGCTCAAAAAGTTACACATTTTGAAATGTCTAATCAACTTGAAAAAGGAATGTTAATAATGAAAGATATAAAGGATCTCAATCATTTCCATTATAATCTGTCATTTACAGATGAATTTTATCATTCTAATAAAAAAAATAAATCAAAGAAGCCATAACAAGAACGTATAATTAAGCTAAATTCTGACTCTCCAATTCATATTTGTGGAATACAATTATCAATCTTGTCACAAAATGAAGGCCATGTACAAGATAAAATGTCAATGCAAACCAAATGAAAGAAAAGCTACTTACAAATATTTAAAAAAAGTAAACGTGAAAACGCACTCATCAAAACAGTAATTATGAAAAAAAAAAAAAAAATGAAACAATAAATGTTATGACAATTATTTGCAATACATCTGAAAAGTCTCACATAAAAACAATTACAGCATTAACACGTTAAGCTCATTGAATAATAAAAGATTACATGCAAAAGTAGTTAGACATCTACTTGCATATGTATCACGCGGTTTTTGACGCATTTTAACAAGTTAGAATACAACTTACACCGCCGGATCCACTTCTATTTTCATTCCCTAAACTAACCATGCCGTAACCAAATTTCTTAAACCAGTTATATACAATGCCTAAAATATAAGTAATTTGCAGTTACATAGTCTTATCAAGCATTACAAAATAACTTGTCAACAACAGTTGGAAAAAAATACAAACATTTCCATTTCCACTTCAAACATGCATGACAATCGGCGATTACGATTAAAATATAGAACGGAGCGATGATCATCCTCAGAACGTACGCATATATTTGAGTCTTCAAAATGCTAACTGCGATTCAAATTTAGAGCATTTAAATCACGTGGTAGTGGTTCAATAAATCTGCTAATGATTTTCTATAATGAAAATATGGGGTTCAGTCCCCTAGTGGTAAGGTGATCAGAGAGTTTCAGACATGAACAAGATTTCACCAAAGATCTACTTTTCTTTCCTCCCGTCTCTAGCGAAAGCTAAACCCAACTTTGCTAAATCCAAAATGCTTTCTCCTCCCTCATTGAGGCAATATGGAAGCTTGGAAAAAAGGAAACGCAAGTGAAACTTTATCTTCTTATTTGATCAAGGTTCAAATTACGAGATCCATCTTAAATTAGTCTAGATATTTCTTTGAAATAGGAAGCTAACATAACTAATCTCTGAATGAAAATAAATTTAATCTATAGGATCGACGGATTTCATTATCTTGATATTTAATGTAATATTATAGAAAAACATACTGGTATTAAAAATATTTTTAAAAGTTTATTACATGCTTTTAATCCATCAATATTAATATAAATAAAAGTCTGAGTTCCATGATATCTCTTCTTAAATAAAAAATGCAACGAAATTTTGCATACTTATTTTTTTAAGACAACAGAAAAAAAATGCTGTCAATTTTTCTGTGATCAATTTAAGATAATGAAAATGTAACATGACACTATCAATAAAGAACAGAATACCAGATGTCGATAATTAACTTTATCATTACATTTTTAGACATAAATGGTCAATCCTACAAAAATGTTAGTGCAAGCACAAATGAATGCACAGAAGTTTCATAAGTTGCTTACAATGTGATCATTATTTCATGCTTAATATACGTAACTTGATTACAGTATGATCTACAGTGATATGTTTTTGATCGGGACCGATGTTGCTTATGTACAAATAATTTTATTTTACAAACCCACAAAATTTTCTATATTTTAAACTTTATTTTTGAAGTAACCCAAATACCAAAAGTAACACCAGATTAAATATAGTGAACGTGGAGATCATGCTGTAGGAAATGCAAGACTGATAAAGCAATCTTTTATAAAATGACAACGCAGCAATCGTTGAATCTCACATGTAAAGTGAGGAGGTGTACCATTTTATTGGAAGATGATGCTTTCCTTGTTGGAGTGCTTCCGACCATGTTACCGGAGCTCTAAAATGACTTTCCCTCACAACATGATCCGATAACTTATTGTAGTTGCGGAATGAGTTTTTAATCCTTGAAGAAAGATTTTCTCAGAGAAAAATAGCTCAGTTAAAAAAAGGTTGTAATAAGGCCTATCCATATAGTAACATATAGAGGCAAGTAATTTTAGACGACCAAATGTGGGAGGTTTGTGTGTTAACCATTTTATACATGTAAAAGTGAATTTTATCAGTACATAGGATCAGTACATAGGAATTCCGATGAGTCTTTATCTGTGTCAAGAATGTCAAAGCGAATGTTTCGCGATCATTATCAACAAGTTTTAATTCTTGTTAGTGGCGAATCTGATACGAACAGAGTTTGAGTACAATCCACAAGTATCTCTATCCCTTAATTTATAGCAAATCCAATTGCCCTTTACGACGTAGATCTTTCTACTGTATTAGTTAACATTGCTCTTTCAAGAACGGTGGTTGTGACATCATCTTCACTTGCGATATCTGTTTTTCCCCTCGACCTACTTGAACTGCAAAGCTATTAGTTTCCCCGAAATGCTTGACCATTCGCGGATATACATCATTTCATGAACCTGAAAGTAAAATCTTCTGTTTATAAACCGATTCAATGAAACTATTTGACAGCATTATTTGCTTCTAATAGTAAAGTATGCTTCGACGACGAGAGAATATCGTAGTGGTCTAAGAATGTCCAGAATTTGTTCACCCTGCTTTTTATTTTCTCATACACGAAGTGTGAAAAGAAAAAGCATTGTAATCGTCAAAAAATTCGAACTCAAGATTTCGCCATTCCCCTTGTTTTAGAATTTCGAGAATTCGACAATACATTTTTAGAATTATGTCTGTGAGTTTACGAACACAATAACTCAAAACCGGGTTGAGCTAGAAGGGTGAAATATTATATATGGTTTTTACACCAAAGTTGAGCCGGCGTCCTGGCATAGGGATAGCGTGTCTTCCCCGTGATCTGGGCGTCCCGGTTTGGGCATGGTTGTTCTTCCATTGTTCTATCTGTGAGTTGTGTGAATGTGCCCTCCGGTAAAAAGGGGTTATGCAAGCGAATGAGTGATGCGTGAGTAGCAAAGTCGTACTCTTGGCCCTAGTTGGTGCTACTATAAAAACAAGAGACGCTCCCCCACCGGCTTAAATCGCTGTCTTCGTATCAGCGGGCTTGTCCGTGGCAAGTGCCATAAGAAAAAAACAACAATACCAAAGTTGAAGATTTCTGACAAATCTTGAACTAAATTATGAGGAGGAAATCTGGCTGGATGTCTGAACACAATTTGTTACGATAATTATACAATGAAAAGAACTGTCTCGATCTATCTGGATAAAATTTGGTGCACAAATTTAAAATGTAGAACCCTTATCAAATTTCAGACCAAATCCGTCAAGGCTTTCAGTATGTACTTTTGCATACATGTAAACGCATTAATTGAAAAGCACTTTGCCATAAATTATTGAAGCCCGGTATGTGATCTCTTGACTACAATTGCAATTCATTTAAATTTTGGTTTCAATCGATCGAAAAAATTCGTCTGAAATATATTTTAAATTCTTTGGCTCTTTTGTAACAACCACATGCCACGATTAATCGCCAAAAAAGTCGTCAAAGATAGTAGCTTAATAAGTTGATTTATAATTATTGTTCGCCACTAACATGCGATTAATATACAAGCATAAATTTTCTTTACTTTGCCAAATATCCATAGTTTTACGATAATGTAGAAGGATGACATTTTTATTAGAGTGTTCACGATAATGGTTCGAGAAGGCCATTCTCGCTTGTGATTGGTTACGACGATCATTTAGTAATTCAAACTTTTTTTCTCCAATACTGCGAGCCCAGACGAATATTTTAATCCTCACCTAATTAGCACGGTTTGTGTGTAATAATAAAGTAATAATAATAAATAAGTAATAAGTTTGTGTGTAATAAATAAGTAATAATAAAGTTATTTACCAATACCTCGTATTCTGTTCTTATTTTGTTATAACATGTTGCATTTTTTAAATCTTAAATCAATCAAAGAACCATATGTTGTTAAGAATTCAGTTAACCACGTGATCTTCCTGGGCGGAGCTAGCTGCAAATCATGTAAATATCACGTGGTCTCCCTGTTTATGTTAGTATTCCCCACCATCACCAGAAGCGAACTTGACTCCTGTACTAGGGGAAGTGTGATCTCGACTCTCTCCCGAGAAATTTTATGTGTAGTTCTCTAGACTTGCTACACTATGGCGTATTCATGCCTTTTGTTGTTGATGTTACCAATAAACGACATAAAAGACAACCTGTGTCTTCAAGTCATTTCACCCAGACTACAATCTTCACTATCGAATAAATTATTGTGTAATTAAGAAAAGCAACAGTAATTTATTTATATATGTTCGCCTAGCGGCCTCTGTTTGATCTAATTTTTTTGTTCCCTTTAAATTTTTTTATAATCTCATGTATATATACTTCTTTCCAAATATAAAAGTTTTATATTCACTGCTTTTCTAGCCAAGGTTTCTTAAACGGAGATACTTTAATTTGAATCCTTCTATGTATTAGAAAATGATATAAATGTAACTAAAAATCCATATTTCTTAATTGACAGTTGAAAAGTAATGAAAGAGAGATAAAACGTACATTTCATTATTCTAATTTTTAAAAAATGTAAAGCTGAAAATAGATATTGTAACAATGTGAACGAACCTTTTGTTCTCATCATTATCAATAACATTTGAAAGGCGAGAACTATAGGGCGCAGGTCATTTAGTAACTGCTATTTTATTTGAAACTTTTGGCAGCTGCCAAATTTCCAATTTTATTATTTAAGAACATCCGCACTTGTTTTTTATCTGGTAAATTACATGTTGGAGGTATTTTAAAGGAAAATTAATCAACTTTATATAATACTATCTTTAGTTTGCTTTATTATAATATTTAACCCTTCCCTAATTTTTCTTGCAATTGATTAGTTAGATCTTTTGTTTTCCTTTTATCTTAAATTTTTACAGCCTGCCCTAAAACTTAATAGTTACTTTGAAATTACGTGTAAAGTATCAAAACGGGGGGAAAAATGCAGGTTGTTAAATTTTTCATCTAAAGCAGCCGAATTATTTATTCTCCAGATGAGGTAAAGAGAATCTGAAAAATAACTATTATCAAGTTTTTGCTTTTATTTAAAAGACATATATTATTAATCTGAGAGGAAATGTTTAAGTTAAAAGGTCATAATTACCAAGAAACGTTATACGAGTTGAAAGGCCATATCCTATCGTGCTGCCATCTATAGTTTTGAAAGGAAGTAAGATGATGCTTTTCAATAGTTTTTCCGATTTTCAAAGTGAAAAGATTGTTTGTTTTAAAGGAAAATTTTAAAATTTACCCTTCTTGTTAGCACCACCCCGGAAGAAGTTAATCAAGTTAGGAATAAAATTTAAAAAGAATGAAAAGATATTTAATTTTTCAATTAGCTTTAAATTTTTATGAGTAAATAAAATTAATTAATTTTATTTAATAATTAAATAAAATTAATTTTATGTGTCCATTTAAAAGTTAAAAATTTTATGAGTTCACTTAAATAGAAGAAAACATCTAAATACAATTTTAAATAGAAGAAAATGGCATGTAAAAATTTCAGATCGATATCTGCATTACTTTTTGAGAAATTTAAATTGAATTCAAATTAATTTAAAACAATTAAAATAAACACGTACATGCGAAATTGTATATGCATTATTTTAATGGTATGTATTTCGTATAGAATAATCAATAATGATATTGTTACAATATTACTCTCTCATTATGCTAATTTTTTTCCTTATAAAAATTTCAATTGCCATTCTCTCCTTCTGTCATCATAAAATTGTAAAAGCATAAAAACACTAATAATGATAAAACTTTCATTCTCATCAAATTTGATACAACATCAGCAATTGATATAATTAGGAGAGAGATAATTTCACAAATTTCTTCGCCTTGATACCAAAAAACAAAACAACCACAACAACAACAAAAAAACAGCTCAATGATCTTATTATCTTTGTGTTAGACAAATTTTCCGCATTATGAAGAAATTTTTAATTGATAATAAAACAATCATTTTGAGGTATTCTTTCCATAAGGCAGCGTGCAAAGCTAACTTCTCTTTTCAATGCTTGAAGACCGGATTGTCTAAATGAAATCAAAGATATTTTATTAGTTGAAATTTAGATCTTTCAACCATCCTACAAATTTCAGTTTACTCTTTATAAAATAATCTAATGGTAGAAATTAAAAAACGTTTAGAAAAATGTGAAACAATTGATTTCTCCAATATCAGACGATCACTTGAATGTCGCTTTAAAACAAATGACTTTAAAATTCCATGGAAACAATATATTAAAATCCTTGAACATATTTTTCTTTGTACTTAACTTTTAAGCATAATTTGACATCTGAAAAAAGAAGTTCAATTTTTAAAAAGTAGAAAGTGCTCAAATTCTTTGCAGTAGACAAATAGGGATGTCTGTCTTTTCATTTAGTTAACGTAATTATACAACCATTAGAGGTAAGCTTGAATGCAGGCGTTCTGGATATTTAACAACTAGTATGAGCAATTCATCTATTTTGGAAATCCTGTGCTGTACTGTTCTTCACTTTGTACTGCAAAAAAGTCTATAAAAAGTATCCCGGTTTTTATCCTTTTCAAAGAGACCTCTGTATCTATTTTTGAAAGGCTAGTTGTACGTTTCCTCATAAATATTTAGCATTTGATTTCTCTGCTGTTTAGTTTCAGTGCTTTATCTCTTCACAACCCCCAAGACTTAAAAGATCCATTCCCTTAAAAAATTTCCAGATCTCATTAATAAACGGAATTTCCTACCTAATTGCTGCATTCTAAATTTTATCCATTACAGTATTATGAAAAAAAAAATATTTTGTCTTGATTCCACTCTTTTCCAAATCAAAAACATGCTAGAATTAATTATCGAAAACCTATATCTAAAGCATAAATGGTATAATAAGATGGATAAAACGCTTTTAGCGTATAACTCATCCTAATCGAACAACAAAGATGTTTTCAAATACGACTACACGGTAAACAGTGTCTGCTTCTGTTTCAGCTTATTATAGCAGATTTACTGAAAAAGCTTTTGGAAAATGCATGTAATTAATATTTTCTTTAATCAACCAAAACAACTCATCTTATTAATCGAGAATTCATCTATTTTAACCCCTTGAAGAGTCATAGGAAGTATGATTTCCATCAAATTCATCAATCTTTGTATGAAATAATGTAAGCTGACATAAGTTCAGAGAAATTTTCAATAAAAGAGAAGCTTAAATGCTTCAGTTCCTTATCTCACACAAAATGGTGTATCTTGATTTATTATTTAGTTATTAATTAACCAAATGATTTAATTAATTTTATTTAAATTATTTATTACTCTAAATGAATCATTTTTCTTAAGTTAATCTCAGTCTTAAAAATATTTTAATATATCATGATTAGAAAAAAAAATGGATCATTAAAATGTTAAAAGCCCTTCAGTATGCATCGTAACACGTCATCAATTTTGGCACAAGAAATTTCGAAAGCTACCAAAAAAATTATCTCCACTGAATACATTTAGATTGCAGATATTTTCGGAATCGCCAGAGGCTTACTGTTTGATATTCTAGCTTGCACAAAAATAAATATAAGTATATCTAAATGGATACCATTATTTTGAAAATAAAGTAGATCGAAACAGAAGCAATATGGAAGAATTCGAAAAATTACAAAGAATTTATGTATTTCAGTAGCATCAAACCTTAACATCGTTTAATGCCTTACAGAAGAAACATGAATGTCCTACTAACCCGTTTTCCGAACCAAAAAAATCTTACCAAAACAAAGCTATTCAAATAACATTAAACTTTTTTCATTGTTGCGATACTTGCAAGAAAGATGAAACTTTGGAATTTATTTTCATTAGTGCGTAAAACATGAAACCCGCGAGATATTTTAAGCTGAGAATTTGTTTGTATTCTTCTATATTCATTTTAAAATTATATCACGTTTTTCTTTCAAATCCTTACTTTTATGTAATGCCGGCAAATTTTAGCAAAGAAACAGTAAACAAATAATTATCAATTTTTAACTATTTATAATTGAAAATTAGATTCCACAATAAATGTTTTTGATTTTTCCAAATTGGAATTTGATAGATACAAATTCCAATGCAAATTCCATAAAGGCGCCCCATTCTTTTTTTTTATACTTCCAATTGCATATTTTTCCCTATAGGATTTTATGCCAGAGTGATCAAATATTGAATTTGAAATCATATTTAATTAATAATACATAAAGCAATTTTGAACTAACATGATGTAACAGTTACATCTATCAAATTAATGGTAAACTATTTCATTGTCTATCAATTTTAATTTAGATATTGACTTTAAGTTTTAGTACTCTGAAAGTATTAAATGCCACAAATAATCAAGAAATAAACTGGGAAATACAAATAAAGCACAAAAAATATATCACTTTATAAATTTAATTTTCATACATAAACAAAAGAAAAATACGCTGAATGCTTTGCAGTTATTGAAGTTAATAATTTAATCTTATTATTTAACTTTAAAAAATATTAGGCCATTTTCGAAGATTTCGATTTAATTAAAATTACTAATCACTAGTCAACAGGAATTTAATTTAAATTATAATAATTGCACATTGCTTAGCAAAATAAAAAATACGTATTTGAGGTATTTTATTACATTTAATTGAATATGCAAATTAGTTCCTGCAGATGCGTTTAGCTTTAAAATAAGTAATATTACCATATGAAAAATGCACAAATTGCAAGCAAATAAGAAAAAAAAAAAAAAAAAAAAAACATAACAACCGTCTAAATCATTCATGTACATAAAAAAATATATGGCATGCCAAATTTATTTCTAATTATATGTTCGTAGCAACGTGCACAGGGGAAAAAACTGCTGCATCCATAAGATATGAAAAACGTAAAAGATTACATTTTTAATAAAAAAAAGCGAAACGTAACGATTTTTTTAGTCATTAAAATGTTTATGTTTCCAACGGTTATCACATTAATTGCAATTTTGAGATGATTAGAAAATACATATTTGATTTAGTTATATAGCATGAATGAGTAAAATCAATTAATAGCTGTCGATATTTCAACTCTGGGAATAAGAAGCATTGGCATTTTGTAGTTAAATGCATATTCAAAATAATTATAGATTTAGAAGCTATGAAAATCTCTTAAATAATTTATCTGCATTTAATACCTATCAAAAGCAAAATCACCTTTGCTTAAAATCATACTGAGTTCTAGTAAAAGAAAATATATTATTCGTAAATCATGGAATCACCTATCGCCTTTTCATGACTTATGAGAAAAATAATTAATTAATTAAAGTAATTCTTGATTAAAATTTCCCCGAAATAAATCAACTTCTTTCAATAAATGATTGGAATATTTGATGAAATTAAGAAATAGTTGTAATTGTGATATTGTTGCAAATCATTTTTAAAGAATGTTGAAAATATGGAACAACAGTTTATATCATTAAAGGGATAATTTTTGAAATTTTTAAATGATGTAAAAGTTTGCTTCTTTGAAGTAATATTTTTGGAATTTGTCATCTCTTCCCCCCCCCAGAAAACAACCCCTACAAAATTTCGCTTACTTTTAAATTAATTACATTAAATGATCGGAAAAATCGCTTAAAAGTGCAAATCCGTATCTTTCAAAGCACACCCCAAATATAAGAACTTTAAGACATATAGTCAGCTTTGTAATGCACCATAAGACAAACAAACGACACGCATTCATTTGTAATATTAATAGCTACACAATTTGCATTAAATATTCGGGAGGCTATTTCATCTGAATCGCAGCATAAGGAAATTTATTTATTTGCCATAAACTTCAGAAGATACTGGTATCGAATCAATATGGACATGAAAGCTATAACATTTTATCTCTTTGGTTGCCATGAGAAATTTTGACATATTCTGTGTAATTGATTAGAACATTTTCTTCCTAATTCTATAAAATTTGCCTAAGTATATTCCTTTTCCCTAACTATGAGACAGAAATCTTTGAAGAAAATCTAAAAGAGCTTTCTCCTTCAAAGGTTGTGGTTTTGGTCATCAATTCTATAAAACATATTTTTAAAATTTTGTTTTGAGAAACAATACAAAAACAATTTGCCTTTAATTAAGTTCTAGGTTGAAAAAAAAAGATTATCGGATGCTATATGCTTTATCACACTTTAATATAACCATTCAAATTTTTAGCAATCTAAGGAACTATTTAAGAATTTTTTTTAATCATTTGCCATTAATTAAATCAAAAACTATCATAAATTACTAATTATTAATCAAAAACAATTTAAGAAAAATGTACCTTTTCTCTTAAAAACAATTAAAAGATTTCTCATTTCTGTTCTTCCCAGTTATAGCGACCAGAGCATTTGATTTGTATGTCCCATAATTAATAATAGTATTTAGCCTTTAAATATTACCATGTTCAAAAAGGGTGGAAAAATGGTGTATGTTATAGAAAAACCTTTAAAAACCTACAAGCAAATTATTGCCAATAAATTAAAAATGATTACTTACAATAAAACGGTAAAATTGCATTTATAATATCATAAAGTAGTCAACATACGCATCATAATGTGTCACAAACATAGTTTCATAAACCAATCTATTACGATATAAAGATATGGAGAAATGAATTCTGATAAGAATTTATTATATCGCAACGGGAATGTATAACATTTATTACTAGTTTGCAAAACGAATAAAATGCTTAGAAGCCAGCTGATGATTAAACAACAGTTTAAAACATTAAGAATATTCAAATAAGAATTCAAATAAATATTATATTTACAAAAGTCAACTTAAGGGATATATTGCAACAGTAATTATGCACATGTAATTGGGAATTGAATTACGGAAACTGCTATCAATACGATTAATTGAATAATAAGGAATGTATTACAGCAACTGGCATTTCATTAGATTTTCAAGGACAACAAGGTAAATAAAAATATTTAGATTTAAATTATTGACACTTTGCAATTCTTTGTTAGGGTTGCCATTTGAGAAAATATATCATTTTAATAATTTTTGGAATTTTTATGATTAAAATTATTTGCTTCTCTATATATTTAAAATAACAAGGAGAAATTAATGAACCTATTGTACAGATCCAAGCACAAATCCAATTTCGCAGATTTTGATTTCATACCAAAGCTTATGATATCATAATCAAGAATAAGCATTATTATTTATTAATAGCATAATAAGATATTTTTCAACATCCCCTTCTCCAAAAATGTAGATAATAGTATATGCAATTCCTGACTCATCATTAAAACTTTCATTTTTTTAAGGCAAATGCCATAATATATAGATCACAATTACGAATTTGTGCCTACGTACTAAAGTCAGTATGAGTTTAGTTTTTAAATCTTCTGTTTAAAAGCTAGATGGTTTATTATCTCTTACAAAGCGATTTATTATATTTAAAAAATGGAATTGTAATTCGCGTAAAAAGTATTAGATCCTTTTTAAATGACATTAAAGCTTTTATTTATAAAAAGCATAGTTATTGTTTAATTAAAACAAGCAAAGAAATATTAATTAAAACAAGCAAGGAAACTAGACTAACTATGGATTACTTTATGAGAATGGTATGATTATATGAAAATTCAGCAAATTCTGTAAAATATTCTTTTAAAATTATTTTCTCGCTCTGCTGCATTGAAATTAAATAATCACCAATTTTTTCCCATTGCTATAATTAAAACGAGACAGAAAAAGAAATAAAGAAATAAATAAAAGAAAGAATAAAAAATAATAACAAGACAGAGTACTGTCGCAACAATTAGTGTTCTGATTTCGCCAATTTTTGTTTCATATGAAAATATATGACTAAATATATCATCGTATTATTATAATAACAGTTTTTCAACTGAATTTGACTGTTCAATTGAATTTTTATCAACTGAATTTTTTGTTTATTAAAATTATGTTAAGAATATTTTTATCAAATGCAAATTTAACAGTTGTAGAAATTTCAGAAGATAGATAATTCTCTATACGATGAGTTTGCACCAGTAAATGATGGTAACCTCTGACTCATATAATATTGGCCATCATTTTAGCTTCCAAGAGAAAAAAAAAGATTAAATTATTTTCTGGCCATTGCACTTTGAAAACAAATTTTCTTGATTTCTTAAACAAATCAGTTTTATTTTCATCTGATTCATCAGGAATAAGGTTATATTTAATTTTAAGTAATTTTTAATATACAACTTGATAATCGGTGCCTCCATTAACAAATAATTTTTACGCATCAGATTGTGAATTTAAGCAATTTTTGTGACAGTCATTAAAATTGTAATATTTGAAAAATTTTATACCTGCTTATTGTATATATGAATCTTCATAATGGAGTAAATTGTGATAGTATCAAAGTGCCTTAAAATTTATGTATCTGGCTAAAGGAATTTCAAATTGTACGGTGTTGTTTTATAGTAATAAAAGTTCACTTTCTGATTCCTCATATAAACCATGTTGATAAGAAGTAGAATTTTTCTTTTTTAGTTTTGGACAATGGAAGAAATTAAAACCTTAAATATTTGAGTTTTATTACAACAATGGAAATTATAGTTGAAGATCACAAGAAATAAATTTTCAAAAATTATCCAAATTCCCCAAACAATTGACACGACAACTAAAATCGTAAAATCGTATAATTTTCTGTGTGTTCACAGCAGAAAAAGTCCAAAATTTCTTGCAATTAATAACTAATTAAAATTTCAAAAAATCAAAGTAAAATTGAAAAGATTTAAGTAAAACTATCTGTTTTATACAGTGCTAACACACACACACACACACACACACACACACACACACACACACACACACACACACACACACACACACACACACACACACACACACACACACACACACACACACACACACACACACCTTAATTATTAGTAGAGTTATAGCTTTTTTTCCTTCACTTCACGACCATTTTGTCGCATAATGTTCACATATTACCTTGCACTGTTAACCTAACCTAATCTTCATAACAATTCAAGACAAAGGAGAAAAGTTTTATTATCATATATGGAAAGTCATTGACATAATAATTGGAGAAAAGTGCACAGAATTTGATAAAAATCAAGTTATTTCGGTAGGGATTGAGTAAGAAAATTATGCAAGTCGTATCTTCTCGAGGCAGTTATAATTACAAAATTCAAATTTATTTTTTTCATTTTATACGAAACTGAAAATAGATTTTGAATCAGAGAACATCCGTTTCGATTCTAAATTTACCATTCTGGAACGTGATGAGCCATCTCATTAGGGTTGTCGCAACAAGAATGAACGCTAGAACACGGCATATTATAGTTTATTTGTATTCAGCAAGCATCTTAAAAGATGGAAATTCATAAAAGAAAATTACGACTTCGTGCAGTGCTTTTTATCACGGATGCAGTTACTTTCGTTCCACTTTATGGCTTATTTATGAGAAAGTTTGTATAGATTTAGCAGTAAAGATACGAAAATCAGAGAAATAGACAAGTCTCTAAGATATCGTCTGTACAGAGATATGAGAGAAGAAAATTTTTTTTTGAGGGTGACGGCTCATGGCTAGTTAGTGCAAATATTCAGCTATCTTTTTAAAATAAATTTGTATAAAATAATGTTTTAAAACATTTCTATTTATTTCATGGAAATTTGAAAAATCGAATTTTAAATGTAGATCTTTCATTCACTGAATGATGCCACAGATTTCTCAAATTTTGAACATTTGTTTATTGTAGATGACATTATATATTGTAGATATTAATAATTTCAGAATTTAATTATCAATTAATTCATTGAATTATTCATATTAGTGGCGTTCTTTGGTTGTGAAATTGATAAAAATTCATTTCAGAATATTTATATTAATGAATTTTAAATTAAATACTAAGTATTAGTGAAAAAAATAAATTTAAAAAATAGTATTTGATACTCTATTAAAAGAGGTATAAATAAATGTCTTTGTTTTATTTTCTTTGCTTAGTTTCCATGCCGAAAAAAAGACGAAAACCGAGGTTATTTAAGATGAGTTTTGTTATCATCTCCTCTATTTAGCATATAAAATAACCATAAGTTCTGAGCCCTTATACCCAATTAGAAAAGCGTATTATCTTTGAAAACTTTTAATTTTCTGTCATTTTACTTAAATACCTTTAATTTTTTAAACATCTTGAGAATAAAAGTTTGTTAAAAGCTTAATTTTCTTTTAAATACAGTGAATTGATTCCTTAATTTTGTACTCCCAGACAACTGCGCCCAGGTCAAATACCCAGCATGCCCCACCGTAGTCACACTTCTGTTTATTAAACCATCGCAACACCACAATAACGCTTCGTGGATCAGTACTCCAAAGAGGTAAACGTGTGATCACGTGTGGCCGCTTCTCTTTTTATAATTTCTCAGAAGGATATGGAATTCTCTAGAAGGATTTGTGGATCTCGGCTTCAAATAGAGCTATTGCCTATGTTTACCTATGTACCTAAGAGATACCTAATGTTTGTATTTGGAAAATTATTCTCAAACTCATTCTCGTGGACTGTAAATTTAAACTCAGTTTATTTTATGCTCACATTTCTTAAGATAAAAAACATGACGTTCACATCATGCTGCTCACATATTACACTGAAAGTTGTTGCAACAGCGCTTGCCATTGGTTGCGGAACATTCCGCCCCACGTTGCAATGTTTACATTCAAGCAATAAATCATATAGTTATTTCAAATGTAAATAGAAAATTAACACAATACAATAACATTAAATAATTCACAAAGAAACAGTAATATAAGATTACTACTATAAGAACACTCGATTACACATTATTAGTTAAAATACAGACTTGTGAAATGGGTCGTCTGTAAACTCCAGTTTGAGTTTTCACTTTAATTACTCTGACCCGTTTGTCTTCACCAAAATAAAATTCAATTATTCTTCCTAATGCCCCTTTTTGCGGCGGTAGGGTTTCATCCTTAAGAAGCACTAACTCATTGACTTTCACATTATCTTTTACTACCATCCACTTGGACCTCTGTTGCAAATTATTTAAATACTGTATATGCCATTTTTTCCAAAGAACTTGTATTATTTTTGTCAGTCTTTTCCAATTAGACAAACGGTTGTCTTTAATCTCAATTAAATTTGGCTCTATATCAGCATTTAATGGTCTGCCAATTAAGAAATGGGCAGGAGTTAACACATCATACATATCAGAATCGGACGACAGAGGCACAAGTGGTCTTGAATTTATAATTCCCTCTAACAATTGTTAGGAATTCTTCATAGCTCAATCTAGTATTGCCTAAAACTATTTTGAAATGATATTTAAAAGCTTTTACTCCGCTTTCCCAGAGGCCGCCAAAATTAGGAGCTCTCGGTGGCAGAAAGTTCCAATTAATTCCTTCAGATGACATATAAGTAGCAAGGCAATAGTCTGGGTTCATAACTAAATTATATAACTTACAAAGCTCTTTGTTTGCTCCAATGAAATTTGTGGCGTTATCAGAAAATAACTTCGAACATAAACCTCTGCGAGCCACAAATCTTTTTAAGCATACTACGAAAGCCTCTGATGTCAAGTCAGTGACAATTTCGAGGTGAACGGCTTTTGTGGCTAAGCATACAAAAATGCACACATAAATTTTGTGATAAATTCTTTTCATTTGGTGTTTGTGCTTAACAAAGAATGGGCCACAAAAATCAACATCTGAGCAGTTAAATGGGAAGTCAGGAGTCACACGCTCTCTCGGTAACTCGCCCATTAATTATTCCACACCCATGGGTTTAACTCGAAAACACTTAATGCAATCGTGCACGACTTTCCTACATGTTGCCTTACCCTGAACAGGCCAGAACTTTTGTCTAACATAATGTAGCAAGGCAGTAGGGCTTAAATGAAAATATCGCTTATGATAGGATTCTAAAATAAGTTTAGTTAATTTATGACTTTTCGGCAGAATAACTGGGAATTTACTATTAAAACTTACATTAGCATACTTGATTCTGCCATTTACTTTAAGTATTCCCTCTCTGTCAATAAAGGGATTTAAACACCTTATCTTACTTTTAATCGGAATACTTTTTTGTTGAGTTAAAAATCTTAGCTCCTCAGAAAACTCTATTCGCTGATTTTCCTTCACAATAAAAAGTTCAGCCTTGTGGATCTCTTCTGTTGTTAATGGTCCCAATTTCCTTTCAGCTGGGTACTTCAAGTTGTGGAAGAATCTGAAAAGATAACTTACAGCATGCAAAATTTTTAGATAATTATTACTAATAGGTAAGTCACTTTGCCCTGCATTTTTAAGTTCACAAGTAAATTCGTCTTTTATGACAGATGTAGGAATTTCCCGATTGGGATACTCTCGATCAGACAGGAAAGTAGGTCCCTCGAACCACAGTCTGCACTGATGAAGTTTATCGGGATCGAGTCTTCTTGAGATGACGTCAGCAGGATTCTCAGAAGAAGGGACATATGTCCAATCGTCAATGCAAGTGAGGCCTTGAATTTGGGTTACACGGTTTGCCTCAAATGTTTTAAGAAGAAATGGTTCTTTGCGAATCCATGAAAGAACGATCATTCTATCGCTCCATAGTTAGGTGTGGGATATTGGTAATTTGAGAGCATATATCACCTTTTACACTAACTTGGCTAGAAGCACTGAAGCGCAAAGCTCCAATCTTGGGATGGTAACTCTTTTTAATGGAGACACTCTCAACTTACTGGCAAACAATTTGATTGATGTGTGACCATCTTTAATACACTTATAGTAGAAAACTGCACCATAAGAGGCTTCTGATGCGTCAGCAAACCCATGGATTTCTATCACGTCAGCTCCCTCAGTAAGTATACATCTTTCAAATTCAATGCTACTAACACTCTGTAATGATTCGACGAACTTTTTCCACTCTTTAGTTAGTTTCTCAGGCAATACCTCATGCCAGTCCAGCTTCAAAGACCATAAATGTTGTAAAAATGTTTTTGCCTTTGTCTCTGCAGGTCCTAGTAATCCAAGAGGATCGAAGAGTCTTCCTATAGTGGATAAAACGCAACGTTTTGTGACTTGGCCGTCTTTACCTTGAGACGCCTTGAAATCGACTTTCAAGTAAAGGCTGTCTCTTTCTGGTATTCCAAGAAACTCCTAGAACTTGCGTTTCCTCGGAGTATGTAAAATTATAGATTTCTTCTCTACTTGACACTAACTCATCACAATTACTATGCCATTTATGCAGTTAGTTGCATGCCAGACTTTTCCAAAATATCAATTAACTGCCTTTGAAGTTCGTTAGTGGTAACTAAATTATAAAAACCGGTTAACACATCATCCATATAAAAGTCTCCCTCTAACACTGGGGAAGCTAATAGATAGTTCTCGCACTCATCTCTAGATAATTGAAGTAGGACTCTTGTTGCGAGATAAGGTGCACTTACTGTTCCATAAGTAACAGTTTTGAGCTCATAGGTTTTAACTGGTTCACTCACTCCTTCTTTCCAAAGAATTCTCATAATGTTTGGCTCGGATCAATTAAAATCATCCTATACATATGTTTAATGTCAGCCACGAATGCATAAATATGTTTACGTATGTATATGTTATTAAACAAGTCTTCCTGAATAACCCCACCGTTTTACTGTAAGGAGTTAAGAGAATTCCCTAATGTTGTTTGTGAGGAGGCATTGAAAACCACTCTAAGCTTTGTAGTACTTTTATCAGGGCGCCAGACTCCTAAATGTGGTATATAATATGTGCCTTTTTTTTTTCTTCACACTCCAAAATCTCTGTCATGTGACCCAAATTTTCGTACTCACGTAAAAATTCCTTATATAATGCTAAATACTCAGGTTCCTTTAAAAACCGATTCCACAACGAATTAAATTTTTTAAGGGCAATATCTCTAGATTTCCCTAAACACAGTGGGTCATCTTTTAATGACATTTTTACAACGTACCTTCCTGTACTATCTCTTTTAACGTTTTTTTTAAAGAGCTTTTCGCAAATTATTGTTTCTTCATTTTTGGTACCTCAATCTGCACGTTTTCTAATTCCCAGAATTTCTGTACAGTTTCATTTAAAGTAGCATTATTCTCAATGAAGCCGTAATGTACCCTTCTCTGAGTTTCAACGGGAACACTTCCACTAGCTACTTATCCAAAAACAGTATTTTGGAAAATTAGATTGTTATTAGCCGGACAAATCTGACCTGGCCGCAACAATTCATAAAAATATTCAGCACTTAAAAGCAAATCTACATGACCTGGCACATTAAAGTTCTCATCTGCAAGTTTTATATATTTTAATTGTGGCATATTAATCTTTAATATTTTTGACGGCATGAAATCGGTAATTTTAGATACAATCAAAAAATCCAACTCTTTTACAAAGTTTCTTTCGAAGTTAGAAATTGCAGCATTAACAACATATTTAATTTTTGTGCATGTATCTCCGATACCACAAACTGTTATATTCGTTTTCTTTCTTTTTAAATTAAGACTATTCGCACCGTCTGAGGTCATTAATTATTCATTGCTCCTTGATCTAAAATCGCGCGCACTGGATAAGTATTTCCTCTATCATCACTTAGTAAGCAATTCACAGTACTCAGCAAAACAGTTTTTGATTGATTTATTACTCTCGTAGAGAGTACTGAATTATTGTTTTGAGAAGTAATAGCTGGTTGAAACATCGGAGCATTTGGTGAAAGCTCAGACTCTCGATTGGGGGGGGGGGACTGCAGATTCTCGAAGGAGGGAAGGAAATTTCCGCCCACTCATTGGTTTCACATTCATTACGCAATGATTCAAAACTTCTAAAAAAATGTAAAGAAAAATGATGACGCTTAATTTTCTTCTCGTTTATATAAAGAACATGAAAAATGGGATTTACAATTATTTACTAAATGTTTGCCAAGGCAATTAAAGCAATAACTATTTTTCTTAATTACTTCTACTCTTTCAGAAACAGGCAAAGCCAAATAATTTTTACATTTATATAAGGGGTGATTATTTTCAGAACACAATATACACTTTACATTTTTGCTATCAGCAAGAAATATTCTCAATACATTTCTAGAATTAGAAGATTTTTGATTAGTGTTTTCCGTTAAAGATTTTCCTCGTGATACAAAATAAGTTTCCTCAAGTTATGGGATGAAACCAACTATCTGATTGCTTAACGCTTACATGGGACGCGGTTTCATTATCAAGCTTTTGAAACAATTTGTCTGATGCAATTAATTGCTTAAGTTTCTCAAAATCAGACACTTCTCTCAATTTTAGATAATAAACAAAACTAGTTTTCAAACGTGATGCCAACTGCACATGAGTTTCATTTGCTTGAATAGTAGTTTTTCTGAATTGCTCTAAGTACGACTGAGGGGTTGGTTCGAACTCTCTCAATACAATTTTCTTTACTTTATCATAATCACTCAACTCATTATCATTTATGTGCGAATTTACATTAGAAGCTTTTTCATCTAATAAATTCAAAAGAATTTCCGCTTTATATTTATCGAGTACCTTTTTCGTTGCAAAGGCTCTTTCCAGACGCAAAAAAAAAAAAAAAAAAAAAAAAAAAAAAAAGACTCTACCCTTCTGGATGACTCGGAACTCTAATCGTTAAAGTTTTAATACTTTTTTTTAGCGAATCCAGAGAATCACGTTACTCAATTTTATTTTCTGAATCGTCGTCGTTGGTGTTTTTAACTGTTTGCATGTGCGACAATTCTATTTCAGCTTTTGCTCTTTCCAATTTAATTTGTTCTAATTGTTTATTCTTTTCGAATATCTCTACTTCAATTTTCCGATCCTCGATTATCCCGTCTATGAGAGTCGAAATAAATTCAGGTTCATCTCTGAACTTCTCAGTATTCTTTATAATATTAATCAGATCGACGATCGTCATTTTATCAGTTACTACCACTCCTAACTCTGTAGCAGCAAGCTGCAAATCAGTTTTTCGTGCGTTTTTAAACATTTTGGAAACGAAACTCTTAACTCAAAAAATAATAATAATGTTATGCAAATTATTTTATGGGAGTGAATGACCACAAGCTCAAATTATCTTATGGGAATGAATGGCCACAGGCAAACAATATAAATGTTTTGTAACAACATTATGTGTATTCTAGAAGTTGTTTGTATCATAGGTATTCATTTTATTTGGTATTTTCTTCGAAGCTATTGATGATTTTTGGGTGATATTCTTTAATATTTAATATGTTAAAAAAAAGGGGGTGAGGGAGTTAAATCAAAACACTTGCATTTTACGTAAAAGTTATTTATTTGTAGTAGAATTTTCATATATTTTTCTTCTTTTAATAATTTTTTTCTATTTTAAAGATTTGTTAAACGATGAAATTATCTTTAATTGCATTACAAGAATGAAAATTAATGTTTCAAAACTTGAAAAATTAAGTTGTAAAAAACCTGTATGATTTTTTATTGGTTATCATTTTTATTATTTAGTAAAAAGATCTATTAGATCTATCAATGAAAAGATCTTTTTAGAACATAAGGCATTGCACAAAAAGTCTCTCTCTCTCTCTCTCTCTCTCTCTCTATATATATATATATATATATATATATATATATATATATATATACAAAAGTATTAGAATCAAGTTAATAGATTAGATAGCCGGATTCTTTTTTATGTATTTTTTATAATTTTTTTGGTTTAATTTTTATTTGATTTTTTGATTTTCCTATTAACTTGATTCTAATACTTTTGTATCAATTCATCTGTGTTTTAGAAGTAGCTGCAATTGCGCTCTCTAAATACTATGAAGTTCTTTTTTGGTTTTAGTTTAAATAGGTAATAAATTTTAGTTGCGGTTTCGAAACTGTTTTGTTTCGTTTTCATTTTTTTTTTGTTTCGTTTTCATTATTCATTTTCGTTTTCAAACTAATTCTTACTTTAGATTGGTTATATATATATATATCTTAATATATATAAATTACGTGTCACGTTGTTTGTCCGCGATGGACTCCTAAACTACTTAACCGATTCTAATCAAATTTGCACACCGTGTGCAGTTTGATCTAACTTAAAAGATAGGATAGCTCTTTTTGTGAATTTTTAATTAGAATTTTAATTATTAATTAAAAACTAACTTTACCGCCAAAAAATCTTTTCATTTTCCCCACCGCCAAATGAGTACGGCTTCAATTTTTTTTCCCAACAGTCATGAGGGTAGGCTTAAGATTTTTCGGCTGATCATTTGAAACGATTCTATTTATTTTCTTAATGTTTGATGCATTTAAAATTAAACATTGTTAATGAATCGATCTTTCAGATTCATTCTTAAGTACTTTTGAATTAAAATAAAACAGAATAAAGGAAATTAAAAATTTCTAATCTGCATAGCGTTACCCCAACTGGCGTAGAAAAAATCACGCATTTGCGTTACCGTAACTGGCGTTGAAAATTCACGCATGCGCATTGTGTTCTGATTGTTGACATAACAACCATTATCAACGGATGATTTAAATTATTTTTAGGTTAGTTGCATGTTTTTGTAATTAAATTGTATTTATGTTAGTTATATATTTTTTGTATACGCTTATAGTTTTAAGTACATCGTTTTTTTAGTTTTTTTTTAACCTTTCAACCGATTATTTTAAACGATTCGTTTTATTTTCTTAGAGTTTGATGCATTTAAAATTAAACATTGTTCATTAATCGTTCTGGTCATAATGAATCTGAGAATATTTTGTTGACAAATTCTTGAAATATTACATAAATTAGGAACGATCTTCTTTAGTGCACATAAAGTTTAAACGCTCAGTGACTGTTTTCAATAATCATATTAAAAAAAAAATACTTTGTTTCAGTAAAAAATATTATTATATTAATTGCAGATTAATCCTTTTCACTTTAATTTATAGTATAAATTCTACGGGAACTAACAGAAAATTAGAGAGATACATATTACGTTATGATTGAAGGCGTTTATAATATTATGCGAGAATTATATGACTATCAAAATTTGAAGTTTTAAAATATTTTGATGAAGAAGCGATTAAAGTAGGAATTGCATAAAATTTATTAAAATTTTAACGAACATTAAGATTGGCGAACCGGCTGGTCGCCAAAGGCGGCTAGTATATATATATATATATATATATATATATATATATATATATATATATATTATAGTTTATTTAGTTTTTTTAGCACCTAATTTATCTCCAACTTTATTAGCATAGATTCGAAATTTATTTTTATACACAACTTGATTTCTTTAATGTTGTAAAATTGGAATTACAGTGAAAAATTTTGAAATTTTGCATATTCATATGCTGTTGATATTAATGAACTATTTTCAGAAATGTTTATCAATCAGATGACTAATTAAATTAAATTAGGATTCCATATCAGTGGTGCCATCTATTATTAAATTTGCAAGAATGATTTGAAAAAAAAAAAACGTTATAATATAAATAAATGTTATAATTGAATAATTAGAACAAAAAGTGCTTTTCAATATACATTTTGGTAGTATGTTTCTAAAAATTGCTTTTATTGGCTTTATTATGCTAAATTTCTCTAATTTTTAATTATTCAGCCCATCAGTTATTGTATAATAGCCGTTGGAAAAATAATAAGCGCATTTATTTTTTATAACTTTAGAATAATGAGAACTTGTAGGATTATAATTACGTTTGTTAAATTCTAACTTTAAAATTCTCCATGAATGACTAGAACTAGAAGCTTTGATTGCTAGGTAGTAAGATATCAAATTATTGAAATAGGCTATTATATTCGAGAACACACAATTGTATATTGAAAGGTATACCATAATACGAATTTGGTAAAAAGTAGTAAAAGCTAAAACCCATTTTTACAAACTTATTACGAATGTTTAATAAAAGCTATAAAATTAAGTTGAACATTTATGCTGAAGAAGCTGAACATAAACCAAACAATAGAAGGATCATTTTTACTGCACAGAATTAAAAATAAAGGAATAACCTTGAATAAGAATAAGCAATCGGGACAATAAAATGGATTTGCTATCAAATTCTTTCTTTTAAGTGATCGATGAAATGAAAAAAAAAGTTTCTAGTAAGTTTATTTGTCTTATCGCTTAAGTAAAATCAATCATATAAAGCTGAAAGAGTTTTTAAGAATTGACGCAATAAATCAAACTTCAATAGAAAAATTCAATAAAAGAAGTCAATAAAGGACAGTTTTGTTGAAAGTTTTATAGTTCTGTCTTCAATACAGAAGCAGTAATTTTACGATGATTGCTTCAGAAAAAAATAGTGTTTGTTTATTGTTTTAAGCTAGGCAGATGCTTGGGATTTTGTTTTATTTTTATTTTGTTAATTATTTCTACAATTTTTCATCGGAGACTTCGGGGAAATGTAAATTATTTATAAATAATTCTAAAAGTGTTATTGAAATAATAGGTTGTTTGGGTAATAGTCTCTTTCAGCTTAATATCTCTATCTTTACTAATAATCGGCGGAAGTTGACTCCCTGAAATTTTCTCACATATTCTATAATAAATGTACTGAGTATTAATAACCGTAAGCAATTGGCCATCAATAGTTACGAAAAAGTCTATAAAAGTGCGATCTTTGGAGGTTAATAAACAGGATTTGGTTAACCCTTAAGTAGCAAAATAGAATGTATATTTTGAAATGTTTTTTCCTGATTGTTTGAAACTAAAATTTGATTATAAACTACAAAATCACATGCGAAATTTTATATATTTTAGTCATTTTGTTTTTCACTTATCATGTTTACATGCTTCTGAAAGTACAGACTGACAGACGATCAACCCCTTTAGAGATTTGGTTCCTAAATTTGATATGCATCTAACTTTACATGTTAAATTTGCATATTAAATTTATCCATCTAGCTCTCTTCGTTTTACTGTTTGCGTATTAATTTATATTGATATGCTAACTAGACGGATTTCCTCTGATTGAATTTCGTTCAAAATTCGATAGAAATCTACAAATTTGATACCATAAACCAAATTTCATTCGTTTAGCTCACAATTTGCGTATTAAATTTATCTATCTAGCTCTCTTCGTTTTACTACTTGCGTATTGATTTATATTGATATGCTAACCAGACGGATTTCCTCTGAATGGATTTCTTTCAAAATTCGATAGAAATCTAAAACTTTGATACCATAAACCAAATTTCATTCATTTAGCTCAAAGTTGGTGTGTGATTTATGTATTTCACTGACATATATAACGACAGAAATATGTTTTTCGAATTCAAAAAACTCTGAAACGTGGACATTTGTAAAATTCGAATTTTTTGACGATTACAATACTTTCTCTTCGTATACTTCATACACGAGAAAGTAATAAAGATGAACATGCGTTTCTGTGCTCGCATGTATTGGAGTTTTGCAGTAGAGGCTGTTAGACTTAGAGCTACTAAATGTGGTACAGATATACTTTGGAAGGTGAGAATGCGCACTCCAGAACGATTTTTTCTAACTTTTATTAATTGAAAATTAAACGAAAGTCTAGCATTTATTCCGCTATATTTTCCGAAAATATTATTGAGCAAGAATAATTTTTGCACCATTTTAATTTTCTAATTTTTACATCATTGAAATGTCTACCATTATTGTATATTTTCTTTCTATTGTATATTATCTACCATTATTGTATATTATCTTGAATATTGTATACTATCTTTTTATTATATATTGTATATTATCTTGTATATTGTATACTATCTTTTTATTATATATTGTATATTATCTTGTATATTTATACTATCTTTTTATTATATATTGTATATTATCTTGTATATTGTATACTATCTTTTTATTATACATTGTATATTATCTTGTATATTGTATACTATCTTTTTATTATATATTGTATATTATCTTGTATATTTATACTATCTTTTTATTATATATTGTATATTATCTTGTATATTGTATACTATCTTTTTATTATATATTGTATATTATCTTGTATATTGTATACTATCTTTTTATTATATATTGTATATTATCTTGTATATTGTATACTATCTTTTTATTATATATTGTATATTATCTTGTATATTTATACTATCTTTTTATTATATATTGTATATTATCTTGTATATTGTATACTATCTTTTTATTATACATTGTATATTATCTTGTATATTGTATACTATCTTTTTATTATATATTGTATATTATCTTGTATATTTATACTATCTTTTTATTATATATTGTATATTATATACTATCTTTTTATTATATATTGTATATTATCTTGTATATTGTATACTATCTTTTTATTATATATTGTATATTATCTTGTATATTTATACTATCTTTTTATTATATATTGTATATTATCTTGTATATTTATACTATCTTTTTATTATATATTGTATATTATCTTGTATATTGTATACTATCTTTTTATTATACATTGTATATTATCTTTTTTACTACTATTATTGTATATTATTGTGTATTATCTTTTTAATGATACAAATCTTCTCACTTTAATTTTCCTGTCATGTTAATTTTACATTTTTAAAAATATATTTTTCATTTTCAACAAATGAATTCATTGTTGAAACTGAAATTAAAATCGTTTTTATTGTTTCATCAAATATTTAATTAGGCGATTCTTTTCCATTTTTGAAACCTAAAGAAGAATAAATTTGTTTAACACCTGAGTAGTTTACATGAGGAATAATCAAGAGAAGTTACAGTGACACGAAACTTAGAAAACTTAGATAAATTGGACAATTACGTTTTTAATAGAGCCATGACGTCACAGGACTTGACTCCATCTGGATTATTCAAATATAATAATAGAACACATATGAAAATATTATACTGACACAAATTTAATGCCTGCCACAATTTAATTTTTATAAATTTTTCGGGAGAAATCATGAACCTCAAGTCGTGTATAAGAAATTCAATTGAAATACGAATAGCATTTTGTCGTATTACATATTCGCCAGAGGTGGTTATTTTATAAATATGATAGTTATTCTGATGTTTTTTGGAAATCTGAAATGTAGCATGTCCTAATTCTTTTTTTTTGGAATTACGATTTCCTCCACTACATGGAGTCTGAACTGCAATAGCCTGGAGGCTATTGCAGTTAGATATGGCTTTGCAGTCTTGGCTTTGTGGTTAGATATCTCCGGCGAAACCTGATTTCACTAAAAACTTGATTTGTTTTCATGGATATGGCACACGTTATGATTTCGATTTTATTGGGTTATTGGGAAAGTTTACGCTCTCTTCCAATAGCTTGATGATGATGTCGTGTCCACATTACCAAGGAAAGGGGGTGCAGTAGCTTCTGAGGGTAAAGACCCCTGAGCACCCGAGGGCAGAAGTCTGACTTCTAGCTTCATATGAAGATGAAACTCACACATTCGCTTTCACAACCCCTTTTAACAGGGGGGCACATTCACACACCTCACAGATAGAACACAGATGAAGAACAACCATGCCCGAACCAGAATTCGAACCCGGAACGCCCAGATAACGCCCAGATAACAGGCTACCCCTATGCAAGAATGTCGGCTTCCAATAGCTTGAGTTGATCAATATAGGGACGCTTGAGCGGCTATTATCAAAAATTAAAATTAAATATTTTCAAACAAAACTGTTCGTGCCTATGAACCACAATCAGATAATGAGGTCTGATCGCGAATTCTAACCCGAGGAGGCATTTTTCTCTCCCATCTACAGCACAATACCAATGGGAAGACTTTTGCCTATGAGTGGTTTAAGGTATACCATTTTCCCATTTTCTAGCGATTCTTCAATGAACTTGGATTTCGAACTGGAACACTGTAAGGATATTATCTAAAGTAACATTAGATTGTTTAGTTTAAATAAATTAACGTTGCAATTTGAATCACCACGATGTCATTGAAAACCCAACCTCATAATTTTGAACTATTGTTTGATGATTAAGACGACATCTCTTCCGGCATCCCCTTTCCAAACTTTTGAGCCAATTCAGCTATAAGACATGAAATTCTCGATTTCATACTTAATGTGTATTGTACATACACACATATGGGTGATGGAATTAAGTTACGAATCTGGACCCGAATTAGATACGTTACCACCAATCCGCTGTAACTTCATCGCGGAAGAGGGAAGGAATTTACATAATATATATAAAACTTGAGTGATCTTCGTATTTATAGGAAGAAATTAAATACGATGGCTATTGTTTCTCAGGGATCTGAGTTTCAATACAATTAAAACCTCATATGTTTAACAGGATTTTCTTTCAAATTTTGCCTTATGAATTGCTTATTTTTCACAATTTCCATTTGAGTCACAAAAATAAATTGTGATTTCGAGTAAAAGTATTTCACTTTTTTTCATCTGTAAGTCGATTCCCAGGGCACAACTCATTTAAGTGTTGCTTTTGTGTGTTTCCGAATGAAGAAACAAAAACTTATACCTTTTTAAAATAAATAAATAATGATTTTTTAAGCTTTCTATTTTTTATTAAATATTTATATGAACTATCATAACCTATAAGCTATTAATCTTATATGTAAAAGGCTAAGTTCATGGCTGTCGAGTTTTATGTGTGATTTAAAAAAAATGGTATAAAATCACATGACATCACAGTCACGTGGCAAATGTAATTATGCCTATCGTCTTCCATATATTTAATTACACGATATCTCATACTCTTCTGTATACACACAAATACGCAGATGTTCTTAAAACAAAATCCATAATGGATTTCGAATTTAAATTGTCAGTAAGAGTTTGATTTCAATCATAAGAACGTAAATTGCTTTAAGTATTGCTTACTTGACCCTGGTATCAAACTATTGTGGATATTTTGCATTTTTTTTATATAGCTCATGCTTTTGAAAGTAATGAATTAAATTGTTGTTTATTTGTCCACAATGGATATTGTGAAACTTATGTTCCAATTCATAAATGAATGAATGAAATTGTTATTTTCTTGTCCATTATAAATGCCCTTGAATTTATACAGTTAATATAAATGAATTAAATTGCTTAATTAGTAAATTAAATGTTTGATAAATGAGTTATTTGAGTTGTTGTTTACCATTTTTAATGGATATTTCAAAATCTTATGCAATGTATGATGCTTAAACAATTTACTTTTTATAAATGAATTTGAAGTTAACATTACTTTTTGTAATGTAAGTGCTTTTATTTAGACTAGAATGAATCTTTCATACAAAGAATTTTTTGAAGTAGGAATCAACTTTTTTGAAGTAGAAAGAAATTATATGCATTTGCTTTGAAATGCAGCTTATTATTTATTTAAATAATACACAAGAAAAAATATCGAAGATGATAAAAATGGTCCTTTTTTTCTAAACCTAAAATTTTATTTTAAGCTACAAATTTTGTTCCGGAAAAGTCTTTCACATATTTTCCTTTTTAAAGTATGCCATAAGCAGAATATATAAATACTTGCATTAATTACAATTTTTTTTTCATATAGAATGTTTTTGAGATTTTTTAATTCAGAATATGCAGAATTTTTTGCTATTTTCTGAGCATAACGAGATATTTTCCAGAAAACTGAGTTTGATGTA
Organism: Argiope bruennichi; assembly: GCF_947563725.1. Classification (NCBI taxonomy): domain Eukaryota; kingdom Metazoa; phylum Arthropoda; class Arachnida; order Araneae; family Araneidae; genus Argiope; species Argiope bruennichi. The sequence continues at coordinate 69,461,916 of NC_079154.1, read as the reverse complement.
GTTCATAAATTAAGAAAATATAAATTCCTTTGAATTCCAAAAATTCTTACATTTCTGAGACTTTATTATTTAAAAATTTACTTCTTCTTTATTATTTAAAAATTTAAAGGTTTAAGAGATATTTTTTTGGAAATGAAATATTTAGACAGCTGTCGGAATTCTATTTTTTATGTAAACTTCTTCTAAAACTTATAATTTTATTAATTAAAACATGAATTGATGCTCGTATAACGAGTCTTGTTAAAAAAAATTGGATATTATCTTATACAAAAATCATTAAGGTTTTTTTTTTAAATGTACGTTTTTTTAATTAAAAATATACTGTTGAAATATTTTTGCATATTCACCACGATTAAAATAATTTCAGGAAGTTAAGAGTTAGTAACTGAAACATGCTAAATTAAATTATATTGAGCTTTCTAATCAAAAACAGTAAAAAAGAATACGTTTATAAAATTTTTTTGTAACAGTCCTGGAGCAATTTAATTACTTAAACAAAAAAAAAAAAAATGTTTTGAAGCAGTATTCATCCATTTTTTTTCACTGCCAAAATAATTTGTTAATTAAATGCTAAATAGTTTTGTAGATTAGTCGGTCACTCTTAAGCGATCAATATATATATATATATATATATATATATAATTTCAAATGCAATGTGTCTTACTCACTCTATTTATTTGTTATTTAAATTTTTGCACTGTAAATCTATATCAAATTTTGAATGCCTGATGTCCAAACGGCAAATCGAAAGCACAAGAAGTTAGATGACGCAACTTAGCGTATGATTTTACCCTCAAAACTATAGATTTGCATCAAATATTTACCAAATTTATCAATTTATGGTTATGATATTATTGGTTTCTATATGCATGTGAGTGTAAGTTTTTTTAATTAAAAAATGTACAAAGTAAAATAAAGTAAATTTAGAATGCTTCTTTCACGTAAAAATATAAACTCAGTATTAAATCTTTACTCCAAAGGAAATCCACATAGCCTGCTTGATTTTTTTTCTTATTATAATACGAAGTTGAATACAGCACTTGACATAATGCTACGTATACGTGAAAAGACAAGAGAAGAATACTTTTTGTGATTTTAAAAGGGAGGCCAGAATACTTCCCATGGTTTAAACGGGTGCGAAGTATATTCCGTGAGGTTAAAAAAAAGGAATCAAATTATGCTGTTGTTTGTCATAGACAAGCCCGCTGGCGAGGTCAGCGATTTTAATCCGAAAGAGCGTCTCTTGTTTTTTTCAATTGCGCCATCTAGGGCCAAGAGTACGTCTTAGCTACTCATGCGTTACAACTCTTTTTATGGAGAGGACGTCATTCATGCATTTCATTTACTCGTCCACAGATCGTAATTTAGACCTGAATCAGAGAAAGATCATCTCTGAACCACTACATCCAGTGGTATTACTCTCGACATGGAGAACTTTGCGACCACGACAGATTTATACAAGCGCCAGCTACCACGCAAGCGTAGAGTTTTCGGCCGGCAGGGTTCGAACTTCCAACCCACAGGATGCGCATCCACGCCTTACCAACCAGGCTATCCCGGCCTCATTCAAACTCGATATGGTTTGAGATGGATGGCTAAGAGCTACGAAGAATGTTTAAGTGAATACAAAGCCCAAGAAACGGTAATAGCGGTCGTTCATTCCGACAATGTGAAGAGATGCAGAATGCATACAACAGATTTGAAGCACGAATGTTTCCAAAAATGCCTGATAATTTCCAAAATGTCGATGAAAGCAGAAAACATGCATTAAAATTCAACAAATAGTTCCAAAAAATATCCCCGATAGTATTTAAATCTACTTTTGATATTGCTTCATTTAGTGGTAGTGGAGTGATAGCAGTACACAAGAAGAAGTATTAAAATCAGAGGATACTAATTCAGAAAATGTTATTGGAGTCCTAATACATGCATATTATTTGAATTACAAATGCTCCCAAAATGTCCAGTAATGCAGGGCTCTATGGCCGAGTGAATGGAGGTGCAATATATGTATGACCTTTGAATTACAAATGTTCTTAAAAATGCCTGATGAGGTTCAAATTAGAGTATTCAGGGACTCAAACAAGAAGATCTTGTTCATTCTCCTTGAACCAAGTTTGAACCCATTTATCAGTAGGCATGAGAATTGTTCCCTTAGGACATTAGTAACTCTTCATTGAATAGAGTCATAGAATCAGAATAAAAGAATAGACTTGATTACCGCAGGATGATGGGATAATGATCATTTCAAGCAGATTATCATTAAACAAAATCATGCCAAAATATCACATCTCATATTGACATCAATACTTATATCAATATCATATCAATTTGGAACAACTTGCATGAACAGTGGTGCAACTTTTGAGCAAGCGAAAGTCAGAAGTTATCGCTCTTCTTTGTGCTCTTCAGACCCAGACACGAATAAAACAATACCGATTCACTTGACCAGATGAATGTCTGTTAATGATGTTGGGAAAAGTTTCTTTTATGAACTCATTATTATTTGGCGATAGTTGGCGCAGGTCAGAATTCATTTGATCTGTACTATTTTGTTTTTACTTTTTTGTACAGAAAGTATACAAACCGAAAGTACCATAATTGTAAAAAAATTAGCACTCCAGATTTTTGACGAATACCCTTGTTTCAGACCTTCCTAAGACAAAAAACAACAACAACAAGATATTTTTAGAATTATGTCTGTCTATGAACAAGATAACTCACAAATGTTTTGAACTAAATGAATGAAATTTAAAAATGGGCCGACATCATACTTATAGATTTTTTTAAATCAAAATTTAAATGAAATCCATCTAGAGAAAAATCATCTTATGGTTGTCCTAGTACAAGTGAGATCTACAACTACAAAATACTAAGAGCTATACAGACAAAATATAGTATACAGGTTTAGCACTTGAAATGAAATGTCTGACAAGAGGCTGACCATCTGTCAATCTGTACTTTCGCATACTTGTAAACATGAAAACTCACAAGCGCCATGATTTAAATATATGAAATTTGATATGTAATTTTGGGAGTACAATTATAATTCTGTGGCAAATATCGGTTGCAATCGCTTGAAAAAAACACATCCAAAATGCACATTTGATTTTCTAGTGCTTGTGTATTAACTGATTAGTCGTAAAAAAAATCCTCGACAGACTCAATAAAAATGCTAGATTTACGCCAAAGATCAGCATTTTGTAATTATTATAAACCGAAGCATGCCTGTCTTTTGTGGCCTTACCCCAGTTTTATTCGCGGTCCAGGGAAACGGTTTTAAGCGGGAGAAAGGAGAGAACATTTTTATGATAGAGTATGCGATAAAGTGTTGGAGAGAGCACTCTTAATGTTTAATTTTAAACTCATAGTGTTAAGTACAAAATATTGCCTTACTTCTTAAGATAGAGTCACTTTGATTTTATAGGTATTAACAAAATCAGGAAACTGATTAAAATGCCGATATAATATTAGCAGTCAGCATTTATTACAAAGAGAAAAAAATGTAATATCTATATTATTTTGAATAAGGAAATTCAAATAAATAAAGTAGAAAATTCAAAATAATAAAATAGTAATGTATAACATGCACTTGTATTTGTTCATTGCTATGGCAATCAATAAATAGAATACAATTAGAAGTCCGAGTTTCACGAACAAATTCCAGCATTTCTCGCATTTATGCGAGTATTTGATGACGTTTGTTGATCTAGAGAACAGAAAAAACTTATTACATTTTGTAAAAACAAAGCGTGCGAAGTTTACTGAATTGGCAAAACTATGAAAGATAATATTGTAGGAGAATACCTAAAAATTTTTAACTAAACATTTTTTATTTAAAAACAACAACAATAATGGTAGACGTACAAAATAAAATCGAACTTACCTTAGTGCTCCAAAGTTAATATGACACAGGACAAAGTCTTTTCTAGGCTAAACAGTTATTTCTCTGAAAGTATTACACTTACGCATATGCTTATTTTACTAAGTGGAAAATATCGCAATGGATTTCGTAATAAGACAAATTAATTTAGTATATTACAATATGCTTTCTCTTTGTAATAAGAAGAAATAAGGGACGTTTTTCCTTCTTATCACGAGTTGGCCAACATTTGCTAAGGAACACTTTACACAGCGTTTATTATCCTAGACTTCAATGTAGCGAAATGGCATGACAAAGATACTTTCTTAAATATAACTCATGGAGAAGCAAACAAGAGTAGTAAGATCAAGAAACCCTATGTTTCATCTCTTCCAATCTCAGACAGGAAATTTCTCACCCAGCAACAAACGAGTTAAGGTGGGTTCACACGAGGCTTTTTATTGCGCGCAAACGTTGTCTCTCTACTGTTGTCCCTCTATTGTCCCCGTGTGAACAGTTGAGACAACGTGTCGGGACAATGGCTAATAGTTGTCCCGACGGGACAACCATTTGCCATTGTCCCGTTGCAGTCACGTGATTTTCCTGAAGTAGGCGTGACCTTCTATTGCGCGCAATAATAAGCCTCGTCTGAACCCACCTTTACAGAAATGTGAACTGCCGGCGTTCTCGCATAGGGGCAGCGCATCTTCCCCGTGATCTGGGCATACCGGGTTCGAGTTTCGGTTCGGACATGGTTGCTCTTCTTCTGTGTTTTATCTGTGAGGTGTGTGAATGTTTCCCCCTGTAAAAAGGGGTTGTGCAAGTGTATGTTACGCATGAAGTAGGTAAGTCGTACTCTTGGCCCTAGTTAGTGCAACTGAAAAAACAAAAGACGCTCACTCGGCTTAAATCACTGATAGATAATTGTCAGCGGGCTTGTAAAGTGTCGTAAGACACAACAGAAACGTGAGGATTACACACAACTGAGAACGTCTTTAAAAATATCTGAACTTCCTTTAAAGAAAATTGATTTCATGAAACATTGAAGTATTTTAAATAATCTTCTTCTCTGATGCCATTTCATCAAAATTTCTTTTATTATTTCTAGATATGATTAGCTACATTATATATTTGGAGATAAAGAAACTAAAAAAAGAAGCTGAGCAATAATGAAAATTTTAGCTTAACTATATTTAAAATGTGGACTATCGTAATTTTAAATTGTGATCAGATGAAGAGAACGGAACTTGAGCTGGCATACTCTCTCTTACCTTACACACCACACCAGCGGAAGAACCGTTAGACCTGCTGGATTTCATGCACAACAGAAAACATTCGCTTTCAGGTCAGCTTTTCTATGGAGTTGGGTACCGACACTGCAACCCTCGTTTTGAAGCCAGGACATCTCAGACCTGATGAAAAATTTATTTTACTATTTTCAACAGTTATTTCGTGCTAAATTTTTGCATGCAAAAAAAGACTCTCTGTTGTCATTTTATTTTATTCCTCTGAACCGTTAAGTAGCGCTACCATATTTATTTAATTTTTTAAATTTCGCATTTCATTTCATTATTTTTTTTATCTGCAACTAACCCCATTTCATTCGATCATTTACAGCTGAAAAATTTTTTGGAAAAGCGAAGGTTTCATTTTATTTAAATAATGCTCATAGAACATATTTAGAGAAAATATGTTTCCTCTCACGGACATTTTATACACAAATCCTATTTTTATACATTTCTATGGAATGAATTCGTGATCATGCAAATGAAACGTAGCAACATAATATCAACGAGGCGCCGTTCAAAGATTAATATGAAATTGAAGGGAACTGAAGCCAGTATGTTGGTGTCCTCGGTAAAATTTGTTTTCTTTAGCGAGTCATGAGCATTAAGCCCTGCATAAGAGATTTAATTGATTTTATTCAAAGTAAATACAATCAGTAATCCTTGCGAACTGAAGCTGGCTACCAAAGATAGCTGGCAATAAATATCTCATTCATAGATATACAAATGCAAATAAAATGCATTTTTCTTCCAACTGAAAGGTTATAACCGAAATCCTCTTTTATTTGCATGCACGCATTCGCCAATTTATTGCTAATCGCACATATCTGCAGTTTTCTGGAATCAGCGAGTCGCATTATTTATTTGTAACTGAAGTAATTCAATCTGACAAAATCGATACGCATCATCAAAAGCCTTTCAGTGTTCTTTTCCAATTGCGAGTTTGTCACGAACAAATAAACTGTTCAGAAGAATGATACAAACATCGGTTGCGCCACTCATCCATATTTGAAACGAAATCGTTTGCAAGCAAATAATACCAAACGACATTTTATAGGCCAATTTCGTAATGTAAACCTGCGTGATACTGAAAAGCAGATGACAGTAGGAAGCACCTTCCCGTTTCAAAACTCAGAGCGACCTCGCTCGCGATCGCCAACTTCCTCGCCATTCACTGACCTACCTAATGATGATATTACAAAAAAAAAATGGATACAAAAAGGGAATAATGATGGCAATAATAAAAGAAACAACGTCCTCTCTCTCTACACGAACGTAACAGGTTTTTTGGAGTCTTGCCAACTCTTCAAAGTGTGTTTCACACTTTCTGTCACTTGTAGACTTCAACACTCGCAGGTTTGGAACCGGTGATCGCGCGCGTATTCGGGACATGTGAAGTGCTAGTTTTTATATTCGAATCACATTATGGATTTCACTTTCTGTTAAGGCAACTTCATATTGAATATACAAAGATTTCTAAAATGGTGAGTGTAACTGATTATCCAATATTTTTTATTAATATAATAACTATATGGAGGTTTTATTCCATTTTAGAAGCCTCTAAGCCCGTATTTACTAACTCGTTTTCACCTGCGACCGCTTTTCGATCAATGAAACAAAAGATACCTCGTTTTCATTTTCACGTGATACCGATTGAAAATTGAGTAAATAAATTATTTATAAATAATAAATCAATATAAATAAAAAGAAATCAAATTAAACTATTGGTCAAAATTTAATAAAATATTTTGAATCATAATGATATTTTTAATTTTTTTTGTACTCAAAATTAAGATTTCAGAATGTTTTCTCAAAAACTTGAGGATACTTAAACTTACAACCGCTCTAAGATGGCGTCAAGAATCATGTGTTAAGAGTTATCTTTTGCTCCAATGCTTAGAAAAATATAAATAAATGTTGATTTTTAAGTAAAGTGGTAGTGACAAGCCTACAAATATGTTACCAAAAAGATGTTTATTTGGATAGCATTTGTTGCAATTGAAAATTTATAAATGGTAACAAAAAAAAGAATCATGTTCGTTTTTCTCAGTAGAATTCATAATCAACCAACAAATTAAACTATAATTCTCAAAAAAAAAAAAAAAAACCCGTGGTTCCTAAATTTTTTGAACAATATTTATTTTTACAAGTACGAAACTAATTAATGCTTTAAAAATATAAATAGTTGATTTTAAGTAAACTAGTAGTGATAACCTTACATATTTGTTTCCAAAAAGATGTTTATGTAGGTAGCATTTGTTTCAATTGAAAATTCATAAGTAGAAAAAAAATGTTCGGTTTGCTCAGTTGCATTCATAATCAACCAACAAATTAAACTATAATTCTCAAAAAAAAGTATGGTTCCTAAGTTTTAAGGAACAATATAACAATGTTTATTTTTACGATTATGAAATTGATTAGAGACGTTTCTTAATAACTAAACAGTGAAAATTACTTGCTTTATAAAATATGATAATTGTGCATATCTATAAGCATTGTAACATTGTATTACATTTGATGCAGATATTTTATACATAATCTTGAACATTAATGTGGCCAAAAAATTCACCATTTGAGGAAAATTTAATTTAGTTCAGTTTTAATTTAGTATTATTTCGAAATCTATACACGGTTTGTGATCAGTAAATTCCTCTGTTGCACGAACATTATTACTACATTTGATCTATTAAAGTATAGAAAATTATTTTTTTAGTGGAACTAGAAATTGAATTCATATAGTTTATTTTACAAAATTTATTTGCGATTTGAGTTAATATAAGTAAAGGAATTATGATAAAAAATTTTATTATAGATAATCTTGATAACATTTTACTTGGAAGTTTTCTGCGATTTATTGTTTTAGTGCAAATTATAAAATAATAATAAATTTCCACTTCATGTTTTATCTTTTGAAAAATGAAATTTTAAATCGTTATCGTTAATCGAAATTAGGTAAAACTTCTTAATAATTTTTACAATTACAGAATGTAAGGGCATAATTTTTTAAAATTATTATTTAAAATAAAAGTAAAATTAATACATCACATTCAATAAAATTACAAGAGTCGATAATGTATGAGACATCAAAATCTAATATTTATATGCTAAAAGATTTTTTAAAAAATTACTTCAAATGTTTGTTTTTCAAAAAATGAAACTAACGTCAAATAAATTTTGTATGGAATAATTTTTAGAAAGATATAAATATAAAACGTATTTTTTTTACTTCGTGAAAAAGAAAGTAAAGAAAGTTTTTTCAAAGAAGTATAATTGCTAAAATAGCAAAAAAAAAAAAAAAAAAAAAAAAAAAGCACAATTTTAGCATTTGATTTTTTAACATTACAGAATCATGCAGACGATAAATATAATAGCTATATTTACTCGTCTTCTCATATATTTTTCATGTTATCTGACAAAAGAAAATTTACTTTTATTAAAGAATCTTTATGATGTTTCCTTATCTATATACTTATAATAAAGCTCAATGTGTGTGTGTGTGTGTGTGTGTGTGTGTTGGCGCTCTACAGGCCAGGTCATTTGACATACAGCTACCAAATTTGGTACATGTATACCTTAGAGGTCGGAAATGTGCACCTGGGGTCCCTTTTTTTGAAATTTTAATTAGAATTTTAATTATTAATTAAAAACTAACTTTCCCGCCAAAAAAATCTTCCATTTTCCCCACCGCCAACTTTTTCGCCAAAATAATCTTCCATTTTCCCCAACGCCAAATGATTTAGGCTTTAGTTCTTTTTTTCTCCCAACAGTAATGAGGCTAGGTTTAAGATTTTTCGGCGGATTATTTCAAACGATTCTGTTTATTTTCTTAATGTTTTATGCATTTAAAATTAAACATTGTTAATTAATCCATGTTTCAGATTCATTCTGAAGTACTTTTGAATTAAAATAACACAGAATAAAGGAAATTAAAAATGTATAATCTGCATAGCGTTACCCCAACTGGAGTAGAAAAATTCACGCATTTGCGTTACCGTAAAAGGCGAAGAAAATTCACGCATGCGCACTGTGTTCTGATTGTTGGCATGGCAACCATTATCAACGGACGATTTAAATTACTTTTAGGTTAGTTGTAGGCTTTTGTAAGTAAATTGAATTTATGTTAGTTATATATTTTTTGTATATGCTTATAGTTTTAAGTACATCGTTTTTTAAGTAGTTTTTTTTAACCTGTTTTCAATGATTTAAATTATTTTTAGGCTAATTGCATGCTTTTGTAATTAAATTGTATTTATGTTAGTTATATATTTTTTGATATATGCTTATAGTTTTAAGTACATCGTTTTTTAAGTAGTTTTTTGAAACCTGTTTTCGACCGATTATTTTAAAAGATTCATTTTATTTTCTTAGTGTTTAATGCATTTAAAATGAAACATTGTTTATTAATCGATCTGTTCATGATGAATCTGAGAGAATTTTGTTGACAAATTCTTGAGATATTACATAACTTAAGAAAGATATTCTTTAGTGCCCATAAAGTTTAAACGCTCAGTGACTCTATTATCAGTAATCATATTATTAAAAAAAATGCTTTGTTTCAGTAAAAAATATTATTATATTAATTGCAGTTTAGTCATTTCCATTTTAATTTTAAGCATAAATTCTACCGGAACTAACAGAAAATTAGAGAGATACATATTATGTTATGGCTGAAGGACTTTATATTATTATGAGTGAATTACGTGACTATCAAAATTTGAAGCTTTAAAATATTTGATGAAGAAGCTATTAAAGTAGGAATTACATAAAATATTTAATTATTAAAATTTTAACGAGCATTAAGATTGGCGAACCGGCTGGTCGCCAAAGGCGGCTAGTCTAAAATAAAAGAACGAAACAAAAAGAATTCGTATCCAACGACTACATTTTAGCAAACAAAGCAAAAAATTAGGAAATGTTTATATTTAAAATTTCTTTCGTATGTTTGAAATAAATGTAAAACAAATGAACTGTGCTTCACTAAATTTGGATTAAAGAATGTACATGGGAGCAACAAAGCATAAATAATTCAACTGTAGCAGAAAAAAAGAACTCAGTTATGCTCTACTTATTTTATTTCAATCTGAAAAATTCCATTTTGTGGATGAACGAGCAATATTATTTTCTAAACAGACGAAAATACATCCTATCAAAACAAAAGTAATCTTTTCGACATATTAGTCTTTTTCAGACTGTTATAATCTTTAAATAGGAAAATAAGAAGAATGTCCCGTTACTCTGCTATCGTAGAATCATGTTTATGCGAATGAATCGTATTCTGCGCTCGATGTAGTTTCTTGGATTCTTCTTGTTCATTTACAAGATCACTCTTGTGCAAATCCTAAAAAAGCTATAGCATTCCATTTTTTTCAGTAAATAAATTTAACCACTCATTTAAATAATTATTAACCATTTATTTAATTTATTTCACCCATAACAATCCAATAATCGTTTGACGTTTTTAATTTTCAAGTAAAAAGCAGGATTAAAAGGGAAAACTAAACAGCAAGTTATATTCTTTATGCCTTTTTTTTCTCTTACCCCTCTTTGCTGAGAGACATCTTAAGGGACTGCATTTTCTCTACCTCCTGATTTTCTTTTGATGCGCATGCACTGTAACATTGCCTTTTCTTATTTAAACTCAATCGATTTGAAAGAAAACAAATCTATTTAATCAGGCCTGTAAATACCTAAAACTATCTGCAATCCTTAATGACTTTCAGCGTTTTCAGTCTTCAGATAAAATACAGGGAAAAATTTAGGCCAAAAAGACCACATAGCAAATTTAGTTTATTTATTTCATATTTTTGAATTATCGTATTCACAAACGCTATCAATAAATAGTCAACGTTTTGATGGATATGGCACAATATTTGATATAGAATTACATATCTAGAAATAAAGCCATGTGCAAAATTTTTACATATCAAACTCTTTGAACTTTTGAATAAAGTGTTCATATGTACACGGATTGACGGATGAACTAAGAAAATTCCTGTAGACATATATCCAAAATTTGACAGAAATCAACAATTTTGGCATAAAGACCAGGTATCAAATTTGTTTTTTCACTTCTTTGTGCATTCGAGTTGTGCTTGCAGACAGATAAATATAATTTGAAAAATTGACTTTCTTTTTGAATAAAAGGGTTAAAAGTGTAGATTCATTATAATCTTGAGTTTTTTGGCCGATTGTTATTTTGTTATTTTTTGTCTTTGTAAGCGAAGAAATAATAAATAATGTATTTAAAAAGAATTCAAATCAAAGTTTATTTTCTTCAATTTTGTACATTTCTCTTTGTCTATCTCACCTTTCTATCCTTTTGTGCATCTAATTTACCATCTATCGTTTGGTCATTTTAATCTTTTTACATATTGCTATACTGAATTGGCACTGATTACAGATTTCACAGTTTAATGCTCTTCTGGACACTTGCATATCATCTGCATGAATTGAAATTTTGAATCTCCAAGAACTTGTGGATGTGCTCTGTCTGATTTTTGAACAGTGAAATTAAATGAAAAAATAGAATAAAAAATAATTTAAGACCAAGTATGTACTCCCAGTAATAATGTCATAGATATTATGAAAAAAAAATATCGATATGTAGGTATGTATCAGAGATTAAAATAAGATAAACATACATGTTTTATCACGTGCTTTCTGGAATATCGCATATATAATAAAGGGTGTCTCAAAATTAACACAAGATTTGAATTTGTCACCGTGCAGTAAAGTGTTGGCAAGCCTATTAAAAAAGCGTTTGATAGCTGATAGTTTAAGGTTAATAAAAATGGAGCGTTACATATTAGAGCAACGCGTTTACATAAGATTTGAATGAAATAAAAAACACAGATTTTTCCTTTAAATGGTTATATTTTTATTGAATCCCTAAGTACATTGGATTGGGTTATGTATGGGATAACACATGAGGCAAATGGCCTGCATGGCTTTGATGGCACATACACACTCTTTAGTCGAAATTTCCCATGTCCATTTTGCATAAATGTGGATGAATTTCATTCGATGCAGCATTGAATTTCCTTCTCCAACATACGCATGCTTATGGGCTTGTTGGCATAGACCTTTGACTTTTAATAACCCCATAAAAAGAAATTCTGTGTTGTTACATCACACAAACGAGGGGGCCAATTCTCAAATTTTCGAACTGTGGTCGTAAGACTTTCATTATTTTTGAAATATTGTTCAGCAATGAAAACATGTTCTATCGTGTAACGCTCCATTTTTACTAACCCTAAACTATCAGCTGTCAAATGGTTTTTTAATAAGGCTTTAGCGGATTGTGATGCGCGAGGATAGAACCCGGGATATTGTGGTTCGCAGCCCAGTAACATAACCAGGATACAAAAGCATATGCTCGTGTAGCGTAGTTGTTAACTGGCTTATATGCTATTCACCACACTCTCCCTCCAGTGAGTCGAAGGTGAGACGAACGATATGGCTGTTGAGTGATGATGTAATATTTATTAGCTGTTGTCTAATGGGCTTATACCCAGTTTGAGTAGCGCCAAGCGTTATGGCGAGCGTGTGTGGGTGAGTGGTTGTGGATGTTGCTGTGCCAAGTGAGCCTGGCAACTTTGGTTGCGGGTACCACACCAGCTATACGAAGGTTGATGGTTCATCGTCCGAGGATTGAGTGAGGATAGAACCGAGGATTGATAGAGGATTGAGTGAGGGACCTTGTGGTTCGTAGTCCAGTAACATAACCAAGATACAAAAGCATATGCTTATGTAACGTCGTTGTTAACTGGCTTATATGCTATTCACTACAGGGCTGCTAACACTTTACTGCACGAAAAGTGGCAAATTCAAATCTTGCGTTAATTTTGGGACAGCCTTTATTTTATCCTTTTGAGTCACTTTGGGGTACAAAATTATTTTGTATTTTTATTAGTTTGGCGTCAATTGGACAAAGCGTCTCTTTTATCTTAATTGATTTCTGGAGATGAAATTTTTCTGTTGCGAATTAATAACTGATTATCAATGTTAACGATGTTAGTATAATTCTTTTAATAAAATTTTGTTATTTGCTAACATATAATATTGATTTTTGAGCTGTGCAGTGTTCTGGTTTTCTCTTCAGAGTCTAATTTCTGTATACCTTTAACGGTTCAAAATGAACTGCAGTCATTATGCGAAAGTCATATGGCAAAAATAAATACTTCCTGAACTAGATTTCTTTTAAATTCCCTTTTAAATGTGATATGTATATATGTTTATTTTAATGAACGTGCCATTGATCAAAGTGTAAATAAATAATTTTTTAAAACTTCTGAAGATGTAGCTTTTGCTTAGTAATGAAAAAGATTAAAACTGTGAATTAAAGTTATATCACCAGTGCACTTTTACCATATATATGGCATAGATATTTGGCATACTTTATTTTATAGTCCCGAAGTTAAAGGAATGGTTACATGTTTATGGGCACTCAAGTTTTATATCTTATTTAAATACACGCCTTCTTGAATTATCCATTATACTGGTAAAACAAATAAAAATGAAACATAAACAATGGAACAGATGCGTGTAATTTGAATTTTTCCAGTCGCAATTATTCATGGCGTTTTGATATAATCTTCTATGTTGTGTATGATATCTGAATTTTCGTCAGATCGTTGACTTCATGCATGCAATAAGCGCAATGTTCTCATGTTATTGGGGTTATCTGGAAAATCGGTGTGCCAACTCAGTTGCATCTGAAAGTTTTTCGAAATTACTAACTATGTCTTTCAAAATGGGAAATTCTCCAAGAATTCAAATTCTGCAAAACAGGTAAACTCATTTTTGAAATTATATGCCTTGAAAAAACATAGTACGTTGCATTCTTTTTTTGGATGTGCGATTTATAGAAATGGATGATATTTTCTAAATTTCTTATTACATTAAAATAAAATTTCGTTTATTTCATTAAACTATAAAAAAAGTTTTAATTTGTTGTTCAACATTGTGTTTTATTATATTCTTTTATTTAACTCGACTTGTTTCAAGGGTTTGCCATCTACATTAATGTGTTAAAGATGCCAACAATGCCGATATCAAATATCAAGATAGCCAGCAAGGTACACAATACTATATACATGGGGCTTCTCCAATTGCTTGTTTGAGATACCATATTTGTGTGAATTTCAAGGGAGCTATTAAAGTAGATTTCAACCTTTTTAGAATTTTAAGGGTATTTCAATATTAAGGGTAATTCAAATGTTTTCTGGTATTTTAGTCTTGAAATTTTGTGCATTTGCATATTTTTTACTAATCACCTTTGGTGACCTGTTGGTTCGCCGAGAATGTTGATTTATTTAATTTCTGCTAAATCCCTTAGATATAACTTTATATCCCTAATTCTGTCAAATTATCCGACATTAAAGTTTAGCTATTTTAATTGTTCAACATTTGTTCAGTGAATACATGAAACTATTTACTGGGGAGTGTCCCATAATAGTATAGCTTTAGAAAAACATAAATACCCAGTTCATCTGTCTTTTAATATATTGTAACCATTTTCTTATTCGTCTCACGTTATTAAATAGAATCGTCAAATATTAAACAGAATTCCTCTTAGCTTTCAACAATGGAAAAAAACACATCCGATTCAGTATTTGATGAAGCAATGAAAATGGTTTGAATTGCAAGGTAGCAATAAAATCTACTTATAAAAATTAGGCAAAAAAAAAAAAAAAAAAAAAAAAAAAATTGAAAAGATTGCCAAAATTCAGGAAAATTTTGTACAGTTTTAAAATTGGAAAACATTAAAAAGATATTTAAAAAATTTATATTACTTAAGAATCATTTTTGTGCTGTTATTTGTGCTCAGAAGTTATCGCGGAAGAAAATCAACATTTCGGTGAGTTTTTAATGAATTAAAATTTCCAAAAAAAAAAAAAAAAAATTTCTCCTAGGTGCACATTCCTACCCTCCCAAGTATATATGTGCCAAATTTGGTAGTTCTGAATTAAATAGCCTGGTCTTTAGAGTACCCACAAACACATGCACAATTTCATTTTTATTGCTTGTAGAGATTGCGTACAATGTAATATTTTTTTATATTTTTAGAATTTAATTATATGCCAATCAATTAACTAAATTAATTTTTGATTCCACACTATGAAGGGATGCTATATGATAACAAATTTCCGAAAAATAGATTTTATAATTCCCTAGTATTTATGATAATAAGTTATAAATTGGGAACTAAAATGTGGAAAATATTGAAAACAAAACTATAGTTTAAAAATCTGTTCATTCTTCTAACCTGTGCAATTAAATGTTAAATAATCAAAATAAAATAAGCGAAAATAAGTTCATGAGTTGTTGTGCTTGAAAAGGAACCAGTTGTTTTTTTTTCTTTTCCCATTTTCTTGAACTTTAGATTTACACAGCCCGACAGTTGTTTTGGCGCCGGAGATGTTTAAAATTGATTTTATGTGTATTTTATGTTCTGACAATAAATATGATACACGTGTTTGCCATCAGCAACTTTATTTATTTCGGTACATTGAATTAGGTTTAAGATTTGGAATGTTAGGAGCTAATTAAAGAAACATTTTTACTGTATCTGTAAAACATTCTAATTAATTAAAAAATTCAGTGATTTTCTTAAAAATTTAAAATAGCTTTATTAAAATTAGAAACGAAAGGAATCAGATAAGAATCAAAGAAAAAGTTATTTTGTTCCATTTCGAAAACTTCTTTTATTTGACATTCTTAAGAGAACTTAGCTTTCATAGCTTCTTTGCTGATACCAGTTCGTATGTGCTGCCATTTAAGTATTTTATGATATAAATATTTGCTTATTGCCTCTTGTTTGTAAAATATATGAGACAGCAGCTTTAGTTACGTCAGCTCATTGAATTAGGTTTGGTTTGGGAATAAATTAAAAAATAAAAACCTTTTCTTGAAAAAGGTTTGCAAAACATTTTAATTAATTAACAAACACAAATAAAAAACAACTGTAACAATTCAAAATTGGAAGATATAAATAGAAATTAAAATTGGTTTGTTGAAGACTTTCTTTTGTTCAGCATTCTTGAACGAATGTTATTGAACGAACAGAAATCTACCATCATATTTATATCGCATCTGAGCTCATATGAGTTCTACATTGTCTTTATGCCATGATGAAATCGTTTATCATTTTCTTCACTAGTATCGCCAAGATTATCATAGAAACAGTTTTTATGGTAATGCGAAAAAGTGAATTTCTACGCTCGTGTACGACCAAGGTCTCAGAAACTGTTAAGCATGCGTTGTAATTTTCGACCTTATAGAAAATTCTTTACGAGAACAAATGCGCTCTATGCTTTTTGCTTTGTCTCATTCATGGAATCCACAAAATGGGGACAGTTTATGAGGTAAATGATTTGTAGAACGCAAAAAAGTTTGAGTTTTAACCCTTAAATGTATAGCGATGTAGATCTGCATAGTATGCTTAAAATCTCATATCTTTTTATATAGCAACCTTTGTATAATGTTTTTTTTTAATTTTAATTTTCTCAAAAATTTTTTATCGTTTCCAAACGAATCTGGAATCTTCGACAGTTTATTTCTTTATCTGTGACAATTTTCATTGTTGGTGCACTATCTGAGTACAATTTGATTTCGGCGGGTGTTACTCATTACGATTATTTATATAAAAAGTAATAAAAATATACAGGAAAAATTGTTTTCGGATGGAAACAATGTAAGAGTAACGAATAATATTTATATTTTTTGTATATACTGATAAATTTATGCAAGAAAAATGTAGCCTTTTTTGGGATGTAAAAATACATCAATACGCAAAGTAGGCTCTACATAAGCTCACTAAACCTAGGTCATCTCATCCTTTGCCGTGTATGGATGTAAGAAAAAACTATATTTTCAAACAGGCTGAGGTGCAAAATTCCACTATGTAAGGGTACCACACAATGGTCATTTAGCAATATTTCTGTATCTTTAAATGCTAAAAATAGTTATTTGTTGAATTTTCATATTTTGTAATACATTACATGTAATGAGAGGTATTATTTGTGTTTTAAATATTATATTATTGTACGCAGTGGATTTGTAGAACTCAAGGAGTGATTGCTCATAATAATGTAAAAATATATAATATATATATATATTGAAAATTCAAAAAAAATTCTTATGAGTTTTTTTTCCTGTTAACTACACTCATTTCCCGATTGATTTATAATTTTATTTATTAAAAATAAAAATTCATGCATTTAAAAGTTAAGTTATTCTTTACTTATTCCTGGCATTTGTTATGTACGCAAAGCAAAAAGCACCCTGCTCAAGAACTTTTATAACTATTTCATTAACTCTAGTTTCCATTGAAACGGTGGCAATAAAAATGTTTCGTTCGACTAATAATTCACGAATGAACTTTCTTTTTGTAGCGACTATGTTCTCTGTCGTAATTAGCTCTTTTCTTATCTAGAGGTTTGTCTGATTCTGCTGTTCTCAGGCATACGAAGCATATTACGTGTGGTTTCATTACTTATCAAAGAGAAAATTAACTATTTTTAAATCTTAACAAAGTTTCTATTCATGTTTATTAAATTTAATCTTGCTTATGATCGTAATATTCTTCTTTCAATTCACCTAAAGGCGTTTGGCAATGGACAAGATACCAATATTCTTTTTTTTTATTTTCATATGATTAATCTATCCGAGGAATAACTTTAATTTAGAGATCTTAATCGTTAACGCTTCCTTGTTATTCGAAAACTAATCAGATACTTATAATGCTTTGCCAATCTCATTCGCCAGTTAAATTCCTTAACCCTTTCTAGGGCCGTGAGAAGTATGCTTCCCGCCAAATTTATCAATCTTCGTATGAAATTATGTAGGTTGGCATAAGTTCTGACAAATTTTTTTAGTAAGTCAGAAACTTAGATGCTTCAGTTCTTTATCTCAGATAAAATGATGTGTCTTGATTTGTTACTTAATTATTAATTAACCAAATGTATTAATTAATCAAATTAAATTTATCTAATAAGCTAAATGAACCCCTTTTCTTATTCTAATTCAAGTCTAAAAATATTTTAACATAATATGACTAGAAAAAAATGGCCCATTAAAGGGTTAAAATACAACCCGATTCCTTTTACCAATTTAACGACCAAAAACAGTAGCTGAGATCTCAGTAAAGGCATGCTTATGTGTTTGAGTAAATGTTTTTTATTTTATTTGTTGTAGGCCTAAAGCTTGCATGTAGTTTATGTTCCCATAGTGGTGGCATAAGTTTGAGGGATATTAATAATTCAGTTACACTTAATCTCACAAACTAGAGCTGCTAGATATACTGTTTCCTTGCTTGGTATCGAAACACCAAATATATCGGAACACCAAATACAGTCAAAATACCAAATATATCGGAACACCAAATACAGTCAAAATACCAAATATATCGGAACACCAAATACAGTCAAAATACCAAATATATCGGAACACCAAATATAGTCAGTTAAAAAATCGCTGGTTCGTATGTTCTTCTTGTGTAGAAATATGACAGCAAAAGCCACATTGTTATAAGTGACTTTTTATATTATTCAATTCATTATATTTTCACTTGTTTGCGATTGACTTATATTCAAAAATGTTTTAGTTTGTGAGTAACCCCTTCTGCTTTACAAAAGGGTGTGCTTAAGATTCCTCTTTAGTGTTGCTCACCTATAAATCAAAACAACCTTTTGCAATGCAAACATTGAATAACATAGTTGGGAAGTTTACGAGCATGAAATTAAAGCATTCTGGAAATATTGACGCAGCTTCAAAATTACATAATATTTTAGGCATAAATTTATTACGCGATGCATAATATTTCCCAGCATTTAAATTATTAAAATACTGGTGACAGAAAAATAAAAAGGTTGACTCGACAGAAATATAAGTGCATATGTTTTCCCCAAGACCATCATTAGCTATCACATTTGCACAAATTTTGTAAAAAAAAAAAAAAAAAAATCTTACTATTCTTCATTTTATTTAAAAACGCGCCATTTTTATAGTTAAATACAAATACGAAAACCGCAAATGACCTGGCAAACTAACCTGTAGAGATAACGTCAGATTGAGTAATCGTATAACGTGTTTCCGTAATATCAGGGTCAGATTGTATCGACGTTTACTTCTTTAAAAGAACAATTTAATTCAATATGAATTTTGAGAAGATTCATGACGATAGTAAAGGTAAGATTCATCTTCTTTAATCAGAACAGAAATTCTATTTTCCAGAAAACCTGAATGAGTTTCATATTATTTGCAATTTTTAGCATATAATACTTAGAGGTTTTAAACATTGATTAATTTAATAAACATTGATTGATTTAACATTGATTTTAAACTTTTGAACTTCAACTTGTTCATTTAATTATTGTTTTTTTTTAAATGTTTTTAACTTTTAGATTTTTCTGGTGCTTCATCACTAAGACGTTGGATTGCATGCATATTTTTGGTTTAAGATACATTAAATACAGATTTTTATTCAAACAATATATACAAACCTTTATTCAGATTGCAACTGCTAATTTTGGCTGTTAATCAAAGTACTTGTATGATCTTTTTAAGGAATTTAACGAGCAGATGTTATCAGCAAAGAATTATAAACATCTAGTTAGTTTTTGAACAGCAACGAAGTATTAAACTGTTAAATTAATTTTTTGGTTATCTTTCGATTTAAGAAAGATACTCAAAAGTTTAAGGTAGGATAAGTTTTTAGGTAATACAATTCCTAACTTAATATTGAATTTAAATAGTACTAAACCCAGCAGAATACAGTTAATTACGGCCAAGAATAATACACTTGGTTTTACGATAAATTGTAATTTTTTGAAATAGCATAGTTTTGACTCAAGCTAGAGATATATAATATAAAAAAAGTGAAACTAGATAAAATTCTATTTTTTTTCCAATTTCTATCCAGAACAATATGGATAGGAGAGATAACATTATCTGAGAAAGTGTTGCAGTATTAATAAGTAATTTGGATGTAAAAAATACAATAAAAGTAGTGTTTTTATTCTTTGTTTGATAGGATACATATCCCTTTTTCAATGAGTATTATTTTTTCGTTCGAAATAATTGAAAAGAAACTTCGGGTTGCGAATGAAAGAATAATTTATATTTTTTTATATATTTTTATGAATAAATGTTAAAAAAATATGGTTTTAATTCATTTTATAACACATACTTATTACATTTTGAGCACTGTCTTTAAAAAGAAATACGAAACGGGTCACTTTCCAGTCTTTTTTATTTTAGTCCTGTTTTATCTCTCTTTATTTTGAATTCAGTTTCCTATTCAGCAACTTATTATTAAAACTCTTATTTTTTTTTAGCCATAGAATTTCATTCCAAAAAATTATTTGCGGTATGGATCTTTAAAATTATTTTTTTATTAAATGTTTTCCTTATTCTGAAGGTATTTGTAACCCAACTATGCATACCAAAATCCGCGAATTAAATATTCTTGATGAAAGCGAAAGTGTGATATTTTCTATTGATCAAAATATCCTTGGAATACATAGAAAAATATCTTGCCTATTCATTTCATAACTCAATTTTTTAAAGAGAAAATGCAATTAAATATGTAATACCAATAATCTTATCGAAATTTAATTTAATTCTGATGAAACGATGCAAGATTTCGCATACTCTCGTGTCATTTCACGTGCTTTGATCCACTGCTTGTTACGCAATCGTAGGAATAATGTTTGACTTGTAAAAAGAAATTATAAGATTGGAAATTTTCCAGTACATTCCAAGTTTATTAGATGATGTTTATAATTAAGTTTTCGTTAATCTTTATAGTTAACGACGTTACTAGATCTTTTTATTTATCTATAGACTTTAATTTAAATGAGGAATAAATTTTTGTTTGTATAAATATTTCAGTTCTTTATTTATGATATATTTTTTTTAATATTGCCAATTATTAAAGATAGGAAGAAGTTATAAATTTTTAGTTATTTATCATCTTACATAGCGTATGGAACAGATATTGTTAAAGAAAGACACTGTATTTTTGGTGGTTTATAACAAAAAAATACATTTGACAAATATTTTTTAAAGAACTTCTATACTTTGAATATTTTGTACTTGGATCAAGATAAGGTGGCTAAAACTGGTAAAAGGCACACAGTTCGGAATATTTTGGAAGTTATTCATTAAAATGATTGATTTTTTAAGTTTGATTATAGGTTTACATTATTCCAAATTACTAGCCGCCTGTAGAGATCAGCTAGTTCGCCGCCCAGATTTTTGATTTTTTTAGACTGATAAATATTACTGTAAAATGCATATTTTTTTAAAAAAAATTAACTTTCTTTTCTGATAAGAAAAAAATATGAGTTTAACTGGAGAAATCAAAACAAATTATAGTGTGTGCAAATTAAAAAGTGTATGTGCAAGAAAGAAAAGCGGAAGAGGAAATCCTACTTAAGAATTAAAATGTAAATAAAGCATTTTTAAAAATATTAACTTTAACATTGGCTAAATCACGCAACGGAATATTTTAATGGATGAGTTCGAATTTCCTCATAATATAAAAAAATAATTGTTACAAATCGTATATTATATTAAAAATAAAGAAAATATTGTATAGAGACGAAATTGATTTCATTAAAAATATAATTTTTTTGAGTTTGATAATAGTGCAAAAGCCACTTTTGTGTGATAATTTTGCAAAATATGGCAAAAATTTACATAGATAAGTCATAGAAATTAATCATTTTGTCAATGATTAAGTCTAATTTAACGCACGATTAAATTTTTTTGACTCTTTTGACTTTTGACATTCATTTCTCTGAGTAAATAAGGTTTTCGGTGAACATTATCTAGAACATTTCTAAAGATATTTTGCAGTTTCATTAATAAGCAAAGCCTTGAAAAATAAAACTTTAAAAAATCAATGAAGCAGTCTGAAACGTTAGTATAGTGATTTGTTTATATTCGACCGTTGTAATTCAAGAATATGTAATAAGAAAATAAAAATGATTTCATATATATATATATATATATATAGCATGTGAAGCAGGCTGCAGTTTTGAAGACAGTGAAAAGCCTTTCGATTTCATGATGTCGTTTCATGGTCTTATATAACCAGAGAAATTGATAGGGAAAATATTTCTTCATAATGCTAATATATAATGAGATTTCGATAGGGATTTTCGTTAGACGGTCGACAAGGCAGGGGAAACACAGGGCGGTTTTAAAAAAGAATTTGTCTTGTCAGCGGTATTTTGTTCCTTCATTCGGAGTGTGGGAAAGTTAGGCTTTTAGCCGATTCAGCAATTTTACAAAGCTGCTCTTGAATTAATTAAGTAGAGAAAGTGGAATTCGATCACGAAATAAGAGAATATTTTAGAATGAAGTTACTATGGGCTAAATTAAGATAAAACCTTGGAAATTAATTAAATTGAAATTAGAGCTAAAATATCATTATATTTCTCTCATCAGAAAGTTCTGTGTGCCGAGGCCGAATGGGATTCCTATTTATATATTATTCTTCCTGTAAAAATTTTATCATACATATGAGGAATTTAGTAATAAATAAATATATTCATTAATAAATTAATAAATATGGTAAAAGTTCAATAAATAAGTTAACGATAAAAATAAATATGTTAATAAGTTAATAAATAAGTTGACGATAAAAATATATGTGTTAATAAGTTAATAAATAAGTTAATATGAACAGATAAATAAGTTAATAAGTAAGTAAGCTAAGAGCAATTTTTTTTTCAGATGGAGAATAAATCGAACGACAAATTTTTCCTCATCATAATATCAAATGAATCAATTTTGCTATTCCTGTTTGCTGGCAAAATATAACAGCAATACAACAGAAATATATCAATAATTTCTTATTTTTTCAAGATAGATTTTTTTCATTCGTGCCAACAAGAAAATTACATTTCAGTAAATATTTAACACTTTTATCGAAACGCATACATATAAATTTGAAATTTTTCTCTTAAGGCATCAGGCAATAAAAAATTATGGGAATTGATTCCCTTTCTATTTTTTTTTCGAACAAAATTTTTTAAACTTTTCTACCTAGATATCAATTCCGATTTCAGTGACTGATAGCGGAAAATGTTTTTATCGCGTGAAGATGATGAAATATTTATGGACGAGGAATAGATTTCCAACACGAAAATATATAAACAAGACATTATTCAATGGAAAGAATAATAATAACAAAAAAAAATCTGCTGGAATTTCTACATTTAGGGATTGGTTCTTTCCAATCGTTAAAGCAAACGACCTGAGAATGCAATAATATTACCTACTTCCCTTTCATTTATAAACACCTGCTTCTGTAGATGACTTTATGGTGGAGGACTAATGATACAACGTGTTGGTAGAAATAAAACAGCCCAAACACGCAAGTCACATATAAAGAAGATAGAAAAAACAACACGAAAACAATTTTGATGTAAGAATAGACATCTTTTTGTATTTTCGCTTTAGGGCCATTGTTATTGATCGCATGCTTGTTGTAAGGCTTGTTTCATCAAGGTTGTTTGTTGTAATAATTTTTTTCTCAGAGTCTTTCATTTTTACAAGAAACATAAACAATGTTTCACGATTCATTCGCATTGTTATTGAAAACACAAATGGTATAATTTGAGGGTTATTGACTTGTGAGAATTAATTTTGCATTTTGAAGATTGCAACAGCTTATGCAATGTGGAATACCTCAAACCTTTAATTTTATTGTTGGCAGCAGAAACATGTATGAATAAATGCATCCCAGAATTTTTTTAGATTTCGTATTCCTGTTAGAAGGTTTATAATCTGTATGCAGATGTATCTCTTTTTGTATTACATCAGTTATTTTTCTGTGTTTTTATGTTGCCATTTGCTGAGACAACAAAATGAAAGATGAACCTTAATATTAATAAATTCCAATAAAAGTTTTCTTTTATTGCATGTCTCTACCATAAAATTTTAACAAATGACTCGTCCAATTAATTTATAATGCTTCTGATCCTGAGAAAATACCAAAAAAATAATTAAAATATATTTGGATCTCTGATCTGAAAACTATCACAGCTCGATAAGACCGTAGGATAATTTATCGATCTTTACATTATTTTTAAAAATTTACTTTTCATTATGGCAACGATTATGTATAAGTAAAAAAGATATTTAATATCGTTCAAACATGTATATGTATAAAAGCAGTTACTAAAATAATGAAAAGTTTTACTGCGAAACATATTAAAATATATTGTTCTGTGATATTAATTCCGAATTTATAATTTTTCTTTCCTGCAGTACTAATATGTCCACTAAAAAGAAAGATTTACATATATTGATAATGTATGTTGAATGGATGCCAGTTCAGTGATTTCAGCCTTGGCGACAAAATTGATTTCCATTTTGGCGACTTTGGCTATAAAAATAAAAGATCTGGAAAATATAAAAATTAGTGGATAACTCAATGAGAAACATATATCTAAAGATCTTATCTATCTTATCTAAAGAATACGGAGTTTTCAAGATCTTTAGATATCTGTTTCTCATTGAGTTATCCCTAATTCTTCTAAACTCCGTGTTATGTTGTGGGTTCATAAAATACGAAGCACTGGCACGTGGAATCAATTGAGTTTTCTTTTTTCAGTGAGCTCTATAATTAATTACACTTCGAGCACTATTGTTATTTTCTGTCTGTTTATGTTCTGAGTTTCTACAAACGAAAATATTTTGTGCACTACTTGGCTGTAATTTGTTACTGGTACTTCATGTTTTCATGTAGAATAAAGCGTCGTTTTCGATTCTCGAATGTTTTTACTTTTTTCATCGTACACTTACTGGATGATTTCCATAATACTATATTAAAATTTAAGAAAAAAAAATTGTACTCAAAGAAATATATAACTGAAAAGTCGAATTTTTTAAGTTTTAATGTAGTGTATAAATTTTTTGTGGTTAATTTGAAAATTTAAAACATTTTTCTACCTACTACCCAAAAATTCACTATTTTTTTCAATTTTGTAGTATCAAGTCCAACGGTCTTCTCTTTAAAGAATTTTGCTCTATTTTTTCACTACATATGCCGCAATTTAAAGATTATATGTCACCGGGCTATAAACATTGTGAAATAAAAAAATATTTAGCGAAACTAACATCCCGATGCAGTTATTTTTCTGCAACAGTTTGATAATACCGTTTAAATTTTTCTCTAGTTATTTGCTCTCATCATCTTACCTTCTATTAAAATCTGATTTTTTAACAACTTGCCATTTTAGCTATTCATGTAGTGACAAAATATGTTTGTGTTTGTGAAGTCAAAATTTTATCAGAAGAATTCCTAGTAAAATCCTCTTGAATAATATGTTAAAAGAAAAATTCATCCAATTGCATGTTGTCAACCAACCAATACTGCTAAGGCGAAAGTTACTGGAATAAACTCAAGATGACAACATTTTAGATTTTCATTAGTTTCAATAATGGAGACAGAATAAACATCTTGCAATTTTGGATATATCGATTAGTATCGATAAATTTGTACAAGTTGAGTAAGAATTAGGGTCGCCAAATTTGGCGATTTATGCGAATTTTGGCCTGATTGCGTTAATACGTAAGTACCCAATATTGCAACAGTTGCCCTTTTAATTGTATTGCTGGAACAACACTAATATATATCATTGTACTATATTATTCAAAGTTGCGTTTCATATTTTCCATTTTACAAAGTGCACATCTTTTTAATTAGTTGATCTATCCACAGAATGTACTGAAAGGTTGTTTACAGAATTTAAGGTTTAATGAGGCATACTAAAACAAATAATTTCGTCACAATCATACAAAACAAATAATATATTCCATTAAAGCTATTTTGTGAGGCAACATAACAAGGGTTACACAGCATTGCAGATGCGACAATGGCAAGTAGAATGCAGTATCAACATCATGCTTGCTTAGTATTTGGAGCACATAAAGTATATATTCAAAGGACTTTGAATTTCAACAAGGCAACTGGACTGTTGTGTTATTACATATATTCATTCCATAAAATCTGGGATACATGCCCTGAAAACTTGCTTGAAGTTTCTTTTCTTTTACTAAGTTCGTTAATAAAGAGCCCTTATAGTTCCTTTTTGGAGTTTCGACTCCTAGATCTAGTGCAAAAATTATTTATTTTTGTTTTCTTGGCCAATCTTTAAAGTTGTAACCGACATTTTGGGATACTGTATATAAAATATTTTATGTCAATATAAAAAAAAATTCAAAGAGAAATCAAAATACTGTTACTAATCTTTTTAAATAAATATTTAAATATCTAAAAACAGAGGGAGTGATTTCTTAAATCTTTTTCACATACTATCTAATAAAGGTGTTATCTTCCCACCCCCAGCATAAAATTTTGAATCTTGGGCATGGCAACGAATGCCTTGCATGCCATTGGGAAGTTAAAGTTATGATTGATCATCCGCATAAATCTAGCATTTTTGCTGAATCAAATCTATAAACTTTGGAAATTTTTTGGCAATTAATTCCTGATATGCGGTTAATACACAAACACCCGACAATGGAATTTGCATTTTGAATGTTAATTCTGAGAGACTGAAATCAAATTTTGATACAGAAATATAATTGTAGTTACAAAATCACACACCAAATTTCATTTATTTAAAGTCATTGAATTTTTTTTTTGTTTTTTTTTTGTTTTTTTGTTATCGCGTTTGCATGGATTTCAAAATACGGAGAGTCAGATTTCGGCAGATTTGTTTTAAAATTTGGTTAGAATCTACATGTTAGATGCTAAAACTGTATACAAAATTTTATTCATCTAGATTTTTATATATATATATATTTTATTATGTTCACGTGAACAGCTGAACGGACAAACTTCCTCTAAATGGATTTAGCTTAATTAACGAATGAAATGCATCTATAAAAATCTGGAAATATAGTATGAAGTCTATATGCACAATTTCATTTAATTAACTCAAAATGATTTTGAATTATCGTGTTTACAGAGCAGCATAGAGGTTTCTTGGACTCAAAGAGGTTTGAAACGAGGAGTTTCACATCAAAATCTCGAGGTCGAATTTTTTTTTGACGAATACAATACTTTCTCTTTGTATACAAGGAAATAA
Organism: Argiope bruennichi; assembly: GCF_947563725.1. Taxonomy (NCBI): domain Eukaryota; kingdom Metazoa; phylum Arthropoda; class Arachnida; order Araneae; family Araneidae; genus Argiope; species Argiope bruennichi. The sequence continues at coordinate 69,434,656 of NC_079154.1, read as the reverse complement.
TAAATTACATTTTTACTTATCCGTTTAAAACGTGAAAAAATTTTAATTTGGGGATATTGGGGATTTGAAGCATTGACATTAAAATAAAATCCATTGACCAAAAAATCGTTTTACAGTAAATTACGACGTATAATTATGTTGAAAGAAATGGATATGATAATGATAGAACATTTCTAATGTTAATCAATCTATATAATTTAATATACATTATACAAGTTCTGGAAATTCGTATTGTAAACAAGTGAATTGAAAAGCTCGTATTTTGTTAACAGTGACACCTTAAGTGCGTTCTCATTTGAAAGAAACATTAAAGCTGTAATTTTTTGGTAAAATGACATTTCTAATTCCCCGTATTAACAATAATTCTTTTTAACAAGAATAATGAGGATACGAAATTGAATTCTAGTTATAATTAACTGTAATACACCAGTTTAAATTACATCGCAAAATGCGTTCAATTGAAAAAGAAAATGGTTATTGACAAAATGTTCAAAAGCATTTCTGAGAAAATAATTTCAATATATGTCGACTTTTAATCACGGGTCATTAAAAAAACATGATAATTTCCTTTACAAAAGCGAAGACGCATGGTTTGAGGGTTCTAATGGATTTCAACAAATGCTGATTAAAGCGTTTTTTATAATATGTTGTTGAACATAAGTGAGCAAAACAATGCAACGCAAATACATATTGTGTCATTTAGAGTAACGACCGAAGCATCGTTTTTCGATTAACCTTATTATGTGAAGTAAGAAACTATTTTTAACAAAGATAAACAATTTGCAGGAGAATTTTCCTAGGTTCATAAGAATAACTCTTTCTACCTTTTGAACATGTTATTGTATATAAGTTGGCATAATATTTGTAAATTACATCATTTTATTATTTCGTAATAAAATAGTTTGCTAGAGGAAAAAAAAAATCTGCAAAACATTCTATGAAATGGATTGTTGCGGCACTAAAATTTGGCATATGATTACTTCTTAGGTTGCAGATATTCAGAAAGACAATGTTTTTCAAAATTTTAATTAGAGCTGTAATTAAAATAAATCATTTCCTCACTATTTTCTTCAATAATTAGAAACAAATTATTGTACAAAAACTATTTTGCATTATTTTAAAATAAGGAAAATGAGCATTTCATTAATATTTATTTTATTTTATTCCTAATTTTTATTTCTAATTTTAAATAATTTTTCAAAATAACAAAATTTTTTCATTAATTTAATAGCTGCGTTCTTGCTCAGATTTTTGTGACGATATTAAGTACATTTTTTGTGTGTATATTATCGTTGTTGTAATTCAGCTTACATCTTAAAAATTATACACAAGTAAAGGAATCCATCGTAGATCATTATCTTACAGCGATGATTCGTACTAGAGATTAGATTTTCCCTTTAATTTTTGAAACATGAATTTTCAAATATGGATGTTTTTAAAATTTACAAAGTTATAAGAGATTATTTGAAATTTTTTTATTGCAGAATACAGTCTAGCAAATCTAATGATGAATTTAGGTTATACTATGTATTAATAATAAATTCAAGATATATACTTGTTTTTTTTTAAATTAGTATTTTAAACAACGATTCGAAATTTGTCCTTTTCAGAACGTTTATTAAACATCGCAAAAATCGTTTTGCAAAATATATGTTACTTAGCAAATTAATAATATTAAAGCAAATAATATTTGAGACACCAATAAATCATTTTTAAATTTACAACAAGTAATTCTCAATCCATCCTTTCATTACAAAAGAAATGTATATTTTTACGAAATACGAACTTTACAGTTGTTGAACCCTATCTGATATATCCGATGTTGCTCGAACTAGTTATATTTTTACTAATTTATTTTGACAAACGTAACATAAAGCATAAATCAAAGGTTATAGTACGGTTATAGTCATTGAAGACGAGAGCAAGAAGACAATTTCTGGTTTACTGTAATTAATGAGCAATATTTCCCCTTCAAGGGAAGATTTTGCAGAAACATCCAGCCTGGATTTTGACTTTTCATTTAATTTGTGTTTTTATAGATTTCTTTTGTGTTAATAAACAGCATAATTCACTATGATTTAATATAAATGGAATGAACAAATTTATTATTTAACTGCATAGATAAATAACAAATATAAGTTGAAGCTATTCAAATTAAAATTATTCATATAAAAGTTCAAAATTGTTCAATTTAAATATCTTTAGGTTATTGTACTACTATTCCGACTGATATGAAGTTTCAAGAAGTATTCTTCAGATGATACGGTCGTTATTTATTAAATACAAAATCATTAAAAGTTTTGAGAAAAAAAAAGTGAAAATTAATACAAAAAAACAAGTAAAAAAAGTCACAGAATTTTCACGACAAAGTGGGTCGTTTAAGAAATAACTTTACCAAATATCACATGGAATGAGGGTAGATTAGTAAGGATGTCAAACTAGCGAAAAGCGGTTGATCACCGATTAGTCTATGAAAGCTTGTCGTTATAAAGATTGAGCGAATTGAGTAATGGGAGGTGTACCGTTACCCAATTTGTTCAATGTTTGATATTAAGCCTTGAATACGCCGAGGTTGTTCAAGTTCTGGAATTAAAAGCTTGTCAACTCATTTGTCCAGTCATTCATTGTCTAGTTCTCATTTGTCCACTCTTTCTGTAACTCATTTGTCCAGTAATGGAAAAAAATTTGATACCCTATAAAAAGTTACTGCTTACAAAATAAATAAATAAATAAAATATAAAAAATAAAGATTTTTTTAAAGCTTCTAAAGAGTTTTTTTTTAAATATCTCTCTAGTCATTTGAATCTTTTGCAGTATAATCTTTCGTTGTAGAAGTAAAGATATTTTATTTGCATTTTTATTATTTTTGTATAGTACAACATCATCTTTCATCGACATTTTATACTTTTTTTTAATTTAATTTTTGTAGATATTTATATGTAGATTGCGCATGAGGCGAAATATTTTTTGTATCATTTGGACTAACAGAATGTCAACTACAGCCCTCATAATTTGACAAGTTTAATTTAAACAATCCAGTGTTTTATATTGTTAAACTGTAAATACCGAAGGTTTAAAGTTTCTGAAATTTAAAATTTTACATTAGCAAAAACATAGGGAGAGGAATATATATATATATATATATATATATATATATATATATATATATATATATATATATATATATATATATATATATATATATATATATATATATATATATATATATATTTAGATTTGGAGTATTTTTGAATTTTTGAAGGAGGACTGTAGAACGACCCGTATGTGAAGAACAGATCGTTCGCACCTTTCCTTCGAATTTTATCTAATAATTATTTGTTTATCAATAATAGATTTAAGTAAATTTACTTAATTTGTAATGATAATAAATTAAATTAATTATAAATCTCTTTTTAGAACAATTTTATACAGGATTGGAAAAGATAAGTGGATTTTATTATATTCATATCGGGAAATAAATTCGTTGAAATCATCAAATTCAAATATTTTTCTCGTTTACCAAAGAAAAAGTTTTTTTCCTTATTTTTCTTATGGAGGAGAATTTCATTTTTTCGTTTAAATTTGAAATTAATATTGAAATTTTATAAATATTATATATTATGAAATAAACATTCATTTGTGTCTTTTTTCTTATTTCCAAATGCAACATCATTAAATAATTAACTAGAATTGTGTCATTTATTTTCAGGCTCTTAATCTGGGATTCAGTTCCAGTTCATACGACCTTGAAAAGCAACGGAATAGTCGAGACAGTTTTGCAGTGCCTCGGATCTCTATTTCGCAGGTCAGTTGTGGTTTTTCATGTGGTTTACTTAAGAAAACTAAAATAGATTTGAAGTCAATAGCATGATTTCTTTGTCAAACCGGTATAAATCAAATTTTATCTTACATTTTTAAATGAAACGCCTTTTTTGCTAGTTTGTAAGCGCTCAAAGTAGTAAAAAAAGTTTATTTATGTGAGCAATTAACTAAAGATTTTCAATGAGTAAAAATTTTAAGTAGCGAATTCATAAAAAACTTAACATTATCCACTCAATTTCTTTTCTAGTCAGACAATCAAATGCATTTTGTTTTATGTGACAAGAAAAGTATAGAACCGAGTATAGATTTTGTGTCTTTTCCCATTGACCGAATATGTGGAAAGATTTCAATTAGTTATTCATATTTGGTTCATATTTCGTCGCTATATACCAAATGTCAGCTATCCTGTTAACATTCTGAGTTATTGTGATCATACGCAGGAATAGACTGCAAAATGGAGAGGTTAGTCATTGATGGATTAATTTAACATTAGATAGAGGTCTATAAATTAGTGTAATGGTATAACATACATTAATTTACCCAAATACTTTATTTTAGAGTTAACCATTTCATATATATATATATAAGAGGAGCTAATCACTTCGTCGGATTAAGTACTTATTCTTATTCTTATTAGCAATTTTTGCGTATAAATCATATACTGAGTACCGTCATACAACTTGTTGCATTTTGGATTCTGCATGCAAGTATGAATGAACAGATAGGACCTCTGAGTGGAATTATTATAAAATTTGAATCAAATCTATAATTTTATTCCTTAGTTCTAGTAACAGAATTTATTGCATCCACATAGAAATAAAAATGACGTAATTGTAAACATTGCTTTTTTTGGCCTCAGCGAAGATTGGAGCTTGGCGATTCATCTTGAAGCAGAAATTGTTGATAATGCATTGTATTGCTTTGTATTCGAGAAAGTAAAAATATCACCAAAGAAAACGTTTAATATTGTGTTAAATTTGAAGAATGATAAGAATTAATATTAATTATAAAAATATAAAGAATTAATAATAATTATAGGAATAAAAGGATTTAATAATAATTATAAGAATAAAAAGATTTAATAACAATTATAAGAAAAAAAGATTTAATAATAATTATAAGAATGAAATGTATGAAAATTATGAAAAAATGGAGTTGTGAGCAAATGTGCAGATTCATGTTATTCTTGATAAATCTTTTCAAAATACGAATTAATAAAAACTTTTTTAGCTCTAAAAAATCTGAAAATTTTATGATTTCATTTCAGTTCAGTGAGCAGCCTAAAGTCCCGATCAAAGAAGATGAGAATCCGGAAAGAGCCACCTGGTCCAAAGGAATTCAAAGTTTACTACTGTGCCTTTCCATGTCTGTCGGTCTTGGGAACATTTGGCGATTTCCAAATGTGGCTTACAACAATGGAGGAGGTAGGTGAATGCTATATAATATTACAATTGCTACAGCTTTTGTTTTCAAGGAAGGTAATTTATTGAGAAAGACAATTTGCATACAATGAGAATCTTTTAAGATTTTCATGCAAAATATAAAAAAATAGTTGTAAAATGAGAAAAAAAAATCTAATATAGTATGGTTGCATTTAGTGATGTATAATAATTGCCTCGTTCGTTTGATAACGTATAAATTGGGAAAAGATTTAGCAAATAAACAATCAAGTGCAATCAAAGAATTTAGGCACTGGATTTGTATTATTTCATTTTCTATTAATTATGAGAATACGTGTAATTTCATAAATGAGTTACAAATCTCTGCGACATTTTCCAAAAAAACTTTTAATAAGTTATTTGCAGCTGTACACGTGCGTCACACGTGCCGCAACTCCTGTTTATTATAAAATGGCAATCAACCTCTTCCTCAAGTAAAAAAAAAAAAAAAAAAAAAATGTATTCTGACCCAGATCGTTTTCTTTTACTGATTTCAAACTTTTTTTTCGTGAAAATTCTTATGAAAAAAAAAAACTTTCTTTTTTCATTGAAATATTTTTTGAACCGTGTCTTAAATAAAATTTTTTTCGCTCTTTTCTTAAAAAAAACTAAAAATTATATCGAATTAATTTTATTTTAATTTGATGATACAAAGTTCTCACTTATTAATATTTATTATAACTAGATTTAGGTTGAACTTGCACAGTATTTATATAGTGAATCGCATTTTTGTGACCTAATTATGGATGAATTACTTGTTTAACAATTTCACTTACCAATTTTAAAATACAATGGAACCCCCCCCCCCTCCCCCATCTAATTGCTCTTCGGTAGTAGACTAAATAGACCAAAGTCATTTCAGTTATATAATACTTAAACCAAAGGAAAAAAGTTGCATTGTTAAAAAATGTGAGCAAAAAAAAAAAAAAAAAAACGAAGAAATTTTTATTATTTTTTAAAAAGTTTATATTTTTTATAAAGAGTTTTAAAGGGAAAGAAAGGATGATAATTATTGCAATAAAATCGATCTAGATTATGGAGTGAATCCACAGTTATGAGTTGATTCCATGTTTTGCAAGACGCAATCATAAAGTATTATCTATACTTATAATAAAGCTCAATGTGTGTGTGTGTTTGTGTGTTGGCGCTGTACAGGCAGACCGTTTGACCTACAGCTACCAAATTTGGTACATGTATAATTTGGAGGTCGTGAATGTGCACCTGTGGTCCCTTTTTTGAATTTTTAATAAGAATTTTAATTATTAATTAAAAACTAACTTTCCCGCCAAAAAATCTTTTCATTTTCCCCACCGCTAAATGAGTAAAGCTTCAGTTTTTTTCCCATGCTAAAGAGGTTAGGCTTAGTAAATTTTCGGACGATTCTTTCAAAGATTCTGCTTATTTTCTTAATGTTCGATGCATTTAAAATTAAACATTGTTAATTAATCGATATTTCAGTTCATTCTGAAGTACTTTTGAATTAAAATAAAACAGAATAAAAGAAATTAAAAATTTCTAATCTTCATAGCGTTACCCCAACTGGTGTAGAAAAATTCAAGCATTTGCGTTTCCATAACTAGCGTTGAAAATTCATGCATGCGCATTGTGTTCTGATTGTTGAGAAATAATTTCAACGGATGCGGACTTGATTTAAATTATTTTTAGGTTAGTTGTTTGCTTTTGCAATTAAATTATATTTATGTTTGTTATATAACTTTTGTATATGCTTATAGTTTGAAGTACATCGTTTTTTAAGTAGTTTTTTTAAACCAGTTTTCGACCGATTATTTTAAATGATTCTATTTATTTTCTTAGTATTTGATGCATTTAAAATTAAACATTGTTAATTAATCGATCTGCTCATAATGAATCTGAGAAAATTTTGCTGGCAAATTCTTGAGATATTACATAAATTCAGAAAGATATTCTTTAGTGCCATAAGGTTTAAATGCTTAGTGACTCTGTTTTCAATAATCATATTATAAAAAAAATGCTTTGTTTCCGTAAAAAATATTATTATATTAATTACAGATTAATCATTCCCATTTTAATTTAAAGCTTAAATTCTACGGGAGCTAACAGAAAATTAGAGAGATACATATTACGTTATGACTGAAGGCCTTTATAATATTATGAGTGAATTATATGACTATCAAAATTTGAAGTTTTAAAATATTTTCACAAAGAAGCCATTAAAGTAGAACTTACATAAAATATTTAATTATTTAAATTTTAACGAGCATTAAGATTGACGAACTGGATGGTTGTCAAAGGCGGCTAGTCTTAAATAAACGAATACTAGCTTGCACTGACAGTAATTTAAATCTTTTTTTTAATGTTCTTTTCGGACAAAAATAAATTGTTTAAAAGTTAGTTAAACGAGGTTTTCAAATTCTTATAGAATATTCGATTATTTCAACAAATGAGAAATATTCGTTCTTTATGTTAAATACTACTTTTTAAATACAAAACTGATGGTAATATTAACATAACATTAAAATTGAAATAATAAAAAAAAATGTGTGAGAAATGAATTGAATGAACAATCATCACAACTACATTTTCTAATTATAAAATGGCATCAGATGAATTTTTGGAACGCATTAAACAAAAAAACACGTATTGTCAGGCGATTTATATTATGATTTCATTCTAATAATCGTACATATTTTTTTTCTAAACTACTTTTATAGCTGGAACGAAATTTTAACCAAATACATATAAACATATATTTTCTCTGGAAAACTAATTTTTTAAATCTTTGGACATGAAGAAGTAATCTCTACTTTTTATCCATTTTTTTTCTCTACCAAATTTACATTGTTCTTTGATTTAAATAAAACATTTACATATTCAATTTTCTTTCCACATTGATGTGGTTAATGGTGAGTTAATGCTACCAAATATTATTTTAATTCATTCCCATAATAGTTATTTATTTTTTCTATTATGTAGTTTAAATAATAAAATAAAAATAAGAATTACATTATAAATATTTTAAAAACATTTGTAAAAAATAAGCATTTAAATTTAAAAGAGATGAATAAAAAAAGTGATTTGCTAAATCGAGATATGTAAAAAGTATTTGCTTTTAAAATAAAACAATGAAACTATATAATACAGTTTTCTTCCAAAAGCAGTTTGTGTTTTGTTGAAAATATCTTTCTGTCAATTTTAGGTGCTTTTTTGATACCCTATTTATTGCTGCTGTTTATTATTGGCAGACCGCTCTACTACTTAGAACTCATCCTTGGTCAGTTTTCGAGTCAAGGCCCTATCAAAGTTTGGAGAATGGTCCCGGCATTCAAAGGTACGAGTAAATTTTAGGTTTTCTTTGAAAGGTATGTGACAAGGCTTGGGATGTTATTTTTGAAATACATGAAATACATTTAAAATAGTTATATTTTCTTTTTAAGTTTTGCATAAACATTTGAAAAAACATGTATGAAACCTAAATATAGCAGCTAAATGTCAAAAAGCTTCAAAATTTTAAGCAAATTGTTTTATAAACACCTAACTAAAAAGACAAAAAAATATTATAATATAAACTAAACCTTTTAGTTTAAATGTTTGTCAAATAATTTGCATAAAATTTTGCTGCGAGCTTAAAAAACTAGATTATCTAATACCTGAACTAAAAATAAGCATTCCTAATCATTATTTAAATTTTCTTAAACCCCTCTTGTCCAACTGATAAATAACACGAAATTTTCGATTTTTTCGAATTGTGAAGCATTAAAACAACTATAGAATATTTCTAAATGAATAGATTACTTATTCTCTTGTTCAGAAACTGCAGAACATGTATAAAAATTATTATACTAAATTTAAACAGAACATAAAAAATATATTTTAATGTATGAGGTATTTCGTAAGAAAATTCTACTAGAGATAAGAATTTGTGAAAATAATTTTTCAATTTGTAAAATAGTATTAAAATGTATATAAATACAAATATAAAAATCAGCAGAAATTCCCAAAAATTAAACTTAGAAACAAAATTCAAACGGTTTAATTAAACAACAATTTAATTAATTTCCAAGATTTTATTTTAATTTAGCCCATAGTAACTTCATTCTAAAAATATTCTCTTATTTCGTGATCGAATTCCACTTTCTCTACTTAATTAATTCAAGAGAAGCTTTATAAAATTGCTGAATCGACTAAACGCCGACACTTTCCCACTCTCCGCTGAAGCGATAGACAAATGTCCAGTAAGCACAGTCTTTTTTAAAGATCCCTGTGTTTCCCTTACTTGTGATGACATGCGTCAGAAATCCCCTTCAGAATCTTATTAATATATTGGCACTATGAAGAAATATTTTCCCTATCAATTTCTCTGGTTATATAAGACGAGGGATAATTTATTTCAGCCTTCTTCCCCACTTCCGCTTTTATGCCGCGTTGTGACGGACGTGCCATGTCCGTGCCTTCTTGTAAATAATTATGCTTTCCCGATGGATTAAAAAGAATTTAAAAATGTAAAAAGTCTTTTCACTCTCTTCAGATGGTTACCCAGTTTGTCGCCAAGCTCTGAGATTACTGACGCGACACCCGATCATAAATAATATAAGATATATATAAATAATAAAAAATATCTAAAATAAAAAAAAATGTTGGCCTAAGTAGGAATTGACTTAAAATTTTTTTAAATACATATTACTTGTTTTTATTTTAATGCCACTGGACTCATAAAAACAAATATTATAATGACGTTAGTACAGAATATAAACCTCCTTTACTTCTTTAAAAAGAATAATAATTAATTTTTAGTCAAGAAATAAATTATTTAGTATCTTCAAAAATAATAACTTTAGTCAAGAAATAGAACAATTTATTGACTAAACAAAACATATTAAATTCAAAAGAATAAGAAAGTACTGAAATAACTGGAAATATCTTAAAAGCAAACTCCGAATATAAAGTAAGTTTTTTCATAACAATAATGTCTCAATCATATTAACCATTCCTAATTATAAATATTTAAAAAATGACCCAAATAAAGGCCGCAAATAATTTCAGATTTGGAAATGGTTCTTTCGGTAACCTTACAACTCCTCACTTTATACTCTACAGGTGGAAAAACCGTTTCTCAATATCCTACCTGCGGGGAATGACTAAAATTAGTTGAAGGCGTTCGTTATTTTAGAACAGAATGAACTCAGCGAATATGCAAATGTGCGCTCCAACCTGTTCCTTGACATGAATAATTATGAACTTAATTTTAAAGAGGCCATTGCGCTATTGTCTAATTAAATATTTCTTTAGAGTTTGTGACAGAAGAAGGATTTAGTCGTGCCATTAAGAAGAAAGCCATGGACAAATTTTTAATCGGTTGATGTTTTGTGCCCTAATGGTAATTTATGATAGAAAAACCCTGGGTGTTCGAAATTACTTTTATACGTACGCAATATGGGCTTAGCTTGGGCAATATGGATGTCTCTACTCTTTAGCTTGACAGATAAGGTTGGACATTTGTCTCACCCGTGATAGCGAAGACATAATTACGGATAAGACATACAGCCTACAGGCCTACAGAGATTAAAAAAGAATAACAACCAAGGAAAGTTTTTTTTTCATTTAAAAATTAAAATGTAATACTTTTTAGGTATTTTTTTTAATTATGCAGAAAGTACAAATATGAATATTAATTGCTACCATTAATATATATATATATATATATAAGGTTTTCTTGCAGTTTGTGAGCGATCATTTCCTGCGGCAACTTAAGATAAATTTTGAGACGAAACGTTTCTGAAAAAAATATTGTTACTATTCACCTTATCACCTTTTAAGATATATTTTGAAGAAAAGGCACTGAAAAAGTTACTGCATGGATATTTTGCACAGAAAAGTTACGTTTTAAGATTATTTGAGATAATGTTTGGAAATTTGCAATGAGAAACAATTTGAAAGTCATCTTTCTCCCAATTATTAACAAAAATTACTGACATTACAATTTATTGCATCATCAGTTTACTACGCAAGGTATAAGGACAGTTAAGATAATTTATCAAGAACATAAATTTAAAAGAAATCTAATAAAAAATCATTAACTGTAAAAACGTGTTATAACTTTTCCTTTTTTTTAATATATGATCAAAATGTACGAAAGCAATTTACAAAAAAATTATTTATATCAATTCTTGAATACAGTTTTACTCCAACACCACGTTCATATTGTTAAAAAGAAAATAAAACCTTAATAAAACATTTAAGTAATATCTAATTTTTTTATACTTATTTGGTAAAACGTTTTTCTAGAGAAATTTGCTGTTTTGTCGATGCACTTATACGTGGCTTGAAATGCAATTTTTTGTTTGCTAAAAAGTGAAAAAAAATCTCTTTACTAACATTTTCATAACTATACGAATTTATTCTGAATTATCAAGTTGTTTAAATCACTGATTCTCAATTTTTTTTTCAATTCTCGGGGCTCTTGCTGAGTCCAGGAATTTTTAAAAATATAAGTATTTTTTTTTCCAAAATAGTTAATAATTTTTGTATAATTCAGGTAAATATAAATAAATGTTAAATTACATAATAATTTAATGAGCAAATTTTATTTAATATAATTAGCGAATATATGAACTTTCTAACCATTACGCATTTTCTCACATTGTGGTAACAAAATGGTCGTATCTACCTTAATTTCTTTTCTGCATTGATTTTCTTATTATTTTCGAACTTTCAAAAGTCTAACTTGACATAAATGAGAAATAACTAATGGAATTAAAACTCCCTGAGTTTTAGATTCTTATATAACAACTTGTGGCACTTACGAGAAATGTGTTTGTTCCCAGGACGTAAGAGGTGTATTGGTGTAAATTTTGGCGGATAAAATGGCTGTAACTCCGTTGACTTACTTGCTTTTAGATTATTATTTTCTTTCCTTTGCGTTGGCTAAACCAGTATGTAATAAACTTTTTTTCAATAGCAATTCTGTTCAATAAATTACCCGCGAGTGATAGAATTTTCCTTTATATTATAGTGTTCAGATCTGTTTAGATGGAGTAAACAACTCTTAGACAATGGCTCAGGATAGTCCCGCCTCTACCGATGACGGGATGTGCTACCCCCGAGAGGGGTTGTATCGTGGCCGGTGATGGTCCTTAGGAATCAATCTTAGTTTCCACCAATGCTGTCGCGGAAGTCCTGTCAATTAGATTTTATAAGTGTGCCTCAGGGCAGAGTAGTCAATGTGTGATTATACTAATGCAAAAATTCTGGATATAACTTTTTTATTGAATGATGTGAATTTTGATAAAAGTTCGAAATCAGTACAAATTAATTTGAAGTCGTGCTCCTATTTAATTTTAGATTTCCTTATTCAACTTGCATTTAGAAGTTAGGCAGCCTAAGATAACGTGTAATCAGGAATTTGATGATTTACGCAATAGGATTTTCATGTGACTATAGTATCACGTGAGCTGTGTCTCAAGAAACTTTTCTAGGCAAATAACAGTTTTAATGAGACAATAATAATATAGAACATTTATAACATTTTATCGAAAGTTTATCACTCAATAAGCCAAGGGAAAAGACTCTTCTTTATCATAAGATAAAGAGAAATGTTTTTCCCCGCCATGGACCCTATGTTAAATACCCTCATGCTTATTTAACCAATCGAATTATAGCCATGAAATCCAGATCCAGCATTTATTATGCTCTTGACGGATGTAGAAACCAGAATTGAAATTGCGGTTAACTTAGTTCCAGAGAGTGACCTTCCCAGAATAAAATCATATTATTCGCCCTACAAATGACAAGATGACAATAGCGTTTTTCAAAGTTGATTCAAAAGCCAACTATTTAAGTTTTTTGAAGTGATATTATTCAATTTGCACATCCTTTGAAGGTTTTTTTTTATTTACTTGTTTGTATTTTAGTTTGTCATGTATTCATATTATGTTTTTTTGCCCATTTTTTGTGTTTTATGTCGCATTTGTTTATTATATTCCTTTGTGTATGTATTCTTCGTGGGTGTGTGTTTTTTTACTCTATATCCGAATTTTTTTCCTGCGTCATTGCTTTTGATTTTAGATAGTTATCTTTCAGTCACATATGCATATGAATTTCAGTTGAACTCTCACGCATGCTATTTCCATTCGATGCCTACTCAAGTGATCAAGGATCTTATTATTCTAGCCTCAAGGATATGGAGTGGCATTTTTTTGTGAATTGACTGCCATATTTGTTGACTGAAGGACATAGATGATGTTAGGTGACATTTTAATTGAAGTTAAAAAAAAAAAAAACACCGCACGAGGAAGAAATTGTTTAATAACAATAAATTTATTCAATAAAATATATATTTAATCGCTCTAAAAAGTATAAATATAAATCTATATCAGCTACAATGTGGAACAAAGTGTAGTAAAAACTGTTTTTAAAAATATGTTTTTATCTGTGTACTAACCTGTGAATTTTTTTTAAAAAGATGTCTTCTATTTTGTGATTTTTAATTTGTGATACTGTCTCTATGAGTAATAAAAATTTGGGAAATATAATGGAATTAGAACATCGGATATAAATTTTTTAGTCTCAATTCTTAAAATTTCTAAGAGAAATTTGTTATTACTTATTTCTTATTATTCTAAGTACAGACCAACAAACAGTCAACCCGTAGTTGGATTTGATTCAAAACTTAACAGTTGTCTTCACTATAGATGTTAAATCTGTGTACTGAATTTTATCACTCTAGATCTCTTCGCTTTTTAGTTATCGTGTTAAATTATATTCGAACAATCTGATAGATGGATTTCTTCTGAACATATTTTACTCAAAATTTGGTAGAAATCTGAAAATTTGATGTAAATACCGTATACCAAATTTAACCGTCTAGCTCATATCGTTTTGGAATTACCTTTGTTATAGATAGACAGGCGGGCATTTCCCAGATACGTGTTTCTCGAACACAGGGAGGTCTAAAACGCAGGAATTCTTCAATCCCGAGGTTACTATACTATATTCAAATTCTTGAAGGTTACTATACTATATACGAGAAATTAAAAATTAATGTATATGTGTAGGTTGCAATACAGGTCTTGTACAAACGAGACCGTTTGGCAAAGATGCTACCACATTTGGCACAAATAGACTTTGGAAGTGAAAATGTGTAACTCGAAGAGAATTTTTTTGAAATTTTATTTAAAATTTTAAATAACTAAAAATTAAATGAAACTTTGACTTTCTTTCGCGATAACTTCTAAAAAATATTATAACTCTAAAATGATTTATATATCATCTTAAAATAAAAATAAAAAATTTTTTTCCATTATATCAACTTTTATAACGTATAGATTTGCAATTTTTAATGAATTAAAATAATTTTAAAAATATATTTTACTTCAATATGTTTTGTTGGAAACATATTGCAGTAAAATATGCTTGAATATTTTTTATAAAGGAATAATTTTTATTGTTTCTTTTAATATAACATCCTAACCTTATTTTCATTTTGATGATCCAAGTCGTAGGATTATTAGGCTCATTTTTTATGTTTAGGAGGTTTCAGTATGAGATATAATTTAATAAAATTAATAAATTTGTAAAATAATTTAAGAAACTTTGTTGAAGTTACAATTAAAGTTTCATTATAGAATCAAGTAACGGGGAAAATTTTTTAAAGTTCACTCATTTTTAAAACCTACTGCATTTTTTTTGGACATACAATGAAATAGACAGAAAATTAGAGAAATGAGTAGCATAATGAGCAAAATAGTATAAGATTTATATAATAGTATATGTCTATCAAAATTTTAACTTAAAAATATTTTGTTGAGAATGTCACTATATCCATGTTACACAAAATATTTACTTGAAATTTTTAAGAAGCAATAATCCCGACGAATGAACTGATCTGAAAGGAAGCTAATTATAAATATTATAATAATCCTATATAATTTCTCAAAATCCCTAACAAATGGAGTCACTTATATGGAATCAAAATTTTATTAGATTAATCCTAAAATTGATAATTAAGACTGAAAATATTGAAATAATATCGTATCATGGAGAATATCATATTGGAGTGACTTTGCATTGCCTTAAGGCATGCGGATTTGATTGACGCCGCGAAAGCAATGGGTGAGAATTATGGTCGAATCCTGATTGCCATTGCTTGCCATTTCTGTCATCACCGGGCTTTTTTCGCCCACTGTTTCTATGAGGCGGGAGCTAATCTCTCTGGTGGTCATAGAAATTTCAAGCCTTCAAACAGGAGTTTCTCATCTCTTAATCTGCGATACCTTCCTAAATGGACTTGTGTAGTAAGAATAAACAAACAATCTAAATTCTTAAATTCTAACACATACAGGAGGGGGAAACTGGTTCGAAAATTCATTTTTAAAAAGATGTAGTTAAATTAAAAAAAGAGAGAAAATGTCTCTAATTAAGCTGATACAATAAATAGTATATAGTAATAAATATTTCAAAATAAAACAAAAATGTGATATATGTATTTTTCTGTTTTATCTACTCTCTATGTTTCTGTAATAAATGAGCTAAATTAACACTATTTTATCGAATATATATACATAATTATATAATACAAAAATATGACATAATTATTTTTATTTATCTGTTTCATCTACTTTCCTTATTTACGCAACAGATGAAATAGAAGCTGATGAACACCATTTCATCGGCTTCCTTTTTTAAATGTTCGTCCTTTTAAAAGTGGTCTTACTTTCTCAATAATGTTACTAAACAGATAATTCAGTGACAGTAGTTTTCTTTTAATTAGGTATCGGATATGCTCAGGTGGTTTCCATAGCTTACGTCCTCATCTTTTACAACTATTTAATGGCTCTCAGCATATTTTATATTTTTGCTTCGATGCAATCGTGCCTACCTTGGACTGAATGCCATTTTCCTAATGGAACATTTAATGAGGTAAATTTGATATTTGATCTAAATGGAATTCCCATTAACTTAAAAGCAGTTGTTTATTTTTAGAGTATCTAGTCAATTCATAATCATTATTATTTCAGACAGCGCCTTTTTTTTTTCTAATTTTAGAATGGAACAACCTCAGATGGAAAACCTCCGACGGAGTACTTCTGGATGTAAGTATCTTTTCACGGAAATTTCATTAAGTATATTTTATCTCTTGCATTATATTTTCCTTTTGAAACAGAAGCGTTTTCTAGTAATGAAACTAAAGAGCATTCTCTCTGAATTTACTAATAACAATAAATAATCCATCTTCCGTCGATTTATGGGAACCGAATAAGTAGATTAAGAGATTCTGTTTTTAAAACTTTAATTATTTAAAAGTTCCCAAAATATAGGCGCTTACAGGAAAATTTCATAATTCCTTTTGGAGTTTCAGAAGTATTTTATTGAAGATATTGTCAATAACGTTAAAGCAAATAAGTACACTTATTCAGTATCAATTAAGGGTTTAGAATAAATATTATTTGAAATTTTATTCCGTTATTTTTTTGTAGTATTAAAAAATAGCTATTTAGACTACACTTTGCAAACTGTATTTAATGATTCTGTACAGGTTCTTTCAGTTGGTACTGACAATATAATATAATTTACCAATAAATTAGAGCCAACTTTGATTGGTTGTTATTTTGGAGTGGGAATACACAAATAGATTTTTTTTTTAAATTTTATAGAACTAAAAAAGATGCACAATTTAGTAACTATAACTTTCGAAAATGTTATTGCTAAATAGGATTTTCACACTTTAAAAGTTATTTTTTTTAAGGATACAGAGCTAATTGTCGAATAGAATCAAATTTCACAAATATTTAAAAGAATTTCTAACTAAACTTTTGCAGCAATATCTTGTATTGCTGTATTCAAATCAATCAAGTATCAAGTATTCAAATCAATCTTCTAATTTACTAAATTTTTAAATCACATGCCAGTTTTATGTTAAAATCAGTACAAAAATACCTTAAATTTTTGCATACTGACAGAAATAATTATTGTCTTTTTAATGATTACATATCTATATTTAAAAAAAGATTTTATTTTTGAATATAATTTTTAACTTGACTCAAGATGTTCAAAAACTTCAAAAATGACTAAACATTTGGTCGAAAGTTGAGTCAATTGCAGTGTTTTTTCTTTCATTTTTTGTAATTACAGTACAATTTTGTAATTTTTCGTATGTGAGAAAATAAAAATCAGAAAAACCTCTTATTATATGAAGATTATTGCATAAGAAAAGGAAAGGGAGGCAACAAAAAATTATATTCTACTAAAAAGCATAAAAAATATTATTATAAAATATTAAGATATATAAATTAACCTATGTTGTTTTTGAAGAACAAACTTTGGCTTTCTTAATCAGAGTTATCTTTGCAAAGACTTTATATATATATATATATATATATATATATATATCGAAAATCTGGTAAAGTAATGTGAATACAAGTAATGTGATTTTTTTATGGTTATTTGACTCACATTTTATTATTAATATGTATCTAAAATAACATTAAGTACTGTTTTTTTCTCTTTAAAATGGCTAAAAGGTTTAATTTTTAAATATTTCAATAAAAATAATATCCACACCTGAAAATATCATATGTATATATGTATCAGCAGTAATTTAAATTAAATAATAGTAAATTAAGTTTTATTACTTATAGTCAAAATGCTTTCATCGCTTCCTTTCTTCACATTTTAAGGATAATGCTATATTTTTATATTAATGGAATACCTTTTCAGTTCTTATTTTAATAATACATTTTCCTTCTGTTTTTGCATTTTATATATGCCATTTGTTGTTTAGGGACTGCCCAATGACGCCGGTTATATGTTGTGAGTCAAAGAACGATATCAGTATTATACTAGGAAGTAAAACAAGAAGGTGATCATTAAAAATGAAACTAGAACAGGAGGCCCGACAGGCACTTTTAGAATATCCATATGTATGTAAGGTAATAGAAACGGTACGCCCAGACGAAGGGCCCCCTTGAAATATTTAGGACATTGGCATTTTACTTAGAAGAAATGTGAGACTTTTTAGATACTGACAAATGGAAAGAAATTGGAATTTTTAATCATAGTATAAAAATAATTTGTAAAAGCGCCAAAAGAGTTCTATATATTTAGTTTAATCTATCTATTCTAAAAATTTAAAATTTTAAACAATACTATTATTAATGCCATCTAGTTCATTAGGACTTGCAGAGCTGAGCAATAATACAGATTATTTCAAAATATAATTTTCTTTTTTCATGAAGTTCGTCGTTTTTTCTTTATTAGGATTTTGTTGGCCTTATGTAATTAGTTATAAAAAAAGGTTCTATGATACCGAAAGAGCAATTAGATAATTTGTGGATGCTTATTGCTCTTCTGCGAACATTAATTCGAAAAATATTCTTTGGGCTGCAGAATAGAAAAAATTCAATTTTCTATTCTAAATCATTTGGTGGACAAAATAAACTTCAAAAATAAAATTATAGCATTCATGTGACTTTACCATTGTTACTCCATTTCTAATATGAAATATAGATACTTTTTTCAAACTACCTCTTCTTCTTTTAAACTATTAATTAGTTAATATTTATAATGGTTTAACTTTTATATTCTACAATGAAAGATTTTGTTTTTGAACTATTATTAAAATGCCTCCCTCAATTCTTTTGCTACAAATTATCTAAACAAAAGTAACTTTTTTTTCAGACATGAAAACATCTTTTTAAAATGAATTTTAAAATTAATCAAAAAGGGAAAAAAAAATTCAGCAAATATTAATTTAGTTTACTTGATACAGTTAAAAATATGATAAAATCTGACATATATCCTAAGAATTTAAAAGCAAGTTTAAAAATTAACTTTTTAACCTTTCTCCGTTTCTGTCTTTTGAGTCGATGAGTTTCCGCTGATTGTTATTAAAAAAAGAATTCTGATATGCTAGATTAAAACTGAATAAATATTTATTTTAATCCAGAAATAAATTTCAGACAGTCTTAACAGCGAATATCAAATAAATTTTATTTCTGCATTAAACAAATGAAAATTTCTAGTTTATATAAAATATATATTTAACATAACTTAATGCAGGTGACTTTCATATTTTATGTTGAACCATTAAAAGCATTAAAGGGGTTAAGTCTGAGCATTAAAGGGGTTTTACTAAAATATTAAAAAAGTGTTTACATTAGAATAAATAATTAGAATAAATAAATGTCGTGAAATTTTAAAATAAAATAAATTTTTCGAGTGCATCCATATCTTAAATAGATTAATCACAGTTATTCAAGAAAGAACCAGCTATTATTTTATGTAATTTCGGATTCATACTAAGATCTGTACTTATGCTGAGTAGTTTTAACATAAAATTTTTTTTTTAGTTTTTAATATAAAAAAATAAATAAATCAGAATCTGTAGCACAACAGATTACTTAAAATTCAATAATTAATTTATCAAAATTTTTCTGAAATATTTGGCGAAAATGGCAGCTTTAGAAAATATCGTTTGGCATTGGTTCTTTACAGCATAGATTATAGCGAACATAATAAATAACTCGTTCAATTAAAAAGATAAGTCTGCTTAATATTTACATTATGCAGACTATATAGAGGAGGAATTAGTAATCAGATTATTTTGTGTGTTTTAGGAAGGAGGTTTTGCAAAAGTCAGATGATGCGGAGTTTTTATCCATAAGTTGGAAATTAGTTTTGTGTTTGCTTTTGACTTGGATTATCGTGTACGCCTCTGTTATGCAGGGTACTAACTCTCTGGGAAAGGTAAGGATTAAGGAACATTTCTTTGAAATGACTTTGCTTTTATTTATACAGTCAGAAATATTTGATACTTATAAAAGAAAGTGTTTGTGTGTGTCGTCGCTTCTGTAAACTCACCTTTAAACCCACAGCTATCAAATTCGGTAAAAGTATGCTTCAGATATGAACTCCAAGGAGATATTTTAAAATTTTTTTATTTATTAAAATTTAAGTGAAATTTTAATTTCTTTCAATATAACTTTAAAAAATATTATGGCATGAATTTGATTTTAAAAGCTATTTTAAAATTTTAAAAAAAAATGTTTTTTTAATGTTGACACTTTAATTGCTGTGTAAATTTTTCTTCATTTCAGAAAATTAAAAAAAAAATTATTTTTTACTTTCTTGTATACGTAGTATGGAGGAAGTGTTGCAATTGTTAAAAAATTCGAACTCGAGATTCTGACTACTCTCGACGCTTTCAGACCTCTCTGTGTTTGAAAAGAACATTTTTGGAAGATAAACGTCTGTCTGTGACAAAAATACCTTAAAAATATTTTCAGCTAGATGGAATGAAATTTCGCTTTCTGCTTTTATACCAAATTTGTAAATTTCTGTCAAATTTTCAGCAAATTCCGTTCAGATTTAGAGGAAGTCTGTAAGATTGATCAAATATAACTATAAAACGAAGAAAGCTCGACGGATAAAATTCGTTACACAGATTTAGAATCTATAGTGTAGATATCTATGCAACAAGGGATTAACCGTCCGTCGATCTGTGCTTTCAACAAACTAAAAAAAAAATGCTTTAAATATATCAAATTTGGCTTTGGAGATTTTATGATAACGAGTGTCCTGCGTCGAAGTTTTGTTTCAGTCGGTTGAGAAACCTTATCTAAAACACAAACTAGATTTTCGGATACTATTAACCACACGCAAATGGATTAATCGCCAAATGACTCGTCAGGTATCACACGATAGAATTCAGTAAAAATGCTAGATTCTCGCCAAAGTTAACATCTCGTGGGACAACTGCTTTATTAGAGAGTGTGCGAGGAAGCTTGGAAGAGGGCATTTCCGCTGGTTAGCAATAGATTTCATCATTGCACTGAAGTTAAAACCGCTTTCATCGCCTTATTAAATATTTAATCGCGTGATTTTCTACCTTCGTTGAAAACTAATGGGGATTCTGCTAACTGTCTGAAGTTTTTACGTGATAAATATGAAAGTTACCTCAAAAGACAGCCTGCAAACTGAAATAAGTTAGGCAAAAAATAAAATGTTAATGCCACTGTGATATCATGCGATTTGGTTGCTTTTATCAAATTCTTACTTGAATATCAAGTTACTTATTGAATATCAAGTTATATACTTATTGAATATCAAGTTATACGTTTAGAGATTTAATTTAAATTGACCATAATATATATTTCCTTCTCATGAGTTACAAATTAATGACTGCTAATTAACAGATATGAAATAAATTTTATTTCTAGTATTTGATTCAAATATTTTAAAAAGATGTTACTGTAAGGAAAATTACGTTTTTCAGTTTACATAAATTGTTTCATAAATTTCCATAGTATATGTTTGTCTTAAAGTAGAATTCCTAACCATATAAGTTATATAAAATATAATTTAATGTTATAATTTGTTATAATCTAAAAATATGTCAACGAAAGAGCATATTTTTTAAAAAAAGTTTTCATTGAGCTTAAGGGATAAACTGTGGCTTCCAAACATAGTACTTATCTTATAAAATTAAATAAAAAAATTCTGTTGTATTTATAGATGAAATATCGCAGCCATTACGTTTGATATGTAGCAATTTTATTTTTCTTGATGATCTTATAAATAATTTCATATTAATTACTAAACTTTATCCTCTCGAAAAAACAGATATTGAAATACTATTATCCAATTTTATTTTGAAAGTTACATTATAATATTTAGACTGCTTTAGAATAATTCCATTTTATTATTATAGATATAAATAATATTTTATTTTTATAGCGTTTTCATAATAATTTGCTTTTTTTAAAAAAATGGATATGCTCTTATTCAATAATGTAACCACGGGTCAAAAATAGTACGTTATCGGAGGTTGGAAAAATATATTGCTTTTTGAGTTAAAGGTAGTTTGCTTTTTAGCTAAAATGATATAGTATTTACATTAAATAATCATGAAATAGTTAGACATTAGATTTGTATAAGTTCTTGATTGATTCATTCGAATATCAAATAAGAATCACTTATTTTATCACGTGTACAGGTTAATAGTAAAAATGGATTGGACAGTAAAGTACAGTAACATTTTAAAATAGTGTTGCATCAAAGCACTAGGTAAACGACGACTGTTAGAAAATGAAAATTCACTTTTATTTTTAATTAGTTTAATTTATAAAATATATGAAAAATGCTGAATATGACACACACACACACATACACACATGTATGTGTGTCCCTTAAGAAAACCTATTGTTAGAAATAAAAAACAACTATGAAGAACATATTTTCATTTTCTTTTTATAAAAATTTACTTTTACAATTGCTTTTTTCAGGAACTATTAGATATTTATTTAAGATAATTTAGCTTTCTTTTACATCAGTGAAAGACTTATTATAATAAAACAAAAGAGCCTAAAGTATAATTAAATTAATCATGTATACTTTGTAACATTAATTAATTTATTTTTAAAAATAGCATTATTCATTGTGCGTTTTTAATTATGAAAATAATCAATTCATAATTTAACGCAAAAATAAAGCATTTTTTGAGTAATTTAAGAAAATAATATCCATGAATAGAGAAATTTAATGAATAAGAATCATTAAACATAATTAAAAAGCATTAAAACTTAATTTTAAAACATATTCCGTACATAATTATGAATTTAAATCGGACCACTTTGACAATTTGTTGAAAATTCACTCATTGGTTTAGAGAACCATGGCATGGAAAATGATTTTGCGGTATTAAATTTATTTAAGCATGCCTTTTGCTTGCTGAATTGGATAAGCCTAGCAGAAAGTTAATTGGATGCTATTTCAAGAAACTAATATCGACTGACGTAATTCTGTCTCAGTCAGGGCAACAACGAGAAATGTGAGCATTTAAACCTTATTCCATTTTCAATTTTCTAAATAAGGTAAAAGATATTACTTATCTTAACAGGATTTTACATTATTGCATTCTGTTGGCTCAAAATTAATTTAAATTATCCTAGATTACAATAAATTACTTTGCATAGTATAAAGAAGTTATAAGGTCCAATAAGAAGTAAAAGATAAGATGACTCGGAGCAGTAAATCCGTAGAAGGGGAACAGAAAATAAATTTTTATTCTCTTAAGCATACATCTTTATTTAATTTGACTTTATTTTCTAAAAATGTAAATTTTTAATCGATTTTTTAATTCATTTTTGATGTTCTAAATTTTGTATATTTGTATATTCGGTAGTGTACTATTTTTAGTCTGGGAATATCGTATCAAATATCATTCTAGAAATAATTCATCATAACTGATTATTTCAATTAAATATTTATCGCGTAAGAATGACGTCTATGGATGATGAATTTGGAGAAAATACTGCTTTCAAGATATCATACATTTTAAAAATTAAAAATAAAGCGCTTAATAAACTTTTGAAAATAATTAAAATTCAAAATTCTTACTTTTTGTATATTAATTAAAGTGTTTTTAAAAGGCTTCTTAAATATATTAACAAATAAATAAAATAGTTTTGTGATATTGAGGAATCGATGATCATATAATATTTTTGTGCAATATTTATCTAAAGTGGTTCATTGGTAAGTATTTTTGGATACTGTTTTAGTGCAAAAATGATTATAAGTTAGCATATTATCTGTAAGTAGAAAAATAATTTTTCTGATATGCCTAAATTTATTCAATATGTTTTGTAAAACAAATCGTTGTACTTAAAGCTACGAGATTTGACTCAGAGTTATTTTCGGAGAGGAGATGCTCCCTAAGAAATGGCTCTATTATATTTTCATTAAATTTTTACAGTTTCCTTCAATGATTTTGAAGCATATTTTTGAACTAAAATCACATATTTTTAATTATCAAAATTGGTTTTAAAAGGACACCAATTATATTTCTTAATTAATTTGTTTTTAACTATAATAAATTTAAAAAAAATTTAAATTGTATTTTACAATAGCATTTTTTATACGTTTAACTATTGCAATTATACTGACGTATGCTTGAGGATATTAAATTTATATCTTTGCTTACACGCTATTGCTGTTTTATGTTTAAAATTAAATTTTAAAATCTGAAGAGAGGGGAATCAAATCTAAAACATCTATGTGTATAAAACGATAAGAAATCATTCTTGTTATTTATTGTCGAATGGTAACAATAGGATGTTTTAGACTGTTTCATTGAACCTTTTCACAGCTGCACTTAATTTAATGATTCTCTAACTAATAGAATTACAAAATATTATTAGAAATGCTCGGAAAAGGGTTTGACGAATAACGAAAAATTCCAGTCAGTGGTAAGAACATGTAAAAGAAATCAGGAAATATATTAGTAATCGTTATGCCTTATTTATGGAAGTTGATGACCATATCTTCTCAAACTATTATCTCACAAAAAAGGTTTCGCGTTATATTAAAACGAGAAAAAAAATTGCCCTTTCAATGATATCAATTTCATTTCTATGCAATTTTATTCGTTATTTTTTATAAAATTTTTAAACTTAATGCAATGTTTTTAAATGTTTTAATAATTAAAATAAAAATGCTAAAAAATAAAAATAATAATAATGCTTTTAAAATTGCTAATAAAAATGATTTTAATAAAATTCCTCCATTAAAACGTTTAGTCTTGTGCTTTTTTCAGTAACAAAATTAAGATAAAAAATGGATTTCTATGGACCTTAACTTCCCAATAGAAATTTCATTTCCGCTTTTATTTCGTAGTATATACACTTTTCAATTCGCCTCCACAAGAATTATGCGGGTTTTTTTCATGTTTTGCAATCGTATTAAATAAAAAGGTGAGATTAAAAAAACACTTTATATTCTAATTGTTTAATAACATAAAAATTCAATAATCTGTGAGAACAAGCTGTCGCCAAATGCGAAATTGCGTCAAATGCGATTAATTGTTATGTGCGATATTTCGAAGTAGGAATTATAATGCATATATAAAAATTTGTATTCATACTATATAAATATATATATGGGAAAAGTATAGACAGAACTTCTTGCATCAACTGGATTCAAATCGCGAACATTAGTTAGATAATGTAAGATCTTTTTTCATTTACATAATCAGTAAAAAATCATGTACACTGCAGAAAAGCTTACTAATAATGCTATTATTACTGATGGTGATTCATCAAATTCAGTTTCACTGATATCCGAAGACAAAACATACAAAAGCAAAAAAGCATTTTTACATTGCACAATCTCTGAGAAAAGTGCCGTTTTACTTTTTACGGAGATATCATTGGAGATATCACTGATGTTATTTAAGTTTCACACTCGCATTGTCTTATCTAGGAATTGAACCCGAGTCCCATGGAGTAGCAATACCAAGAGTAAATTTTTTTTTATCAGAAGGATCGTCTCGCTGATAATGTGAGAGTACTAAGGGGGAAGAAAAGATATTATATTTAAAGATAATTTTCCATTATGCACATCATTCAGAGTTAAGAAAATGTGATTTCCTAAAAAGTCATGCGACTTAACCATTCTTTTTTTATCATAATAAAAAAAGTTATTTAAAATTTTTTGTCCGCAATTATTACACAATTGAAAAAGCAACTAGACGATATTGTTCGTTGTTAACGCATAGGATAGATATATTAATGAGACCGTAACTTAGGAGACTTCTATCAGGTTTCGTGTATACAGATGAACTTCTTAAAAAAGTTATACCTAGCGTATAAATGAAATATTGTTTATGATATGAATACAAAGTTAAGTGATTAGAAGATAAAATAAAAAATAATGTTTTATGTTAGGTGTAAGAGGATAAAATAAAAGTGAAAATATACTATGAATGAAAAAGAGAAACGTATGTTTGACATAGCGAATGTGTGAATGACAGAATAATAGATTGCAAGAAGAAATATATATATAAAAATATTACGTCTTATAGGAAATGCAAAAATGTGAGAAAACGCTCCTCATTATATTATAAATGAGTTGCTAAAACGATGATTTAAAATATGTATTATGTACGAAATAGCTGTAAGCATTGCGGTTCGTATAAAGTAAAGATAAAAGATTCAGATATTGTTCTATGTGTGTGACACAAAAATATGATGAGCAAAACATTGCATTATATAGAGTGTGCCGAAATCGGAACAAGCATTTTTTTTTTTATTATGGCAATTGGATTTCTTTTATTATGGCAAATAATTTCAACCGCGAATTTCATCAAATAAGATACCTAATTGCATGAAAATATTTTGGTTTAAAAGTTGATAGTAAAATAATTTAAAGATTAAGTTTTTATATGACCTCCATAACGGAAAAGTGTCAATATAGAAAATGTTTTCTTTCCTTCATCTATAAGGACACACAGTTTCATGCTCCTATCTGTAAAATTTACTGAAATATTAAAAGGAAAACTTACTGACTTTCATTATTATTCCATACTTCTAGCCAGTATTTGAGTATGACTTTAGATTTAATATAGGCATAACATTGTCACGTAGGTACTCTAGTGTGAAACGCAATGACACACACAGAAAGTAGAACTAAACCAATTTATTAACTCAACTCAGAACACAGTGACTGACAGATCTGCTTTTATACTTGCAGGGAAAGTTCCAGAATACTTTTCTGGAGACAGTAAGAAAAGTCCAGAATACTGGTTTGGTAAACTAAAGAAATATCCAGAATCTTCTGGAACAGGAAATAAAGAAAAACATAAAATCAAGGAATTGAATATTTACACAGACTGTGAATCGCATTGTCTCTAGCGGGATTCGAACTTACGATCTCTTGATTATGAGAGCAATACTATGAACATTCTGCCATGGAGGGTTCACCACCTCTGTTCAATGCGGCAATATATATATGTATTACGAAAGATTATTAAAAGGGCAGAATAAAAAAAATAATAATGCATTCATTAATTATCATTCATTTAAAATGATCATATAATAAATCAATCGAAGTATTTAAAACTTATTCAAATGAGCATATTCGACATCTATACAGGGTTGTTCCTTGAACAATATTTGCACATATGAGACAAGGTTCATCAATTGTGACTTAAATAAAGGTTTTTTGAATTCATTAGCAATGATCTGCAGAGTGTATACTCTATAGCCAATTCGCTCTTTCATTCAGGCATAATGCCAATCAAAATGAACAGTTAATCGGTTACCATTCAACATACTATTGTATGAAAAAGAACCAATCAAATAGTTGCCAAAAATGCCACACCTCACATACACATACACACTTGCCACTAATGATGATGAATTGTATGAAAAATGAATTTTTACCCTTCTAAAAATGATAGTTCTGAAAATTACTGTTCCCATCTCGAGTAAAACAATATTCGTCAGTTCAAATTGTATTTCTCAGAAAAGAAGAATTTGATATTCTATACGGTAGGGCCCAATTGTAAATTTCTAGACGTTGATTGATAGTTGCTCTTGTAAGTATTGTACCAGACCATGGATTCTACGAATATTGTATAGATGTCGGTTATTGCATTGAGATGTTCTCTTCATCTTTTGCAATATTGAGTTTTGGATTAACTGTTCGTACTCTAGCATGAGAGTAATTTGAAAAATAAACCAAAATGCTAATCTCTGTGTCACATATAGAACTCCTCATTATCTCCGTTTTTCTATAAAAAAATAAGGTTTTTGTAGTTTGTAATCCTTAAACTATTTTATAAACATGCTTCCTAAAAGGATACCGGGAATTAGAAAAATGTCTTCTGTACTCTTCTCCAACTATGCCAGCATTAGGATTGCATACAACTTAAATCTTCAGCATATCCAAGCATTTATTGTCATCTTTCTTTTATATATCATTCTTTTATTAAGTTCACAACAGCAAGCAAAGAATTTTATTTTCCTGCTGGGTGTTCCAGTATTCCTTTCTAGATATATTAAATGTTCAGTACTCAAGTTTTTCTTCCCATCAACATAAAGTTGTTACTACAGTTATCGACCAATCAAAATGAACAATATTATGCGTAATTAACAAATTTCTTTAAAGTAGTGATTCGACATAGTAAACAAATATTAGGTAAAACAAGATTAAATATTGCACAATGGATGAAATATGAAATAGAAACCCATGATATCTTTCAAAAAATAATTATAATTAAGCCTTATATTAAGTGTTATAATAATAATTATAAATTCAAAATATTAATATTATAAGATAATAAATAAGCGTGTATCATGTAAGCAAGAATTCCATAATAAATGTAATTTTTGCTTACAAGATACACACTAAATATACTACATTTGATTTTGGAAATCTTTCAAATCTTAAAAGATGTAAAAAGGATGAAGCGTCACAATTTTGCTTAAATTTAAGTGTAATATGATTTAAATGATATGCAACTTACATTTTTCATAAGAGTTTGATGTCTTGTGAATGGATTATACCATCTACTTTTCAAAAATATTCTAAACTCTGCGTTGATGAATAGAAATATAATTTTCGAGACCTATTTATTTACTTAAAGTTAAAATTTTGTTGCAATCGTTCTCGTTACATCAGTTATTTAACTGTAAATACTTCTCTTTCAGATGTCATATTTCACATCCATATTTCCGTTTTTCGGTCTTTTTGTATTACTTGTCATCGCATGCTTGGAAGAAGGAGCCTGGGAAGGCATTCAGTATTTCTTCAGGCCCAATTTGGAGAAACTCAAAGACATAACAGTAAGTTCGAATTCTTTGTTATCATGAAGGTACTTTTTAGGCTAGAAAGTGATTTACTATATAATTAAGCAATTTATTATAAATATGCAGACCGTTATTTTGCTTTCTAGGTCTGGTATAAGGCTACTGAACAATCATTCTTTTCATTAAATATAGCCTACGGAAGCATCATCATGGTTGCTAGTTATAACAAGTTTCATAATAATATTTATAGGTGAGTATTAATCTTAATAGCATTGTTTTATTTTTTTTTAGTAAAGACAGTTTTTTTGTAGTGGAGTTTTATCTTAATTTTTTTTTAAAAAAAAGAAAGCCCTTTAAAAAGCATTCGAAAATGCTTTCTTTATATTTTTATTTTCTTGTACACGAAGTACAGAGAATGTATAGTAATCCTTAAACAATTCTTACGCGCGATTTTAAGGAATCGTTGTATTCAAAAAACATTTTTTTTGCATTATGTCGGTCTTTCTGTTAACAAGATAACTACAAAACGCTTTGAACTAGACAGATGAGATTTTGTATATAGATTTACAATTAAATGTGTCGATTTTTGAAAAATTTTAAACAAAATCCATTCAGTGAATCTATCTATCTGTTCGAGTACAAGTAAACTTGGTAACCATAAAACGTAAGATGTTATATAGATAATAGTTGATATATAGATTAAGCATTTAAATTCTATATTCTTACCAAATTTTTAACAAAATGTGTCAAAAGATTGATCGTCTGTCTGTCTATACTTTCGCATACATGTTAGCGCTGTAATTCCTAAATACAATGATTTAAATCAATGCAATTTGGTATGTGATTTTGAGACTAATTATAATTCCACGTCAAGTTTTGGTTACAATCGCACGGGAAAAAGCGTCCAAAATATATATTCGCACGACAAATCAGTAAAAATGCTAGATTTATGCCAAAGATCTATTTTTAAACATTATTTGCCAATGCCATGCTAGACGTTCGTCGCCTTATATGAAATCC
Organism: Argiope bruennichi; assembly: GCF_947563725.1. Taxonomy (NCBI): domain Eukaryota; kingdom Metazoa; phylum Arthropoda; class Arachnida; order Araneae; family Araneidae; genus Argiope; species Argiope bruennichi. Next base: position 69,404,814 of record NC_079154.1, on the reverse strand, counting down.
ACAATTTTATACGGAGGGTAGACTAAGATCTTTTTGAAGAATATACAACAAAATTGAAACAACTCTTGCTGATTGTATTTAATATTACAATGAAAGGAGTAAATTTTTATGTTTAACTTCAAGTTCAGATTAGACAATTTCTACATAAAAATGAGCATTTTTTTAATCAATTGTGCAACTAGCTGTTTAATAAGAACGCATGTGCTGCCTTAGATAAATAGTATCAGCATTTTCTTTTACTGTCATCATAACTATGACGGTAAAAATGTAGTTAATTTCCAGTAGTTACCTTCCAGTTTTTTGTTAATGAACTATAGAAATAAATCAAAATTTTAGAAACAGAAATGCTCTAAGGTCTATTTATAAACACTAAGGTTTATAAACCTTTATGTTAAGGTTTATAAAACCTTTCAGGTTACAAAAGTCCTGATTTAAGCAAGACTAAAAAAATGTTTATATATTTTTCAATATTGTCTGATTAATGTTACTTTATTTTAAATGGTTTTCCACCATGAATTTATTGTGTGTTCCTCCTTTCTTACAGAGATGCCATTCTTATCAGCGTTCTGGATACTGTTGTGAATTTACTGGCTGGATGCGTGAGTTTTGCTGTTTTAGGCTCTCTGGCTAAAAAATACGCAAAGAACATACACGAGGTGGTAGACCATGAAGGTATTTGCTTAAAGAGTTTGTTTCTAAATTTTTTAATTCGAAATTTACACTGTAACTTAATAAAATTTATAAAGTTATAATATTTATAATATTATAACTTTATGATATTAATTCAATTAACTTAACTTTATAATATTTATAAAGTTATATATTTATAGCAGCTGATAAACCACACAAAAATGGAGGGTACTTATCAATCATAAAACATTTATTTGTCTTTGTAGGTTTAGGTCTGGCCTTCATTGTGTATCCAGAAGCATTAGCTGCCATTTCATACGTCCCGCAGCTATGGTCCGTTGTCTTCTTTTTTATGCTCTTTGTTCTTGGAGTTGGTAGCTCGGTAAGCAAATTGCATCGTTTCATAATTCTGAAAAATAGAATGCTTCATACTTCATTCAAACTCCATACTTCATTCAAACTCCACACTTCATACAAAAAAAAACTGTGTTTTGTATTTTTCCACATTTTTTTTCCCGAACGGTACTCCTAAATTTGTAAAATATGCATTTCGTTAATGCTAGTTTCAGATTATGCCTTTTGTTTATCACTGATATAATGATTGGTTTATTTAAATAGCTTTTATTTTATTTAACGCCTGATTTGCATTTCCAGATGTCTCAAATGGAAACGCTTCTAACGGTCATAAAGGACAGATTCCCGAAACTGCGAAAGAGAATTTGGCTCCTCGCTCTTACTGCGTGCGTACTGTTTTTTGGCCTGGGTCTGCCTCTCACGACGAATGTAAGTAGTGCCGATTTTGATGAGTATTTTATTACGCAGAAAATCTTATTACTAAATAATATTTTCACTTATTTTTACTACTAATAAAAATTTGCGTGAGGGAAAGAGAGAGTTGGAGCTGCACAGACAAGGTCATTTGACCTATAGCTATAAGAATTGGCTCAAAGTTACTTTGTATGTGGAGGGGGGGGGGGCAGGAACGTGCACCTCGGAACGAACTTTTAAAACATTTTATTAGAATTTTAATTAACTAAAAATTCAATTGAATTTTGACGTTTTCCGATGATATTATTGTACAAAAATGGATTTTACACCAATTTAAAATTGAAAAGAAAATTGTCTTTTTAATGATATCAACTTAATAATCATGCAAATTTTTGCCGAATTTCGACAATTTTTAAAAAAAATATTTTTTAATTCAATTTTTATTATTAGATTACATTTTTACACTGAAATTCAAATCATTTTTTTTTTTTGCTTCGTCAAATATTTAATCGTACGAATTTTTTTTTTCTGTTTTTGAAAGGTAAAGAAGGATTTTGTTTAATATCTATGTGGTTTACGAGTTGAGTAAAAAAATTATAATAATACGAATTTTAGTAGATAAATGAACCGGATATTTGCATTTTTAATAGCGCTATGATGTTATGGGACTGCCTTCATAAGCAAGGCTCAAATACATAATAAAAAGAACTTAAATGAGACAATCGAAATAATACGGCTTTAATGCGGAATAACCTGGCAGAATCATGGTCATGAAGCTATATCTAAAGGATTTCTCTGAAATCAAATATAAATAATATTCCCGGCTAACCATTTAGGCACTTAACTTTTATATACTAAGTGATCATTTTAACTGTGGCCCAAGAGCTAATTTCTTAACGATCAGTGACAGACATATACATTCAATTTGAAAAATGCTTAAATGATGTAAATGAGTATATTTTATTTTACTTGTTTTCATAAATGCAGTGCTGAAAAAAAATTACAAACAGGATTATTATACAACTCTTTAAACGTATTTTCAAATAATTTTGACACTGTAACGTTCCTTTTTACTACGACTGACTGATTTATGAAGTGTTAATTATTAACATTGTACTCATTTTTATATAATCTGCATGGCACCTCGAGGAAGATCTACCAATAAATGCGTGGTATTTTTTTTCGAAGAGACCTTATATAGCTTTATACAAAGCTTTGTAACTAAATCAATATTAATCACAGAAAAGTGGAAATATTTAAAATTTTATTGTCCCTGGAATATTTTACTAAATAGGGCTAATAGCACCCATGATCTGTACAAAAATTTAGATTTTTAAATCTTTTCAGCTGCACATTTATTGACTGAAACATTAAAAAGTATGATTCTTTTACAGGGTGTCCGGGAATAGACTGATGATTTTCATAAATCCATAACAGGGAAACGGTTAAGGTTAAAAAAAAAACAATTTTGCAGCAAATTCACGTGTCAGGGCATACATTTTTCTTCCCATAGTTTTTGGTTTTAGTTAAAAAAAATCCCCGATGATGGCGCTGCATGTCCTTTTTTTAATCGTTTTTTCCGAATGCAAATAATCGAAATATGCAGCCTCTGAAGGGGTTACTGTTTCGAGTTTAAAAAGAGTGTTCTGTGATTGGACAATAGTAGAGAGCTGAACAGCAGATTATGTAGGAAAGTTTTGAAAAAGGCGCATTCGTTGGAGAAAAGAATTTTTCTTGTATTGGAATTCTGCGGATTGGGGAAGAGTATTACTGCGACAAGGTGAAGCTTTCAGTGCAAATTCCACGTCGCTAATGGTCCGAAGCCGTATACAATAAAGCAGTTGTATCAGAAATTCAAATGAACAAGTAGTGTTGCGGATGAAGAAGTCGGAACTTTTGCACGACACCTTTCGGTTATTACAGAAGCAAATGCCGTTTATAAAACAATTGAAAGCTCCTCTAGAAAATCAGTCCGATAAACTGTAGTCGCATTCCAAGCGAACAAAACGGTGATGCATAAGATAATGTGTGAGTGCTTAGCCTTGTTCCAGTATAAAATTCAAACACAGAAGCTGCTACCATATCCGTAGAGAAGAGGAACATGTTTGATAACGAATTGTTGGATATGATAGACGGTAACAATATTGATGTGAACTCCATATGATTTTCACATGAAGCAGATTTCCATCGCAATTCCATCAATTCGTGAATAAGAAAAATTGGAGAATTTATGGAACTGAGAACTCTCATGTGCTCTAAAATCTCTCTATTCCCGAAAAGTAACTGTATGGGCAGCTGTTTTCAGTTGAGGTGTATTTGGGTCCTTTTTTTTTCTTCTTTTTTCTCCTTTCCAGAAAATGTCTATCACTTTCGTCCTCCAATTACAGCATATGATTGCGGCTGATGGTGGACATTTCGAAAATATTATACAGTGATTTTCATTTATTGGAAGATTTCAAAAAATTGTGGTAGGATTTTCAATTATTTCTTTATTTATATGTTTACGCTCTACAACGCCATCTACCGACAAGTTTTTGAATTAAAACCAAAAATTGAGGAAGGAAAAATCACATGTATTTGCTGCAAGAATTGTTTTTTTTTAACCTGAACCGCTTTCCTGTTACGCATTTTTGAAAACCATCAGTCTCTTTCAGAGCACCCTGTGTATACTTATAACTATCAAGTAAAAATTTAATCGCCTTCTTTCTTTTTTTCAGTACGGTCAACAAATTTTGGTTTTACTCAACAACTATGGAGTTGGCGTTGCGGTCTTTTTCTATGCAGTCTTGGAAGTTGTAGGTGTTGCTTGGATTTATGGTAAACGTCCACTTTTGTCGTTGATTTTAAGATCTTAATCTTCAAATTAATCTTCGATAATCAAAGTTGCATTTAAAGAAGCTTTTGTATTTATGTTTTTTCTGACTTTTGGATCAATTTTTTTATTTTCTCAATATAGGTTTAAGGAATTTCTGCGACGACGTCGAATTCATGTTAAATAAAAGACCAGGAATATTTTGGAAATTCACTTGGTTTTTCACTGCGCCGGTTGCTCTCATGGTAAGTTCTCTCTGTTTAACCTCAAAATGTCTTTATATCTTTGAGAGTTTTCATGATAAAATTCTGAAATTTTGTACATGACCTATTAAACGATGAGGCATCTTTTATTCACTGTGAATTTTTTGTACGGGATCCATATAAAAATTTAATTTTTTTATTTTTTAAAGTTTAATCCCCTGAAAATTTTAATCGATTTCATAACATTTTGCACTTTTTTATACGCAACTTTGTAATTTACAGTATATGTCTGTGATCAGTATTTAAGGAATAAAAGCCGAGGTCAAGGTTTTTGAGACACCTTGTATATATATATATATATATATATATATATATATATATATATATAAATAAAAGATATATATTTAGATAAAGAAATTAAAATTATAAATTTTAAACTCCATTAGTTGTTTGAATGTTATAAAAACTTTATTTTTTCAGATCATCTTCGTGTTTGGTATTATTGATGCGGAATCTAAAAGCGATTCATCCGCTTCCGACTGGGCTTCTAATGTTGGATGGGTTTTGGCTGCTCTGGCTCTTGTTCAAATACCGCTATGGTTCATCATCGAGGTTTACAGAAACCCACACAGTGGAATATTTAAGGTAATCTCGTAAAATATTACAAATATTCATTATATGAATTCATATATAATTTCTCTTTGGAATGATAAAAGTCTTCAGTTTTAGTGCCTGGAAGGGGAAGTTTTAAGAAAATAATGCATAGCTACTTATCAATGGCATAGAGAACAGAGGTTAAAGAGGGTACTGATCTTGGCGCCAATCTTGGAGGAGGAACATTATTGCATTATTATATTTTCTTAAAGAAAAATATGATAAAAGGTCGAGAATATAATATCATTCTCCAAACGTCATTTTCATTTTCTAAATCAATAATGACGAGTGGGAACAAGAAATCATATCATGTTCTGGGATGCAATTTTTTTGCAACATATTTTCCAGATATTTCACAAAAGTCTTTTCATTTTCATTCAAATTTTCCCAACTCCTATCCGTTTACATCTACAATTATTCTAAAAATAGCAATTATTTTTTCCTCTTTTTATTTGTTCTGTTTAAAAGTTGTCATTCTTTTAAAATAATTTATATTTTGTTTTATATAAATATCTGTTAGAAAATTTTTTTTTTTCACTATTTGCGTTTTTTCTCTATTGTGAAACTGATAGCAGGTTATAATGGTTGAACGATACATTTTGTGCATTTAATTATTTTTAGAAACCAGACAGACTTGAAACCGAAAACCAAGTTTTCTTTTAAAAATTGGAATTAAAAAAATTTCAGTGCTTATATATATTCTTTCAATATAATTAAAAGTGTTTCAAAAACTTTTAAAGCAAGAACCAGAAAAACGAGATTTTAACATTTGCCAGACATTTATTATATCATTGATTTGGAAATATCTGGAGCTCCCGCTTCGGATCGAGGCTATCTCCTTCCTGAGCCTTTAAGGACTGGAAGTTGACGTGCCCTGGACTGCAAATTTATTAAATCATTTGAAAGAGTCTTATTTATACAATCTGAGTAATACTGAAGAACAATACTGACCGTATCACTAATTTCTTTGGAGAATAATAAATTTATGCACTTCTTATTCATTTCTACACACAAATGCATTTCTTCTTAATCCATCGCTTATGTGTTTATAGCCAAAATTCTTCAGACATCGTGATATTAACCTTTGATTTTAATAATTCGTTACATTACTCCTAAATATTAATTTCTTTTTAGGAAAGAGTTTTTTTTTATTTTGCATTGAACATTGGAAAACTTCTTTATGTCCTGCACCTTAGTGTTTCGTGAGCCTGACAAAACCTTTTTTTTAATATCAGAGCTCAGAAGAAGCAGACACTGTTTCCATAAAGCAGAAAATTAAATCCTCTTTTTTTTGTCCTACGTATAATTCCTAAAATTTAGCATAAATTAAAAAAAACATTTTTTTTTGCGATGAACTCCATTACCATTACAATCTTTTTTCATAAACATATTTTTTAATTTTAATGTATATATATTACGAGCTATACTTTTTCTAGATCAAAAGGAAATTGAATTATTTCAATTACAAATTAATTACTTTACGAATAAACAATTTATTGATACATTAAAAAATGTTTTGGTCTATGCCTTTTATAAATACTGTGACGTGAATGTTATTCTTTCTTTACAGACACTTTTATTAAACTTAGTTCCTTTGGTATTTAGGAAAATGGGAAAAAGCAATAGTTTTTTCATTCACTTTCTGCTGTACTAATTCTGTATTTTTGTATAGTTGTGTGTAGAAATATTTTCGGAACTTAACTATCAATTAAATGATTTTTAATGTAAAGTTTCATTCCCTATCAGATACCCTATCTGGTAATGAGCATGGAATTACGTGATTCTATAACATTTATAGTATGAACTAAGAGAAATATTAAAGGATAAAATTGAGAAAACAATAATAATAAAGATATTTTTAAAACGTGCTTTTATTTGATTACTAAAAAGTGGAAAGGGATTCTTTTATTAAAAATATATAATTAAAAAAAAAGATTACAAAGGCGTCAAGACTAGAAAAAAAATACTTCAAATAAGCTAAACCTCAAAATTTATTATAGAAAAGAAAATTCATTAACATTAATTAACGAATGAAATAATTTATAAGTTGATTACAAAAAATTCTAGCTAACTCATTAGATCCTATATTTTAATTGCTATATTTAACCAACACATTTTTGAGTTAGAAAATTATACTCACTTTTTAATACACCATTAAAAATGTATTTTTAAAAACCATTTGTTTCATTATTTGAAATATTTTAATTTTATAAATAAAAACTTTCCATTTGATAATTTTTTTTAAAAAAAATTCAACAAAGTTTGTGAGTGTATAAAAAATTCATATTGTTTCTTTCAGAAATTTGTGCATGCACTAAAACCTTCCGATGCTTGGGGGCCCAGCAATCCTGTCCACAACGCCGAATGGAGAGCTCAGAAAGATTCCAAACACTCAACGAAACTCCCTAAAAACAGTATTGCCACAATAGACTCCACTTATGCGAATGAAGGGTACAAAGAAGATGTTTTCTGATAGCTGATACCGATGTACCCGAATCGGCATCTAATACATACGACTACTGCCACTTTTGTACTTTTTAATGTTTGCCATACTTAAACAAACTGCATTTATATTGTTTATGTTAAAACTTTTTGTGACTTGTGAATGTTTATTTGTATCTATTGTATTAAAATGGTTCGTTTTTAAAATTCTTTTTTTCTGTCTTGATCAATTTAAATAAATATATCATCTCGTCCATCGTCACATCAACATAAAATGTTTCAAAAATGATTGCAAATATTTAATTTAAACGAAATTAATTTTTAAGAAAGCATCGACAACATTTAGTTCTAGGTGTTTATTATTTGCAAGCGGAATGTTGACTGCCAATGCCTTCATTGGTTGTCAGAAGAGAAAATGTTTTTCCATTCAATGAAACTTACATTAAATTTATATTAACTTTGAATACCATCTTATTTCCCATCTACGATTACCAAAAACAATAGAATTAAGGCAAGCTGATAGAATGGACGAATGAACTGATAATGTGCAATAACTATTTTTTAACTAGTTTTCTAATTTAAAATATAATATTACTTTTTTATGTCTCTCCCCATTATTTGATTCAAAAATAGCCGCCATTTGGTGATATATTGAAAATTTTAATCTCTCATCATCTGCAGTTTAATAGGAAATTGAAGAAGCCTAGCATGCTAATGAAATTGTTCGAAACCTAAAAAGTCAATTTTATAATTTGTTGCGGGCGGCTTGCGAAACTGCCAAATGATCAAGAAAACATTTATGATAAAAATTTCTGAGAAAGATCATTCTGATGTAAACAGGTTTTATCCACAACGACCCGCATTTACTAAGAATCATTGGTGAAATTGAGTTGAAATTCTTGGTCTTTCGAGCACACAATTGCTATCCAGGAATCTCATCATAGTGGGCAATGATGTAGGAGACAATTAAATCAAAAATTATTTTATCTTTTGGAAGCATTATTTTGATTCAAATTAAATAAAACTCGGACAACATGCGAGCATTCCGGAAAAAAAATTGTTTAATCAAATGAAATTTATATGTAGTAATTAGGTTCCATATGGTTGGAGTAATTCATTGACTATGCTGTTTGAGCAATTAAGAGTTGTTAATGATTTTCCATTATTAAATTTTCTATTATCTGCTTTCCTATGTTTTAACAAATAATTTAAAAGTAATAATTTAGTTGCTCCATGGACTTTTGAAGCTACCTTTCTATCAAAATTACAGAAAAATTTCAACTAAACTAATTAACAAAATCATCTCAAAATTTCTCTCTGAGAACAAATTTTTAAATGAATTCTGTAAATAAAAAATATCTGGGCTCTTTTTCCATTTGTTATCATAGAAAAATGACGTGGGCATTTAAAATTATTTTCTTTGCCCTCTTTAAAAATTGATATTTCACTGCGTAAATTGTCTTGCACATTAGTACTTTGATGGGCGTCGTAAAATTCGATAAATTCTTACAGTTTTATCAATCGTTGTTAAATATACTAATATTAATATTATTATGTATCTCTAATATTTACTTCATCGCTCAGTTGGTCTTATAATAACGAAGAAAGTTTGATTAATATTTTAATGGATGCTGAATAAATGACAGGTTAATGACCTCTTACCGTGGCGACAAATATTTGATGACTTTGGCGACAAAAATGAAAGGTCGGTAAAATTCATGAAATAAAGCGATATCTCTATTAAGGCTCGAGGTTTGATTATTCTTTCTAATTTCTCGATGTCTTTTCCTCAAATCTATGTAAAATGGAGGATGGAGGAGGCGGAACGTTAAAGTACGCTATGGAGGTTAAAACGTGTTAAATAAATTCTCACATCGAAGTTTTATCACAGAAAAAGCTCTTAAAAGCCATTGTGTTGTGCTACTATTAAATAAGCGATTCGTTGCTTTCGTGTGCATTTATTATGTATTTCTGTGCGTTTCAGTTGTATTTTCTATCTTTCTCCGTGATTTTTCATGGAAGAAAGCATAGTTATCTGTTCTAGAACTCGGTGGACTTATCACCGGCCAGATTCTCCGTAACATATAGCTCACAATTAAACGACAAAGAATAGAAAATTACCTGTAAAATATTCTTTAAGAATATAAACAATTCACGGAAAGTTCCGAATCTCATGATTTTGACGTTTACTTTGAGATCACGAATTTTCTTTAAAGAAATGAATCTTATTTTAAAACAATATTATTATGACAAATATGAACAAATAAATGAAGTTATGAAAAGAAGAATTCTCAATTATAAATATGTTTATAAAAATAATTTTAGTCTAGAATTCTTCTTTCGTATTATAAAATCCCCTCCAATGGAATATAACTCCATATTAAATCAGCTGTTTATATAGAAAATGCTTTTATATAAGAATTAAATTATAACAACAATTGTAAAGGACTATCTATTTCTTTAAACTAAAAATCTAATTACTGAAATTTGCGATATCGTACTTAAGCTCTGATATCTATTGGTTCATTCTTGTATGTTTCGATAAAAAAAACAGCAGAACTTAAGGCCAGTTAAATAATTTTGAGATTACTTATAATTTTAAAATCTGAAAACAGAATTGTGTTTTAATTTTATCATTAAACTGAAAATCTAATAAAAAATTATAAAAAGCTAGCAGCATTGTAATATTTATCAACATTTTAATATTAAAAAAATAAGACAATCATTAAAAACATGACTTAAGCCTCGTAAAAAAATACATATCACACCCTTATATTTAAAATATTTATACTTGCTATTATTATTGATTAGATCATTAAAATTATGGAAGGTTGTTAAATATATTTTAACATTTTCTATTAAGATATTTGTTATTTTGATAACACTGTCAAAAACAAATTAAATAATTTTTATTTTGAATAAAGTAGAAACAGCTTTTTTTAATAAAGGAAAGAGGTTTAATAAAAAGAAACGAGGAGATTTAAAACAATTATCAAAGTGTTTCAGATGTTATAGATGAGAATAGAGGGGAAAAAACATAGGAGTCTAATTTTGTCATTCAGAGGGGAAAGAAGAATTTTCAAATTAGCGTTAATCAGAAAAATATTCAAAAATGACAAATTTAGATGCTTAAAAGAAAACTATCTGGATTATTATTAATTTATCTGAAAATTTTTGGTATCGAAAAAAAGTTATGATATTTTTTTATTTACATGATAGAATAATAATTGATGAGTTGTCGCATTTTCTTTAATTGTGTTATATGCGTTCAAGCGTTAGAATGGTTGCCTCACTGTAAACTTTGTCTTAAGATTTGGCGCATTTACAATGTACAGCATTTGATAATCAATCAATGTCAGTGCGATAACGATGCTCCATGTCTCTTATAAAGGAAAGAAGGTTTCATGGAAAAAATATTAGTTATTGCTTTTTAGTAGAAATCCTAGAATTCGAAATCTTAGTTACTTTTCTTTTGAAATGAATTGACTGATACCGTGTTTACAAAGAATGTAGAAAACAATAAATGGGATGGGAGAAATTGGCTTGGAATAAAATTATTAAAAAGGAATTTATCTATAATTTTGCAGTCAGAGGACATATATGAAATTATAATTTCTATGTATATAATAATGCATTTTAGTAAACAATACTATAATTTTCAGTTTAATAAAAATTAAAACTTTATATCTTGCTTAGTTTATTGGACTGAACGAAACAAAATGCGCAGAAAGCATTTTAAAATCAAATTAAAATAAATATAAGTAATAATTAGTTCTTTTACTTGTTCTGGCAATTTTTAAAAGAATAATTCCTAGTATTACTTCATACTTTCATGGAGATACAATGTGAAGAATTTAGATCAAATTCTTGAAACTTGTTAAATATGTGAGAGAAAAATTGTTTCACTTAGTCATTGTATTGAATACTGTGTCACTAACCAACAAATAATTAAAAATTCCGAGTCATTGGCATTACTCGAAAGTAGAAAAATTAGTATAATACTTATAAAATAATAGCCAGCACCATATAGGGGTCTAAAACCATGTTAGCTAAGAATTCTCAAGAAAATCCGGCATAAAATGTTCAACGTTTATTTTAAATTGCTACAGAACTTTTGAAAATATACGTGCCTTTTAATTATTTACAAATAGCTTGCTGTTTTAATTGGTTTTGATAAATAATTAAAAAAGTATCTGCTGAGAAACAAAAGGAAAATAGAAGATTTTTGAAATTTCAATTTTTAAATAAAAAAAGTTTTCTTGATTCAGTAGCTTATTTTACAAGCCAGTACTTGAATCATATTTATGAATGTTTTCTAAATGAATTTATCCAAATATGTTGTACTAAATTCATTTTTTTCTGTACAATAATAAACGTTCTGTTCATGACAGGGGAGATAGAACTCATATTAATAATTTAAAAAATAAATGCTGATTAATTCTCAGAAAAAAATATCATTTACAAATTTAGAAAGCTTAAAATCACATAAATTCATATAAATCTGAAATTTAATATCTCATTTTATTCTAAGTAGGAAAGCCTGTTCAATCACACATTTTTTCGGCACAGAATAATTTAAATATCATGTTTAAATATATAATTCCAAGCACGTGTAATCCACATGCCAGTGCAATATCCACATGCAAAGCTTGGTTCTTAAATAAAGTGCCAGGAATTAATGTTTTATTTGCAGGTAAAGTATTTGCAAATTACTGTCTATTTTTTAAGAAACTTTGTCAAGGCTGTCATTGTAATTTTCAATTTGTTCTAAATGTATGATTCTAAATTTACGTGCATGTTTCTAGGAAATTGCAGACAATTAAATAATTATTTTGTATTTTATACTTCCCTTTTTTCCCTTTGCATTTCTGGTGAATAGAAAAAAATTACTTCAAATTTGGACCATCACATAGATAGGACTTTTATCCTAACCAAAATTCCATCAAATTGTAAGATTTAAGTACTTATTGACACAATTTTTTGTTTGTTTGATCTGTGGAATAATTTTTTCAAGAAAGTCTAAAAAATGAAAAGAAATTCTATCTTTTACTTTAGTTTCCATTATTAGCTTTTTATAGTATAAAAAGCCAAGCTGAATTTTTTTTTTATATAAAATAATTGTTTTAAAAAGAATTAGCAAATGCATTATTACTCATTTATTGAGCGTAACTAAAATGAGCCAGTGTTTCAATCAATTAAATAAAATGCATATGTAGTATTTTTTTGTTGAATTTCCTTTACTTTTTGTAAAATCAAGTAGCTGTAAAAGATTCAGTTTTTATTAATTCTAATTTACTAATATTTGGGTCGAGAACAAAAATTATTTTCAAATCTTCACTTAATTGGTTTATTATTATTATTAGTATTTGATATAATGATACTTTTTGTCGAGTGTAGTGGAGACTGTTGATTTTTCATTAAAAAACTTTAACTCAACAGACTACAGAAACAATGCTATTGAATACTTGTCCATTGAAACCTTTTTATAATGAGATAGATAAATTTATTTACACATGTCGAAGAATAAAACTTCAAAAAATAAATAATAATTGAAGATTAATTAATACATCCAAGATATTCATGCTAAAAATCTTTAGAATCCATTTAAGAACTTTCAAACTTATTTATCAAGGCAAATTTAACAAAAAAAAAAAAAGAAAGAAAGAAAGAAAAAGAAGTATTTATCTTCAGCTTCTATGGAGTTAGGCATTTTGTGACCCCTGTAACGCATGTTAAGAAACATCTCTTTTAATGACTCTTCAGTATTGCTTCACATTTTTAACTAAATTAATTTGCGAATGTTTATTTTAATTTATTTCTTTATTTTATGAAATACAAGTATGCCTATTTTGGAAAAAATGGCTAAAGTAATAGAATTCTATACAATTTAGTCATAAGTCAAAGTTAATCATAATTAATGACTGCCTTAAGATATGAAAACAGAAACATTTAATTATTAAGAAAGATTATGAAGAATTAACAAATTTCAAACAAATATTAAGCTAAATATTATTAAACACACACACACAAGCGCGTGCATGTATGTGTATACAATATAGTATACTAATATTTAATAATAATAAAAAAAATGTATTTGTTACAAATTTATTTATTTTATTTTTTCCCATTCAACATTCCCGCATCTATTCTTTTGGTATAGTAGGTCTAGACATCTGGCTAGTCTGCTTATTTGGAAATCCCTCATTGCTCAGCTGCAAAACATTGAATCAGAAATGTTGATGACTGGCGCAAAACTGTCTCAGAAATAAGTTCAAACCCACGCTGTTTCTGGAATTTCGGATAAAAATGGTGAATAGTGAGTCTAAAAGATTATTAAATACCGGTTTCTGTATAAATATTGATTTATTTTAACTGCCCATGCAAGGCGAAATGTATCATTTTTGAAAGCATCATTTGATCTTTTGTTTTCCTAGAAGACACTAACTAATATTGGATATACCTTGAAATTGAATTATTTAGAGATTAAATTATATAGAAAATGAAATCTTTAGATGCAATCATTTTCTTAAATCTTAACATTAAATTATAATTTCGAATTTTTGCAGAGGTTTGAAATTTGCAAGTAAAAGTATTTATTTAAATATGCTTTATTCCAATCTATTTTGTTATTCTAATTCCATACTCTTAATTTAAGAAAAATTACTTTTGCATATCTAGGTTTTAAAAATTAATATTTAGTCATTAATAATTTCATCTGAAAGGATATTTGACCATTCAAGGAAATAATATTTATTCTTTTCAAATTTAAATTTAAAATAAAAAAATCGAATAAAGAACATGTAATTTGAATTCATTATCTGAATTTAATTAATAGCATGCAAAATTAACGAAAACATTCACAATTCGATAGTTTCCATAAAATGTTTGTTAAGTTTCATGATAATGAGCTTATAAAATAACATATATAATTTATATTATGAACTTATTTTTAAAAAATCAAATCATTTAAAAAGGAAAATGTTATTATATAGAAATCATTATTTCAAATATTTAATTATATCCAAAAGTGTTTTTTTTTAAGATCTTGAAATGATTTAAATTCATAATTGCCTCTTGTTTAAAAATCATTGTTCATTCATTATTTAAAAAATCATCATTCATTTAAAAATCATCATCAATCATTAAAAATCATCAAATCCATCATCAAAATCAAAACTGTTATCATCATTTCGAATATTTAATTATATCCAAAAGTATTTGTTTTTATTATGTTCTTGAAAGCATTTAAATTCCTAATTACCTCTTGTTTAAAAAAAGGACAAGATTTATCTAAAAGGCAACAAAAAATTATCTGATATACATTTATAAATTTGTCTCTATCTTTTAAATATAAACATAAATGGTGACTTATCTAATTTTCTATTGTCATTTCACATAGTAATTCTTCCTATTTTTGATTTTTTTTGTGGTTTCCAATTTTTGTTTACATCCTTGCATTCTTGAGATAAAACTTCCACGTTATTTTTTAATACTCTTGAATCTTCTCAAACGAGACAATACAGAGATATTGGTTTTGATTTGATAGTTTAACCTTTTTTTTTATCTTAGATTACATTTAGCCATGAATGAACATTACACGTTCGTATCAGTATTAAGGGCAATAGATCAGGTTAAGGATATTGAATTTGACAGGCTTATCTAGCCGCAAATTTTTGTATTGTTCAGTTACAAAAATGAGTTTTGAACTTCAGTTTGTACTGTTATTGTGAAATCTTTTGCAAACTGTTAATCCTCCATTTGTCATTGAAGTAGCATGAAAGTGGCATTTTGATAGAAAAATATCATGCAAGACAAAGTAAGTAATTTATAATTGTTTAAATGTCGTTTTAAAATTTTTGTTGCCTTTATATTATTATTTATCTAATATTGAAAATCAGTTCCAGTTCTCAAATTCAATAAAACTGTTACTATTCAAATTAAAAGACTGTTTCATTTGCCAGAATGAAAATGTTTAATAATTTTAAATAATTCCTCTTTCTAAGTTTGAATACATTTACAAAATCTGCGTTTAATAGTGTTTTATGAATGATAGATACCAATTTTAAATATATAATGTCCGATTATAAATATCTTCTAAATTGCATTGAATAATTATAAATTCTATTTAAGTTAATAAAATATTTTATTATGATATTGCTAACATATTATATAATTTGTTAAAAATCCGCTTTCATACATTTTTACCTTTTTTTAATATGAAGAAAAGATATTTAAGAAATTGAATGAGTTATTATTTTCGATAATAACTTAATCATATTGCAGTTCCATAAATGTTTCTGAAAATTATGCTTTGCACTAATTAAGATGCCTAAAATCTGTGTGAAACTTCAATCGTTTAAATTTCATATCTGTGTAAATTTCTGTTGGAATAGAGTTAAAAAAACTGTATTTGAAAAGAAATCAATTTCTAAATGAATTTCGTAAAAAGAATGTGAACACAATATATTTTTAGAAATTTTGAATTGTATTAACAATATTTTGTTTTCATTTACTTTGGAATGTTTTAGAATTTTAAATATTAAATTATTTATAATTTTATTCCATAAATAGCAATATAAACATAATCATATAAGATTATAAACATCATTGTTATAAAAATTAATAATTAAAATTAACTTAAAAATTTAATAAATTAAATTAATAATTAATTTAAAAGTTTTCCAGTTCAATGTTTAGATATTAAAAATATTAAAAATATATGAATAAATGTTATCAAGTGATGCATTTTCACATTTTTCAAATTAAATTACTCGTAAAGTAAAGTATTACTATTTTATTTTAAACTAATAACTAAAACTATTTTAAACTAATAAATAAAAATGAATTTAAACTAACTTTACTAAACATTTATTTTAAACATTATTTTTTTTAAAAAATTGTATTTCACATTTTAATTGAAAATTACTCATTATTAAAAGAACATTCTATTTTTTTATTGAATAAATTTAGTAAAAATGCGATTTCATTTAAGATTTGTCTGAATTTATTTAGAAAAAAAATTTCAACTGAAATCACTTAAAAATTCTTAAAATTAGTTTTATTCAACTTTTAACTTTCAGTTGAAAAAAAAGTGTCAGGTGAAATTTTAGAAAAGTTTTGGAGCTTTTAGTCATGAATAGTAAATGCAAATATTTGTTAAGAGAATTGAAAAAAAAATTCTTTTAAATTTTTGTTTAAGATTTACAATTTTAGCTAAGTTGGAAAAATGAAACTTCATTCGATCTTTAATTATTATAGATATGGACGTAAAACGAATGCATACTTAATTTGATGTTAAGTCAAATTTTTGATCCTGTTCATGGAATAATACAACGAAAATATGTTGCTAATCCTCTTACTACATTTATTTTATTGCAATATTTGCAACATAGCAGCCTAAAAATGAATTTAAAATTACTCATTAGTACATTACATTAAGTGCAAATTAAAATGAAAGATGATAAATATATTGGCATACTATACAAACAATGTTTTAATACTATATTTCCTGAATAAAATAAGTTAAACTTGGAAACAGAAAAGCTCATAATGCATATTACTTTCAAACGGATAAATTTTTGTTAAACTTCATACGCTGACAAATTTTATATTTGCAAATAATTTTGTAGTTATTATTGCATTAAACATAGCAACCTTCAATAAAGTAAAGGGAGCTTTAAGCCTCGCATGCATTAGTGTAAACCACCAGATTAGCAAATTTAATGGAATTATTCACTTAAACACTTAGTTTCGAATATGAATACCCAGGTGAATTTTCAGAATTCATATATAGAGTTTAAAATAAAATACAACTAATTCTTGATCGAAAATTTCTAAAAAATTGTTTTGAAAAAAAATAGTTTTTCTTTTCATTTTTAACACTTTTTTTTAAAGTAGTTTACTAAAAAGCAGTATAATTAATTTTACAATTGAAGATTTTTTTCCATTTCTTGCCAGTTTCAACTAAAGTATTTGCTTAATGCAAACGATTTCATATATGGTATATTTTAAAAATAAGTAGTGAAAGTAACAGCTTTCTTTAAATTAGCAGCTTTTCAAAAATAACAGCTAATGTATGAAACTATGAATAAACCATAGATCCTTTTAAGATTAAAAAAAAATTATGATCATTTTTCCATTTTTAGTTTATACCTGATATTAACTGTAACTTATAATTTTATACAATGAGAAATTTTATTCTACAAATAGGAAAAATTATAAAATTCTATTTCTAGTTAATTTGTTCTAAATTTACTTTCAAATATTAGTAAATTAAAACAATATTATTAATGAGATGAAAAAGTTAAAGAAAAAAATCATACCAATGCATATCACAGAAGAAAGTTCTAATATACTCACAAGTGACGATTAATATGTCGGCTATGAAATATATGTTTGCTATTTAACCAGTTTGACCTTTTTGAGTAAATAAGAAAATTGATCCATTGTGTTCTCTCATAAATAAAATCTAAAATGTTCAAATAACATCGATATTATGACAATAATGCATCTGCTTTTATCACTATTGATATAGAAAGTTTGATTTAATGACGTAAGCGTAATTTTCTGAATACAAGTACAATATCATATACATAAAATTGTAATGGTTTTCTGAAATATTGAATCATCTGCTTTAGTAAAATAAAAAAAAATATTAAAAAAATTTAGTGAAACTATACTCAATAATCTTTTGAAAATATTATCAAATATTACTTTCGGTATGTTGTTTTTTCAAAATAACAAAAACTTTATAATTTGATAATATAAATAAATTTTACGTTTGATAGACTATTGATTACTAGCTGATATATCCAACAATGCATAGTATGAAATTTATATAATTTTAAATAATGGTCAATTTACAAATTGGTTGCCACAAATTTTTCTTCGAAACCTTTCTTATATTTTTGATTAAAATTTAATAAGATAATAGAATATAAATTTCATACATATAATATAAATGATAATAAAAAATGTAACTCAAATCAGATATCATAACACATTACCTCAAATGATTTTTTAATTTGCAGAAGTTAATGTTTCAAAGATTGTTAATGATTTATTAAAGAATGATATAATATTTTACTGAATATCATGAGTGCGAACTGAAATATGAGTTTACAGAGCGTCATTATGAACGAGGAATATAAATGTTCATCTTGCGTTATAATGAAGTAATAAAGTTTTGTACCAATTTTTTGATAAAAGAAAAGTTTAGACTTTTTTTCTAAGTTTTAGAAACAGAGGATAAGTATATAAGATATCCTAAGATATCTTAAGAGGAATATTAGGATATTAGATAAGAGGAATCTTATATCTCTTCTCATATATTTTGTCTATTTTAAATTAGAATAATAAGCAAATCTTCGCCGCTACACATTGTTTGCTAGTGCAATACTGGACATGCGCAATGGACCTCAGTTTTAGTTAGTAAACAAAATTGACTCTTAAATTAATTTTCTTGAAAGCTTCATTAAATCTTTCTCTGTGCTTCAAAATATTTGCAAGAAAAATTTCAAAAAAAAAAAAATCTATTCTCTAATTTGGATTTCTATAGTTAACAAAAAAAATGCATTTCTGTATTGTTTAGATTTTTTTCAATTAAGTTCTTGTCTGAAAAGGAAAAAAAAAAATCGTCTGGGAGACATTATAAAATCCTAAAAGAAATTCCATTCCAGATTTCATTTAACCATAAAATAATTTATTCATATTTATTGGAGTTATGTTATTTTGATGTTTATCAAATTATGCAATTATTATTTTTGTGTTTTTACAGGAATCGTCTGTTTTTATTTTTTTTCCTTGTATTTCTTTGAAATTAAATTAGAATTTTAATTTTTTGATGGCGTTATTTATATTTAGGTAATATTTTTTAATTAATTAAAAAAACTAATTATAAGTGTGAGGTTTTCCTTATGTAAGCAAATTTTTATTATTTACATTGTGTTTATATTATTATTTATATTCTGTTTATTATTTATATTGTGTTTCAAGTCTATATTTTAATCGAATATTATTTAAAAACAAAGAGCTTTGGAAGTAAATGGAACTACTTCTTTTTAAAGCTAAAAGTTTTAATCGTTTTACTGATTCTTATATTTAATCATTCTCATGTAATTATTTCTTGTTGAAATAACTTATCAGCGTAATTTTAAATTTAATTAGATTTGACATAGGTAATAAGTTTTAATTAATTTGGAAAAGTAATTAAAAATGTTGAGGTTTTCCTTATGTAAGCACATTTTATATTATTTATCTTATGTTTGTAAGCCTATATTTTAACCGAAAATATTTAAAAACAAAGAACTTTGGAAGTATATGAAACTATTTCTTGTTAAAGCTGAAAGTTTCATAATTTTATTAATTCTTATGTTCAACTTAAATCATTCTCATGAAATTATCTCTTGTTGGTTATTGAAATAACTTGTCAACGTAATTTAAATTTTATTTAGATTTCACTGTTTTTAATATTTACAAGGAGAGGGCACGAGCTGAAAATTTAGGGAATTTGATTTTAGTGTTATGATAATATGCCTTTAAGATTATCATTGGTAAAAATATTCAAACGCAATCGCTATCCAATTTTGTGAAAATAGCATTGAAGTTGTTGACGTAGTTTATATATTGATAAGTCTTAATCAACAGGTGATTAAAGCAGTCGTCAATATGCTGATTTTGCACCCGCAAGGTCAGGAGAGGCTCTCGGCGTGTATTTTAAAAGTTTTTTTCAAAATTATTTAAATTAACTACTAATTTACCAATAGGTTTTATCATATGTTACTCATATTTAATCTATACTTATATAAAGCTCAATGTGTGTGTTGGCACTCTACAGGCCAGGCCATTTGACCTACAGCTACCAAATTTGGTACACTTATACCTTAGAGGTCGAAAATGTGCACCTGGGGTCTATTTTTTGAATTTTTAATTAGAATTTTAATTATTAATTAAAAACTAACTTCCCGCCAAAAAATCTTCCATTTTCCCCACTGCCAAATGAGTAAGGCTTTAGGGATGTTTTCTTTCCCCCAACAGTAATGAGGCTAGGGTTAACAATTTTCAGCCGATTATTTCAAACGATTCATTTTATTTTCTTAGTGTTTGATGCATTTAAAATTAAACATTGTTAATGAATGGATCTTTCAGATTCATTCTGAAGTACTTTTGAATTAAAATAACACAGAATAAATGAAATTAAAAATGTCTAATCTGCATAGCGTTATCCCAACTGGTGTAGAAAAGTTCACGCATTTGCGTTACCGTAACTGGCGTTGAAAATTCACGCATGCGCATTGCTTTCTGATTGTTGACAATATTATCAACGGATGATTCTTGATTTAAATTATTTTTAGGTTAGTTGCATGCTTTTGTAATTAAATTGTATTTATGTTAGTTATATAATATTTGTATACGCTTATAGTTTTAAGTACATCGTTTTTTAAGTAGTTTTTTAAACTTGTTTTCGACCGATTGTTTTAAACGATTCATTTTATTTTCTTAGTGTTTGATGCATTTAAAATTAAACATTGCTAATTCATCGATCTGTTCATGATGAATCTGAGAAAATTTTGTTGACAAATTCTTGAGATATTACATAAATTAAGAAAGATATTCTTTAGTGCCCATAAAGTATAAACGCTCAGTGACTCTGTTATCAGTAATCATATTATAAAAAAAATGCTTTGTTTCAGTAAAAAATATTATTATATTAATTGCAGATTAATTCTTTCCACTTTAATTTAAAGCATAAATTCTACGGGAGCTAACAGAAAATTAGAGAGATACATATTACGTTATGTTACGACTATCAAAACTTGAAGTTTTAAAATATTTTGATGAAGAATCTATTAAAGTAGGAATTGCGTAAAATATTTTATTATTAAAATTTAAACGAACATTGAGATTGGTGAACCAGCTGGTCGCCAAAGGCGGCTAGTATAAAAATAAATATACCTTCACCTAACATTTGCATTATAAGGAAAATTTAAATTTTAAACAGCAAACTAATTATAAATATAACTTTAATGATGATAAGTAATTTAAATAAAGATGGTCATCTTAAAATCGGTTAACGCTTTTGAATTTTGTATTTTAGGAGAGAAAACTTATTTGTTCTAAGTTACGAAACTGTGTTTGTCTTGAAAATTTAAAATAGCACCTGTTAATTTATTAAATATGCGAGCAAATATATTTCTGGTATATATATATATATATATATATATATATATATATATATATATATATATATATATATATATATATATATATATATATATATATATATATATATATATATATACATACATATATATATATATATATATATAATATATATAATATATATAATATATATATATATATATATATATATATATATATATATATATATATATATATATATAATATATATATATATATATACAATATATATATATACATACATATATATATATATATATATATATATATATATATATATATATATGCGTGCGTGTGTGTGCGTGCGTGTGTACAGTGGCTCAAAAAATTGAGAGTACACCTTACTTTTACTTGATAAATCCTTCTTTCAATATAAATAACATATAACCGGGAAGTGTAAATATGTTTTTATTTTTACACATAACAAATGGTTTAATTTAGAGTAAAAATAAAGAAAAATCAACGAAAAATTTCTAAATTGAAAAGTTTCAGAAGCATTTTAAATGAACATACGCAGAATTTTGCCTCAAAAAATTGAGATACACCAATGAAATTTTTGCAATATCACGCATAGAAACAAAGTGTCTCTATTAAGTTGCATGTCTTTTGGCTCTTATAAAACGGCCTCTAAACGTCATGGTACTGATTCAACCAATTTTTAATGGTATCTGATGATAATTTACCCCATTCTTCTTGCACCACTTGTTATAAATAAGTTTTGTTTCTTATTTTGTGTTTTTGAACCATTTTTTCGAGTATGGCCCTAGAATATTCAATGGCATTGATGTCGGGGTACTGCGGTGGTGAGTGTAAATCCTGTTTACAATGAAAAAGACACCATATTTTGACGTTACGTGCATTCTGTTTGGGGTCGTTGTTCTGCTGGAAAATGGAATTTCCATCTAAACCCAAATTTTTACACTTTCCTTTAGCTTGCTGTGACCATATGGTTCATCCAACTTGTTGCAGAAACTTTTCAAATCATAGGCAGAAGTGTAAGTGCTGAAACTGTGCGAAATGCCATTAGACAAGCTGGATATAAAAGTGGCATTGTTAGAGAGAAACCGTTCATCAGCTTGCAAATTCAGAAAAAGCATCTGAAGTTGCAAAAATTCATCTATTGAATATCAATAACCTTTGGAACAAAGCGATATTTAGTAATGAAAGAAAACTCATCATTTTTGGCAGTGACAGCCATCATACTGTATGGAGAAAGCCTAATACTGCTTTGGATCTAAACAATTTACCTCCTACAATTAAACATGATGGTGACTCCGTCATGATTTGAGGTTGCATGGCTTCATCCGGGGTAGGAAATTTTATTTTTATAAATAGCATTATAAGCGATATGGTTTACTTGGATATACTTAGCAACAATCTAAAGGAGAGTGCTAAAAATCTGAGTTTAGATGGAAATTTCATTTTCCAGTTGGATAATGTCCCCAAACAGAATGCATGTAACTTCAAAATATGGTGTCTTTTTCATTGTAAACAGCAGTTACGCATACCACAACATTACCCCAACATCAATACCATTAAATATCTGTGGGCCACACCCGAAGCAGTGGTCCAAAAACACAAAATTAGAAACAAAACCCATATAAAACAAGTGGTACAAGAAGAATGGGGTAAAATATCTTGAAATACCACCAAAAATGGATCAAATCGGTACCACTATGTTTAGAGGCCATTATAAAAACCAACAGATATGCAACTAAATACTGACACATTCTTTCTATGCGAGATATTACAAGAATTTCTCTGGTGTATTCTCAATTTTTTGAGGAAAAATTCTGCGTATGTTTATTTAAAATGCTTCTGAAACTTTTCAATTTAGAAGTTTTTCGTTGATGTTTCTTTATTTTTCTCTAAATTAAACCATTTGTTATGGGTGAAAATAAAAATATATTTGCATTTCCCAGTAACGTGTTATTTATATTGAAAGTCTGATTTAGCAAGTAAAAATAAGGTGTACTATCAGTTTTTTGAGCCACTATATATATATATATATATATATATATATATATATATATATATATATATATACACACATACATACAGACACACACTCAAAAAAACACGAACAAGAATCCAAAGGAAGAACTGTTATCAGAACGTACTAGCAGAAACATGTAAGAACAAAAAAAAAAAAAAAAAAAACCCAAGGTGTAAGATGATATGGTATCTCAACTATATTTTGAAATTCTTCAGTCCTGCAACTCCTCTTCTCCTAGAAGTTTTGGCCAAACGTGTCAATTCTTTTCTTCTTAGATTTTATAATGATTGGCAAGTCGGATATTGTCCTTTACTTAATTCAGCACAGTAAATATAGTTTAAATATTCTGAAGTGCAAATGCTTAGGCCTGGTTGTGAGTAATATAATAATTCAATGTATTTTTAAATTGATAATTTAAATTAAATGATTTTGTAAGAAATAAATAAAAAAATATTTTCACAATTATTGTTCAAAAGCTAAAATATAGTTCAGGCTTTAAGAGGATAAGTATTTATTTTTTGCATAAAAAATGAATAACAAAACAATTAATTATTTACTCATTATAATTAATCCTTAGTTATATACACATTATAGCAATGAATCTTTTCTTGTAAATCGTCTATTTAATTTAAATAATCAAGGGAAAATAAAAAAATAAATACATAAAAGACCGAGCCCAGCCCTCGCAAATACGAGTCAGGACCGTTTCGAATGAGCTGATCAGCTGCTGAGCAACGCCGACAACTTACTAGCATATAAATCATGTCAAGAGTTTGAAGACTATTTTCTCGGAATTGGTTGACTGTTGCGCTTTAATATTTTTATGAAGGATTTTTCTAAAGACATATTACCATTATATTAAATCACATACCTAACACAGTTTTCCAACTCATGTCCACCCCTTGTTAGAATCTTTATAAAATGTAACAATGTGTGTTCAATGAGATGATTTAAAATGAAACAGAAAAACTAAAAGGCAATAATTTACACTGTCAAATTATCATTTTTGACGTTCTATAGTTTTTTACTGCTCTAGTCATTATATTTCTTAAGTTTTGCTGTTAATTAAAATATGACATGAAGAGAGATATCCCTGTTAATTTGAATATAAACATATGCAGGGTCTTCATTCTAATCAAAACCTAACAATTAATTGCTTGCGTTGTTTGAAATAAGCATTTGATTTCAAACAAATGTTTTATATGAAATAGAAAAATCATAATTTATACTTTTTAATTCAGTAAATAAAAATTACTGAAAATTACTTTTAGACAGTTTCCAAGTTTTGTCCGTCATATTTAATAAAATAACCTTTATTATTTACTAAACCTAAAAAGTTCCACTTTTTTGTGATTAAATAATAATTACCATTTTAGACTAATTAATGGCTGTTTGTTTTTCAAGGCATCCATTATACGGCGAATTTTAAAATGCTATAAAATCATCTTAAATAGCGATATTCAGAGCTCTCTAACTCAGTCAATTTCAATCGCAAAAGAGTGTAACTTTTTAAAAAAAAATATAAGCGTGTAAAAATTATTTTACTAAATATAATTGATAGAATTACATAAAAATTTTTTATTAAATATGATTGATATGATAATATAAAAATATAAATTTCGTATCTTTTTCAGAATACATTTATTGACTTAAACGAATACAATTCCTCATGTTGATAAAAGGATTTTTCTAACTGGAAGTATATGCGTTATCACTAACGGTTTAAGAATCGTTATTAGGTCACTATAAAATGGATATTCTGTATATTTAAGGCGATATTTTTTTATAAAGTGGTAAACATGAAGTTTGAAATAAAAAATTAAAAAAAAACTTTTTGTCAAATTTCACGAATAAAAGATAATTTGTAACGTGATGACAAATACAACAAAATATCTCTACACAGATACAAATTATTTCAAAATAATAAAGCGATCCCAATCTTCCTGTAAACTCGATTGATCTGAGGATTGTTGCAACGATTATTTATTGATTCTAGTGAACTGCATATTAATTCATTCCTTTTACTTTGCATTTCAAATGCGCCAAATATGGAGACAAATTTTTATTTAAAAAAATCATTCTTTTATATATCTATCGTATTGATGTTATTGTTAGTATTATCACCAATGTAATCGGAATGACCTCAATATTATGCTTTTGTTTAAAAATTCTATTTCTTCCAGTTTTTGAAAAAAGTAAATGTTAATTTTAAAATTGTTGTTATAATTTTACAGCCATTAATTTTTCTAATAAATATTTCAGTTTCTACTTCAAAAACTTATAATTAATATAAATGCTTACAATTTTGTGTTCATACAATTTAAATAAAAGTAATAATTCGTAATAAAGTCAATAATCGTGAAGTTTCTTTTCTTTTCAGCCGTATCAGTTGAATGAAGTGGCGAATGGTTATGAATATGATCGAAGAAAAGATACATTTTCTGCTCCTGCCATTACTTTAGGAAAGGTATTTTTCTTTTTTTCATCATAAAATTTTAAGGTACTTTGAGGAAAATGTCATGTTTTATGCTATTACGGTGAATACTTATTAGTTTCTTTCACTTGGAATCTTAATCGAATTCTCTTATTGATATTATGTCAATAAGAGAATTCGAGCTTTTTTATTCCATATCTTAATAAAAATTTTCAGATTAATTTTCTTTAGATGTTAGTAGTGAAATCAGACGTTGAAAACGTACGTAAAACATACACTAGATAGATTTACATTATCTAGCATTGTACAATAAACACCGTAAACGCATAATCACTGAATAAAAGAAATGCTCTAATTTCCCAATTACATACAGTTGATTTCTTTTTAATTTCTTTGAATTATGCCATTTTAAATTTTTATCTGAGAAGCGTAATGATATTATGAATTCTGTCATCTTTACAGCTCAACGTAGATTCTTTTCCAGTTACGGTTACTACTCAACGGCAAAGTAATTGAAAAAGTAGTCAAACATATAATTACATGTCATCCTACTTTTTGCTGTGATATTACGTCCTTTTGCTTCTGCAGATTTTTAATCTGTCGTTTAAATGGTGCCACGTATTTGACTCGTATTATGTGAGCATGAATTTAATATAATTAATTTTAGATGAAGCATAATTTGAAAAATTTCTACGATTTTTTTTTTACTACTAAGAATATTAATTTTAAAAGAAGTTCGTCCTTTTTGCAGGAAAATTTCTGTTGTGGGATTTTTTTAGCTAACTACTTTTTAATTTAGAAATTAAAAAAATTTTTTTAAATCATCATTTAAAAAAAAGAAGTTTCCTTTGTAATATGTTTTTTTCACCAGCATTTTTTGAGGTTTTAGAATTAAAATATTTTTTTAATTCGGTTTATTGTAAAATTTAAATCATTAAAATTTACCTATTTTCATAGAGATGGAATTTTAAAATAGCTATTTTTCATATGAAATATATCACTTTTTATAAAATAAATATAAGTTAAAGGAGAGAAGAGATTTTAAACTGAACTGATTTATTGAAGCAGGAAAAGCTTAATAAATGAAATAAATTATTAAAAAGTGATGTAGATAAAAATTTTTGATTGATATTTATTACAAGAAGTTGTTTCTTTATTGTTTAATAACTACTTCTTTATTAAAATTCCATATTTTCTAATATTATAAATTATTATTCGTTGCTACATAATTTCAAAGTAAACGTCTATGATTATATTGCAAAAGAAGAAGAAAAAATATTTCATAAACATAAGTATAATTTTAGAATGAAAGTGAGACTAATAAAACATCCAAAAATTACCATTATTGTTACACTTCTACAAAACTTATAACATTTTTAGACGGAAAGAAATTTCGAAATATTTTGATTCTCTTCTTATCTAGCATATAATGTATAATTTACTTTGAAATGTGGTTTATTTTGCGATTAAAACATATTTTGCAATAGAAAATCTGACTGAAAATCTAACATTAATATTTAATCTTTTACACCATTTGATGTTTTGATTTCTTGTTGAAGCAATCTTTTAATGTATGTGGGATGGTCTTTTCATTGTCATAATTGGGGAGAATACAGAAAAAAAAATCATATTTAAAAAAATATCATTAAGTGATACAGTATACATTTTCTGGCATACAAAGCAATCTTTTTAACACACAAAAGAGATTTTACTCTTGTGAATGAATACCATGCAAGAATCCTCTTATTTATATGCTAATAATAATAAAAATGTCTTTAAATTGTTAAGGTTGTTCAAAATGCATTATTCCATAAAGCAGACATATAAATAGAATTGTTAATGATAAATGTATATTTGTATGACGGAACCAACCATGTAATGACGGAATTAAGATGTTAGATTTATTTTTCAGAATTTAGCGAAAATATTAAAATTTTACTGACAGAACCCAATACGTTTGATCATAATTTACATGACACGTACATAGCTCTGATAATTCACCTCTATCCAAATTCAAATAAATAACAGTGATCAAAATACTTAATTTAAGGTCACTAACATTATTGTGATAAGATGAAACAAAGTTCTTGACCTGAATGCAATATTACTGACAAGATAACAGCATACTACAATCGGATTTTATGAAAAAAATTTATATTAATAAATGAACTTTGCACCTCAGAAATCCTAAATCCTGACTGATTATATAAAATATACAATTCCTTCTCTCTCTCCAATATTTCCAAAATTTAATAAAAAATCTCAAATGGTTTATATTTTCCTTCTTTGCTCTTTTCTATTACTTTTCAGCCCAAATTTTCACCGGTCAAAAAAAAAAAAAAACGTATGCTCGTCAGATTTGATTATATCATTCAAAATATTTGATTATATCATTCAAAATATTTGATTCAGTTTCTATAACATAGTATTAAATGGAAGAAAAAGAATGAATGGCTAAAATAATTGTTTTCATTACATTAAAAAAATACGTTAAATTTGCGCAATTTATTTAAAGATAGGAATGTAGGTTTCGATACTCTGTGAAAATTTTTGCTTTTAAAATTTAATACTCGAAAATCCATAATTTAATGAGTATATGTAAAGTTATCGAAAATTATTAATATATTTTATTGACATAAAGAGTGGTCATTAGAAGAATAGGCTTCAATTTAAAAAAATGTGCATAGAATTTTTATGAATTAAAGTTAAATATATTAGATTGAGATTTCTCGTTGTAATATAAAACTAAAAATAATAATGTGTTTTGGATGGTTCTTTGCCAAATTGAATAATGTAAATTGTTACACAAAAAAGAAAATAATTGTTGATAGAATTAAGTTAAATGAATTATTATCATGCTACGTTTAAGCTTGGAAGTTTAAATTTTCTTAAATTTTTTTGTAATCATTTGGAATATTTTCTAAAACCTGCAGTATTGTTGTGATTTTGAATTTATCGCCAAAAAATCGAACTTGAAATTTTAATAAATCTCAATGTTTCAAGCCCCTTTGAGTTTGAAGTACACAATTTTAGATTTATGCCTTTTTGTGAAATGATAACCCACAAGAAATTAAAAAAAAAAAACTCATTCCGAACGTAGTCACTTATTTTAATTAGTTTTCCCATGTGTCTGAGGTTAAAAAACAGTTTCCAACTTTAACAGAAATGCATGTTTAAATAATTTGTTCTAAAAATGAGTTCTCATGATATTTCTTTTGTCTGAACTGATAAGACTCTTACTCCTAGTCTTTACAATTCTATTGTAGATGGTACGTATTAAGAGTGGATATTGTCCCATTATCATTTACAGAAACTTTGTACCTTCTGTATTTACATTCAAACAGATTATTCAACAAAATATGAGAAATCATATCAATTTTACTGAAAGATAAGTTAATAAAAATATTTTCGGAATTTTTTTGTTGATAATACATTTTATTGTTTTGCATTTCTTTCCAAAAATTTTCAAATTGTCTTTTAATAAGTTATATAATAGGACACAATTTTTAATGATATAAATTTTCAAAAATGTCTTTACCTAAGACATTTTGAAAACAGTTATATATATATTAAATTCTAAATTATTTATGTTTCAAATGAAAGTTGTATTCAAGATGAAAATTACAATTGGAATTCTACTTATTTCTTTTTTATTTGCATTTTACAAATTCAAAAGTGAAGGGGGGGGGATCTTTAACATATTTAATCTCAAACTTAATTCATTTCGAATATAGTTATATTTATTCTTTTTTTAGATTAAGAATTAAATAGTAATCCTATACATTTAAGTGCAGTTGCAGTCTCTCAAAATTTATTGTTGTATTTTGTGTTTCAAATTTCAGCTAAAAAAAATAAGCCTTAAGTGCAACAACATCATGCAACTTAAGTGCAATAAATGCATTACATATCTAAAAATATATCGTTATAGTTTTTAAAAATTTGTATTTGTAAAAAATATATTTAATTGTATTAATAGTTTATTAATCATAAATCATAACTTATTAATTCTTGGTAGTTTATTGATCATATATAATAGCTGAATAATTTTTGATATTTTAAAAAAATTATGCTGTGGATTTTTAAAAATTTAGACATATTTACTTTTAGAACTAATTATGTAAATTGCAATTCTTCAGAAGTTTCTATTTCTCTCTCTCTCTCTTTTTTTCGAATTACCTGAATAAATAAAATGTTCTTTCTGTGTTGAAGTACTTAAACATACTTTTCCTTTACTTCTGGAAATATTGAAAATATATTTCTGTTATTCAAGGAGAGAAGCAAAATTAATTTTATTATAAAATATTCTATTCAATAATACAATAAAAATACATCAAATTATTTTTTAACCAGATAAAATTGGAAAGGATTGACTTAATTTTTCTATACAAGAACTGAATTAAGAATGTTTTAAAGAGTTCTTTTCCTCTTATGAGAATAATTCGAATAAATTAAGTCTTCTTAGATTGTTAAGCCTGTTAGGTAAAGAAATAATCCAAATAATGTCTACCACAGAAAATAATCGAATTGAGAAAAAAAAATCACTATATTTTGGTCAAGTATGCTTACATACCACTAAAAATACTTGAATCGTAAATATTTATGTAAGTTATAGTAAAAATATTCACACTTATTTCACCATTAAATTATATTTTTACTTCATTAGATAATGTTGAAAAAAAAAATCTTTTAGCCGTTTTAATGTTTACGAAATTATATTTTATATGAATAATTTTGTTAAAATTCTAGTTTCCTATACAATGAATTAAAATTATTTATAATGAGGTTATAAATTATCTTTTCCTGTTTGGAAGAGGCATACGTAGCTAAAACTAATGCACAGAATAAAAAAAATTCGTAAACAGATCTGAGAAAGAGAAGATTTTATCAATCGTTATTTTTTTTGTTTCAATAAAAGCACACACAAACACACAAAATAATAATAAAAACTATTTCTTTTGGCTAACTCCATGTGCGAGTTATTAAACTGAATGCTAAAATCACGAGTGGTTTATTTATTTTCTTGATAATATAAAATAAATTTATTACATTAAAAATATTTAATAATATGAAAAATATTAATGGATTCGAAAATGCATTATTTAACAATCTTTGATGATTTGAAACAATTGTTATTCTTTAACTAGAAAAAATTATTATTTTAATAAAATAGTATGTATAAATTCTACCAGCAGCCCTGAACGCGGTGGAAATCAGGATTTAAAAAAAAAGATTAAAAAATATACGCAATTTACCTGCAGAAAATATTAGAAGATATTTTTCTGAAATTAATATTATCATCAAATAAAAATTACTTGTTTGTATAACTATATGTATAATTTTTTAGGATCAATAAAGCAATGAACTTATCATTTGTACATATCAATAAAATGTACCAGTAGAGCAAATCAATATTATGCATACATATAAAGCAATGCCAAGTAAAATAATGCTTTTAAAATCACACAATTTCTTTTCTGGGTGATTATATTTATCTTTATATTATCATATTCATACTTATCATATTATATTTATCATACCCTTCAATCAACTTCATTCAATTCTTATTATCTATTTATTTACTGAAGAGAATTCTAAAATTTCTTTGTTTCCAATTATCTCTATACACTAGATAATACCTATATATTTTTTAAAGACTTTCTATTTATTTAACATTAAGCAATGCAAACTTTTTCCAGTCTATATACTGTATAAAATTTAAATGAGGTATTAAAATGAAATATAAATTTGTTGACATTTAAAAAACAATGCTGTTTAAAACCATAAAATATTCATTCGAAAACAAATCAGATTAAGCATTTATGAAAGTGGAAGAAGCAGAGAATAAACGATTTAAAAAGCAGAAAGAAAAGAGAAGAGCAGAGAAGAAACGATTTAAAAAGATCGTAGCCGCAAAACTAGTGAAATATTAGTGATAAAACAAAAATTTGTTTTTATTTTACTAAATATGATTCAACAGTTAGAAGTTAATCAAGGAATTTGTCAATTACACAAAAATAGAGCTGCAGAGTAATTCATTTTTGTAAAAAAAAAATCCTTGATTTTATTCAAAAGGACAAAAAAAATTAAGGATTCTCTTTTTAATAATAATTCAGGTAACGTTAACAAACGTCTCAAGCAATGAACATGTTCAAGTTCCCAAATGCTGATCTTATTGCTTTTTTTCACTTGAGAAATTTTAAAAAGAAATGAAATAACTTCTAAAACAAATTTTAATTTACTTTTAACTTTTATCATAATATTAAATAGAAAGAAAAATGTTTGAAACTTAAGCTTCAGTGTGATCAAACTGGTGGGCTGAAAAATCTCAAAATAATTTAAAGAAATAAATTACATCTAAAAAAGCTGTAAGTGGATTTTAGAAATTTTTTTTAAAAAAATTAATCTTTCCCTTAAATCCAATTAACATTTTGCTATTTTGGTCAAAGGTTATGTCATTTTTGCAGCGCTTCCCCGCCTTTCTAAAATAGCACTTTTTTAATCAAAGGTGAAACGAAAGAAGTGTTCTCAATTACACTACACATCGTATTGCAGATTCAATCTCTTTTGAAGTTATCAATTAATTCCATGGAAGAAAAAAATTAATCATATTTGAAAAAGTTTATCAAAAAAATATGCATAATTTCTTTATCTCTCCTACACACTTCAACAGCTATGCCGTTAAATCGAATATTTCAATTTATTACAACAAACTTTTTTTCAATTTATTATTATTTTTTTATTTACTTCAAACCTTTATACACTAGCCACCAACCATACGTGATTCAATCTTCAGAAATGCTGCTATTTTTAGATAAAACTTGTAAAGCCAATTTTTGGCGAAAAATGATTAATTTACTCCACCACACTATGCAATTTATGCAAAAAAGTGATGAAATAAAGTGAGGTTAGCGAATTTGAATATTCAGTGAAAACGAACCTATGAATTGATTTTTGTGCATTTTCTTTTGCACTGAAGCCATGTTGCTTTATTTTATTCAATATTTGATTAAAAATAAAATTAAATAAGAAATTCCATCAGACTCCTTCTTAAATTCGAAGTGCGATATTATCGATTTTCTCTAAAAATAATGGCAACTTCATTTTTTTCTCCCAAGATTTTAATTTTCATAACTATAAAGAAGTTAGAAGGTTTATATTTTGAAGTCTTCTATCAATTTATAATATTTATTATTTCATAATTATTCCAAATTATTACCTTTACTGAAACCTAATTCCCTTGATAATTTTTAGATGTGCGAAAACTTAATTAATTAAGATGTATACAAAATCTATCACTCTAAAATTTTAAGCAAAAAAATGAGCATAGCCCTTTTGTTATTTTCTACCCATTTTTCTAAACAGTTTGTAACTAAATTCAAGTAAGAAACAACAAATCTAGTTTTATCTCAACCATAAAACGGTTTATTGAAATATCTGTACCGGTGAGGCACTGTTCTTTTAGGAATAAATGTGAAAATATGTGAAGTGGCATGGCCTTTAAAGCTTATCAAAATTACAGGTTCCGATAAAAACTGGACAGTTATGATTTGAAATATAAAGTAATTTCTTGATGACAAGCTTGAAATCGCGTGTACTCATAAACCAGTTATTTTAACGAGGAAATAAAAAGAGTGAGAAGATCGAGGTTAATGTTAGGTCTCCTGTACAATTACTGTACAGCAAATATTATCTTCTCTTATTATTTAAAATTATAGCCTTCACACATAAAATGAGTAAAAAGGATAAATTTATGCCACAGATGATTAAGAGAAAAATTTATTAATACAGCGTGAGGACAAAATTAATTTAAATTGTTTTTAGTTGTACGACAGGTGAACTAACCTGTTGGTAATGGGGAAATTTATTTAAAAGGGAAATTTGTTATCATTTGTACTTTGCGATTTGCAATTGTACATCATTTATGCATTGCGATTTCTCATTCAGCATCATTTGTACATTGCGAATTGCCATTGTACATCATTTGTACATAGCGGTTTGTTATTTTACATAATTTGTTCTTAGCGATATGCCATTGTTTTAGTTTTAGTTATAGTTATATTAACGTCCCGTTTGAAGTAGGGATTGCAATACCGGACCAAAATTTCAATACCGGTATTCGGTATTTTTAAAATCTTAATACCGGGATACCGGTTTTAATACCGGTATTAAAAATTTTAGAAAAAGAAAGAAAACACAGGTGTTTTTTTTGTTTTATTTACCAGTTTTGTTATAGAGTGTAAATGTCACAAAAAATAATTTATAACTTATAAATTATAACAGTATATAATTACAAAAAAGTAAAGAAACATCTTATTTATTTAAATCACAAAAAAAGTGTAAATATCACTATTCAGTCTGTGGCACTATTACAAAGTTTTGAAATGTGATCTTAAAAAACATAATGCATCCATTGTACTGTCATTAAGCTTGAAAAGTAATTTTGTGTAAAAATTACCAGCTGTCGTAAACGCTCTTTCGGCATCTACGCTAGTTGGTAGTACTGTTAGCAATGCGCGATATATTTCCAAGTATTTATCTCTAAATCCCTTATCTTCAAATAAAATAAATCGATTTCTCGTCGGATGATTTTGGATATAGCTGATTTCTGTATTGTATTTTGGTTCGTTTAAATTTTTTTTATTTATCGCTAATTCTAATTTTTGTTCAAGACACAATTCCTTTTCACTATCGATAGTAGTGACATCATAATCTTCGATAATTGAACCGAATTCTTCTGAATGTGAATAGGTTTGTGGGTAAAAAATTTTAAGAAAATTTACTATAAACTTAATCAGATTTGAATTATTTTCTTTTCTTCTTTTTCATTTTCATTTTTAAAATCCTTATAATTATGTAAATACCAAAAGACATTTTCTATTTCGGTATGCCTATCTTCTGTGCGATTTTTCAATGTAATATATAATTCTTCAGGTAGTGATGTGTGCTGTTCTTTCAATGACTGCAACGTGAAATTTATTGTTGCATTAGCTGTTTATAAATTAGAATCTCTCCGACATAATGCCTCAATCGTCAGTTTTATTGGAAGTAGAGCTGATATAGTTCTGGATATTAAGTCGAATTCACTATCTGAAAAATTAATTTACAGGTTTAAGTCGATTATTGCTTTTGGATTGGATTTCTCAGTTTCAAAAATCGTTCCATCATTAGGAGCAAACTGTTCCAACGTGTTTTAGAATCTATTAACATATATTCTGTTTTATTTTCAGTTAGTATATATTTTAGTAATGTGTCATTTTTTATAGGGGAACGTTTAAATATCTGAACAATTTTTCGAACTTCCTATAAATTATAGGAAGCATTTCTTGATAGGTTAATATTTCATCCTCATTAGAAATATCTTCTTCAACAATTACATTGTCATTATCTTCATTGTCAATATCACTCTCACTCTTACACTTTTCAAAGTTGGAATCCGAAATTTCTATATCCACAGTATTTGGATTCTTCTGTTCTTTATTTTTTTGCTATAATACATCTATAACTCCTAAACTTTTTTCATAATTGTTGCTCCATCAGTCGTTATGGTTACAATATTTTCTTTCAGGGATAATCCATGTTTCGCTAATATAGATTTAAGCAATTAATTAAGCCATTAATTAGCTAATTAATTTCGCCCGTTAGGGAGACTTGAAAACAAAAACGTTTACTATTTTGCTATGTTTCGCGATATCTGAACAGATAGTGGAGACAATTTTAAAAATTTCTAGTAAATACCGAAAAACCGGTATTTAAACTTGTGAATACCGGTATTACGAAATTGTACAAATGGCTCGAAATACCGGTATTCGGTATCCCGGTATACCGGTATTGCAATCCCTAGTTTGAAGCAACACTAGGGCTGTTTTGGAACGAATCTCGTAATTTTGAACCGTAGTCAGATGACGAGGACGACACCTGAGCTGGCTCCCCCTCTCCACACCACACCACAACAGCGGGAGGACGTTTGGTCAGGACGGATTTAACGTACAACAGACCCCCTTACACGACGGTTTTTCGGTGGAATCGGGTCTCGGACCTGAAACCCTCCGGCTCCGAAGCCGAGACCTTACCACCAGGCCACCGCGGCCTCGATATGCCATTGTACATCAATTGGACATAATGATTTGTCATTGTACATCATTTGTACATAGCGGTTGTTATTGTACATCATTTGTTCTTAACGATATGCCATTGTACATCAATTGGACATCGCGATTTGCCATTGTACACCATTTGTACATTATGCAGTATATTGCGAATACACCACTCTCAAAAATCAGAGGAAATAGGCTTACTGAAATTTTTTCGTGTATACCCTAATAAAGACCAGCAGACCCCCACCAGCATAAAAATTATAAATTTTTGAAAAGGTCACAGTAATATGTAATCACGATTACGCAAATTTTTTATTACCCTTCAAATTGGAGCTCGCGGCAAGGCGAAAGGTTACAACTAGGGATTGCAATACCGGTATAGGATACCGAATACCGGTATTTCGAGCCATTTGTACAATTTCGTAATACCGGTATTCACAAGTTTAAATACCGGTTTTTCGGTATTTACTAGAAATTTTTAAAATTGTCTCCACTATCTGTTCAGATATCGCGAAACATAGCAAAATAGTAAACGTTTTTGTTTTCAAGTCTCCCTAACGGGCGAAATTAATTAGCTAATTAATGGCTTAATTAATTGTTTAAATCTATATTAGCGAAACATGGATTATCCCTGAAAGAAAATATTGTAACCATAACGACTGATGGAGCAACAATTATGAAAAAAGTTTAGGAGTTATAGATGTATTATAGCAAAAAAATAAAGAACAGAAGAATCCAAATACTGTGGATATAGAAATTTCGGATTCCAACTTTGAAAAGTGTAAGAGTGAGAGTGATATTGACAATGAAGATAATGACAATGTAATTGTTGAAGAAGATATTTCTAATGAGGATGAAATATTAACCTATCAAGAAATGCTTCCTATAATTTATAGGAAGTTCGAAAAATTGTTCAGATATTTAAACGTTCCCCTATAAAAAATGACACATTACTAAAATATATACTAACTGAAAATAAAACAGAATATATGTTAATAGATTCTAAAACACGTTGGAACAGTTTGCTCCTAATGATGGAACGATTTTTGAAACTGAGAAATCCAATCCAAAAGCAATAATCGACTTAAACCTGTAAATTAATTTTTCAGATAGTGAATTCGACTTAATATCCAGAACTATATCAGCTCTACTTCCAATAAAACTGACGATTGAGGCATTATGTCGGAGAGATTCTAATTTATAAACAGCTAATGCAACAATAAATTTCACGTTGCAGTCATTGAAAGAACAGCACACATCACTACCTGAAGAATTATATATTACATTGAAAAATCGCACAGAAGATAGGCATACCGAAATAGAAAATGTCTTTTGGTATTTACATAATTATAAGGATTTTAAAAATGAAAATGAAAAAGAAGAAAAGAAAATAATTCAAATCTGATTAAGTTTATAGTAAATTTTCTTAAAATTTTTTACCCACAAACCTATTCACATTCAGAAGAATTCGGTTCAATTATCGAAGATTATGATGTCACTACTATCGATAGTGAAAAGGAATTGTGTCTTGAACAAAAATTAGAATTAGCGATAAATAAAAAAAATTTAAACGAACCAAAATACAATACAGAAATCAGCTATATCCAAAATCATCCGACGAGAAATCGATTTATTTTATTTGAAGATAAGGGATTTAGAGATAAATACTTGGAAATATATCGCGCATTGCTAACAGTACCACCAACTAGCGTAGATGCCGAAAGAGCGTTTACGACAGCTGGTAATTTTTACACAAAATTACTTTTCAAGCTTAATGACAGTACAATGGATGCATTATGTTTTTTAAGATCACATTTCAAAACTTTGTAATAGTGCCACAGACTGAATAGTGATATTTACACTTTTTTTGTGATTTAAATAAATAAGATGTTTCTTTACTTTTTTGTAATTATATACTGTTATAATTTATAAGTTATAAATTATTTTTTGTGACATTTACACTCTATAACAAAACTGGTAAATAAAACAAAAAAAACACCTGTGTTTTCTTTCTTTTTCTAAAATTTTTAATACCGGTATTAAAACCGGTATCCCGGTATTAAGATTTTAAAAATACCGAATACCGGTATTGAAATTTTGGTCCGGTATTGCAATCCCTAGTTACAACATAAACGAAGTGTTTCCTACTTCCCGTCCCTTGAGTAGAATGTTAGAGTTGCCATTGACTTTTCTGGGTTATTATTATAGTGAACAAACCTTAATAAGCATTAAGCATATCGTATTTTTAATTGATTAAAATTTTTTTGATGCAGATCTATAATTAAGATACCAGGATCACATGCAAAATTGCATTTGTCTAAATCTTTGAGTTTTTAAGTTATTGTATTTACATACATTTGAATATGCAGGCCAACGGTCGGTCAGAACGCTCTATTTTGCCGGAATAGTTTAAGTCTATTTAATCCACTAACCTGGGCGAAATTTATAATTAATTATAATATTTTCAAAGTGGAACAAAATCACAATTCTTTTTGTTATTTTTTTATTTTTAGTTAATTTATTATAGATTTATAGCCTTATTGCTGTATTTGTATAAACTTTGTAAAATGATTTACAAAGTTTATTAAGGGAAGAATTTGTAATTTGCCTTATATCTTAAGATCAATTTCCTATGTAAACATAAACATTCCTTATTTCTTATCTTACAGACAAGGGCTGACGAACAAACAACAATCTATTTGTGTTCAGCACTTGAATGCATAAAATCAGTTTAAAAATTCCTGACATTCAAATATGTGTTGGCTTGTCTTTTATAAATAGGTCAAGATCAACTATGATACGAAATCAGACATCAGTTTTATGCAAACAGATCTTTAATAATGAACTAACAAGCCTTTCCTATATGAAAGATCAAGTTACGCCAATTCATTACGAAATTTGAAATTCAAGAAAACAAAAGAGTAAAATGAATCCGCTAATAATATACTCAATATCAGTGATGTTTGATGCAGAATAAATGTATGCATAAATATCCTTAGAAAATTTTATTTGTACGAATTTAGATATCTGAGATTTGTTAGTAGCTATCTACAAATAAAATAATTTAAACATTTATTTATATATAGTGACTTTCCTGGAGTTATATAAAATAAATCTGAAATCAGTAATAAAAAATTAACAAATAATTACTGAAGTAAAAAATTCCTTAAAAAAGAAACCAGAAAAATCATTAAATCAGATTCCTATTTTATTTTTTATACTCAGAAATAAGTTCTTTAGTGAGCAAAAATTATTGATTTTTTTGATTCTGATGAAGTATAAGAAGAAATCGTTTGTCACGTTATTTAAAAGTGTAAAATTTCTTTCAGAATTCTGTTACTAAGTTCTGGCAGCTTTGTTCTTGTGTTCTTATTCATGATACATTATAATGTTCGGGTTGAAACGTTGACTCGATGTTAAAGTAAATGTTTGTGTATGAGAGAATGCAAATTTTGATTTAACTCTGCTGTTCTGTTTGCAGATGTGCCATTGTGCTCTCTAAAATTATACATTAGATCCTTTACAGATCGTATGCCTTGATTTTTTTATTTTTGACTAAGAATCTACTCCATTATGAATTTGTGTCTTTAGAAAATAATTAAAGTTTTATCACAAAATCAATATTTTAATTTCAAATTCGGATGCTTTATTTGATATATACAGTTCACCAGTCACAAAAGGAAGTAATTGTTCTTCCACTGTAACTTTTTATATGGAGAAAAAAGCTTTGATTAAATTTCTAAGCATTTTTCTCAAATTTCTCGAATATCAGTTAACTTATAGGATATACTAACTCAATAAATTGATTTATTATAATAGCGAATAATTTGTAGGAATTTATTTTTATCCCTTCTAGTTAAATTAGTGATTTGCAATAGAAGTGCTGTTAAGAGAAAGCAATAATGCGTCATATTGATCCAATTGATATATTGATAAGATTTGAGAAAAATTGTAGAAAATATATAAATACAAGAAAGTCCTTCTCTCCATTAACAAAATTCGTTCAACAACATTATTTCTTAAAGATCACTAATAAAGCCACAAAATATCTATAGATGACAATGTTCCCATCAGCCGTTAAGAACCGTTTTGAGTCAAATGAACCCAAAATGGTTTTGATTGATCGTTTTTGTCATTAACAAAATTCGTTCAACATCATTATTTCCTTACCGTCATTAAAAAAGTTAGAAAATATCTATAATATAAAGTGATGATATTATTTCCAAGCAGCAGCTCAGAACAGTTACACGTCAAATTGATCCAAATAGAAGAACAGGGTTAAACATGAAGAAATTTGAGAAAAAATTTCGTTGTTTTATATTATGCTAGTCAGTTTGCTTTGTTTAAATTTATGAATTGAATTAAAAATTTAACATAGAATAAACAGAACAAAACTCTGAAGAGACCATTGTGGAAGATATTGGAATGAAATGAACTGAAATTTAAACTAATATTGTTTAGTTTTACTATAAATGTGCGATTGCCTGATTGTGTTGTTTTTAATATGGTTACGTTAATGTGGTTTAACTTTGAAATTGCATAAAATTTTGAATGATATTCCAATAAATTATATTTTTGGAAATTCATTTTGTCGATTAAATCATCATAATTGATTTCTTTTTAATATTAAGACACTGACATAAAATAAATGATAAAAAAGTATCATTCAAAAAAGGGAATATTATTTTTATTCAATCAGATGGTATTTAGATGCTTATTAATACATTTTTTGCAGAATTTTCCTTTATTTAATAAACAAATAAATGATGTAAAATATATGATTGTGACAAAAATGAGCTGTAGGTATGATTAATCAATGAACTATCTTTCTTTTTTGTTTGTGATAGGCAGAGAGAGGAGCTAGTAAATCGGAAAAAGAGGAGGATGTGCCCACACGTGGCAAATGGGGTAAAAGTATTCAAAGTCTCCTGCTGTGCATTTCTATGTCGGTGGGCTTAGGGAATGTGTGGAGATTTCCTAACGTCGCATACAACAATGGAGGAGGTCAGCCTATAAAAATTTATAAGAATTGAAAAAAAAAATTTAGCATTAAAGATTTACATAAAATATTAAATTTTATAATATGCAAATGGGAGATCTTATTGTCTTCTGCCAATTTCAAAATTTTCATTCCTTACTATTTGTTCAAAAATACAAACTGAAATATTTCCAGGTGCCTTCCTGATACCTTATCTCCTCTTATTGGTGATAATTGGGAGACCCTTGTATTATTTAGAACTCATTCTAGGACAATTTTCCAGCCAAGGCCCAATCAAATTATGGCGAGTTGTTCCTGCTTTCAAAGGTACAATCACAGCCTACAATCAATTTTTATTCACTTTTTAAAGAATTCAACGTTAAAGTTTTTATTCATATTATATATGAGTGCTATTTTGCATTAGATGAGTTCTAGTCTTTTGAGTGCAGATTTTCGGAAACAGGTGTTACAGGATGGGAAAAATCAAAGTGGCTTTTTATTTTTTCTATAAAAATGTGCAAAGTAGCTCTACAGTGCTTATTTGCACAGTGCTTTTCCTATTTTCAGCAGTGAGTCATGCGTTTTTATCTCAGTTTACAATAACATAAAAGAACTCAGGAGAATTACTTCAATGAATATTACCAGTAAAAAGAAGAATTTCACCAAATAATCTTACGTGCATTCATTTACTTTATGGATTGGAAAAAAAGTTTCTGAAGACTAAATGGCCGGAATACGATTTTGTTCAAAATTTCAAAACGATTTAATATACAAAAGAGGTGAAATAATTATACTTTATCATAAAGGTACAAGATTTTCATCTGCACTTTCTGTATTTTTTAAAGTTATTTTTGACACAAAATAACGCTATCGAATATAATGTAACTTTTTATAATCAATAAAATAAAGAAGAAGTGTAAATTTACATTTAATTCAAACTATCGCTTATCTTCAGCAGTAGAATTTATTGATTATATATATCAAAATAATAACTTAAACTTTCTAAATTCTATTACTTGTTCTAAATAGATGAGAATTTTTTTGCACAGAAAAACGCCTTATGCCATCATATTTAAAAGAATTTAAAAATACAATATAAGATAAAAGCATTGGAATGCAGGTAATAATTACTCAAATTCTTAATTTTTTTAAAAATTATGTTGCGACTCGCATTTTGTGATGTGTTAGATTGGATACAAGATTGTATTCAAGGAATGATTAGAAAATGATATTTTTCTAAAATATATATCAATAACTCATACAAGAAAATGTATTTAAATATCTGCATGAAATCAAAGACGTGTCTAAAACCACATAGTGATAACTCAATTAAATATGAGGTACAATTACAACAAAATAACGACTTCAAATAATTCTCTTGAAATTAAAGGATTCTGAGAATTTTATTGAATGTTTCTGATAATATTTAAATGGTGATAAGTAAAAATGATATAAAATCATTACGTTTTAATGCCATTACGTTTCATTTTCTAAAAATAAACAAAACTTATTCTCATCAGTAATAATTTAGCGAGCATTAACTTTGGTGAACAGGCTGGTCGCCAAAGGTGGCTAGTATAAGAAATAATTTTAAAGAAATCGGCTAAACTTCGATTTTAAATGAATTTTGAATTTTACAATCAAACTTTTAATATCGTCATATACCATTTTAAAAGTGAGTATTACTAGAGTATTATAAAAAAAGTTTGCAGTTTTATTTCAATTTGAAATTTATTTTATTTCAATTTCAGAACCAGAAAGAAATGAAAATATCATTTTTTAAAATGTAGTTAAAGAAGAATGTTCAAAAGTATTTTATGTTTTTATAAATATTTTTTCCGAAATTAAAATATATTCTGTAAAATATTCTGGAAAATTAATTTTTTATTCAAAAAAAAATGGTTCATCATGCTTGGAAATAACTTTTTTGGGTTATTTTTTAGAAAAGAATTTTTCTCGTTCAAAACAAGAAAATTATTGCCATTTTTTAAAAATAATACTTTTACTAAAATATTCTTATTTTACATTGCTGTTCCATTATATATGTAGTAAATTATATCTCATAATAAAAAAATACACAAAAAGCAA
The DNA here is from genome assembly GCF_947563725.1 of Argiope bruennichi. Taxonomy (NCBI): domain Eukaryota; kingdom Metazoa; phylum Arthropoda; class Arachnida; order Araneae; family Araneidae; genus Argiope; species Argiope bruennichi. Next base: position 69,361,516 of record NC_079154.1, on the reverse strand, counting down.
ATTAAGAATTTAAAAATTTGAAAAACATATTAAGAACCCTCCATATTAAGAAAGTAGCTTTGGAATTAAGAAATTCCAGAGCCTGAACCAAGAAACTAAAATTAAGGAAAACGTTTCAATGAATTTTGGAAAACTTTTTAAAATAGAAAGATTTTTTCATAACAAAAAGAATGATAAAATATTACAGTGACTAGACCAGTGAGCATGAGGAAACTCAATTTTTCTTCAATGATTCTTAAATGTTTGCCTTTAAATAATTTTACGTAATTCATCATTTCAGGAAAAAAAGCCGATTCAGAAAATATTTGGTCTGGCAAAGCATTTTTTTTTCAAATAAAATTATGATGAAGAAAAGGATATTTGAAATTCTGAAAGCTGTAGACCGTTTTAAAAATATGTAGAAACTGAATTCAAAAATGTAATAATAAACTGACGGCAACTGTTCAGTTTGTAGTTTTAGCAAGGAATGCATAATAGGAAGGAAGATGGCATAATATAAAGAAACGTATAGAAAAAAAGCTATCTGTTCAGTAATTTTTAAAAAAATTTGATTATAACCACTTTGATAATCAAGGACGAGCGGTTTTCATAAGAATTTCGGAAAAAGAAAATGCTTCAGAAAATTAAAAACTGATAGTTCATGGAGAACTGCTTTATTGCTTAGTTTTTCTGTTTTTATTCTTTTTCCTTGTCAGATAATTTGTTCAACCAATGGAAGTTTATTTTTTAAAATTTTTTAACGAATGTAATAGTTTTGAACATAAAAAAAATCAAATTTCATGACATATTAAATATTTACTTTCGGAGATTTCACTTTTTATTTTTTTCAGTTTTATATGAAATATTTTAAGAAAATTCTAAAAAAAGTCAAATTACTAAAATATAATTATAATTATGAAAATTCTTTTAGAGTTATTTCATTTTATAAAGTAATGCTAACTATAAACCTTTTAAAAAAATTAAAGCAAACTATCAGTTAAAATTTTTTTATATCACTTCTTTCATTATATAAAGGGAAATAAGTGATAATATCTATTTGAAATCTCTAAATGAAAGTTAAAGTTGAAGTATAAAAACTTTTTTTTTTATATTTGCCTTCATTTGCCTTATCATTGCTTTACATTGCCTTCATATTTTCATCATATATTTGCCTTCATTATATTTGCCTTCATATATATACCTTCATTATCATTGCCTTCATTCAAATTATGTTATGTCTTAAAAATTAATTATTTATATGGATTTTTTTATTTCAATTAGGTATTGGTTATGCACAGGTTCTTTCCGTTTCTTTTGTGGTGGTGTTTTATAATTATCTGATGGCTCTCAGTATATTTTATATATATTCATCAATGAGAACTTGTTTGCCATGGACAGAGTGCAACTATCCAAATCTTACAACAAATTCATCGGTAATGTTTCTTTATCTGCAAATAAATCACAGTTTTTCTCAATATGTGACAATTTCTAGAATAATAACTTAATTAATAATTAGCTTCAAATATAATTTCTATAGTTTTCTTTATGTTTCCAACACGTTTGATTTATATTTTATTTCGTGATTATGAATTATAAATGTATTCTTAAAATCATTTCAGCTTTAATAATTATTTGCAATTTTAAATTTGATATTCGAGTTGTTTATAATGCATATTTTGTTTTTAGAATATGACTCCTGCTGAATACTTTTGGAGGTAAATGAATTGAAATATTTTTTTATACATATCTTTCTTTATAAATATTTGTTTTAAAATAAACTTGCAGGAATGTAAAATTGGAGAGATACAACGAATGAAGGTTAAGTTTGCATAAAGTATAATTTATTTATTCTTAATTCTTAAAAATTAGAAAGACTGATTTGAAAATAACTCACCAGTTATGATATCGATAAATTACAGATATACGTACTGAATATATTGAAAAAAGAAATACAATTATTTTATTTTTCATCTTTCTAAACCTGAGTTTGAAAATAAATTTGGGAATGTTTATGTAAGTATAATGCTGAATTTACTTATAGATAATATTGTAAGACCAGAAGAGCATTAAATAATTTGAATTATGGAACCAGAAGTTATTATTAAAATAAACGTAATATGTAAGTCTCCTTTTGAGTAGCAAAAAGCATTTTTTCTAAACATTCAGTTTTGGTCAAAAACCCCTAATAATTTCAGGTGTAGTATCTAATAAGTGATAAAAATTAAAATTCTGAATTCTGAAAGAAGAATTTTATTATTAATGGAATTTTTATTTAGTAAGAAGATAATTTTCACTAAGAAGAATTAAGAATTTTTGTTCAGCAAATTTAAGAGATAGGTTTAAATTAAATTTCCCTAAAATTTAAAATGTTTACTTTCAAACAAACTTAGAAATAATAATTTTATAGTTTTGACTTTTATTTTGTGAATATATACAAAACCTTTTTCAATGCTGTAAACAATATTTGTTTTCAATAACAGACAATATTTGCTGCAATTTTTAAATTTTTCAAAATATATAATTCTGTTATAATATCTTCAAATATTAATCTTCAGGTTTACAGAAGATAAAAGAAATTGAGAAACATCTACATAAAGAATATAAAAATAAATATTTAAAATAATACTCAGAAATATTATGTTTCATTTATGTAAAAAAGAAAGTAAGTAAGAGGTAGAAACCACATAGGACGAATAAAACTTTGATAATGTGTTATAGGTTATCTAGTCAGCAAATTTCAAATTATTTTAAGCTTTAATTTAACATTCATTAACTGATAAAACATTCATTAATTTCTATCTTTTTAGAAATGAAGTTTTGGAGGAAGATCCCGATAACCCAGATACCTTTACTCACATTAGCTGGAAGCTAGCTGTTTGTCTGCTGATTACGTGGACGTTAGTCTATATCTCAGTGGTTCAAGGTACAGATTCACTTGGAAAGGTAACATTATATCCAGTTATTCGCATGTATGTAGGTAGAAAATCGAGATTATCGAATTACAATATTCTTGATACTAACTGTCAGTATAATTTTTTTATTTAAGATACCATTCATCTCCTGTAGTATATATTATTACACATACCCTCAGTCATTTGCTTCTAATCAAATGTTACTTTATGTGAAATTGTTAAATAAAATGGCTGATTATATAGTTAATATGAAAATATTAAATCAATTTGACATAATTTCCGCAATAACGCAGTAACACTATCTGAAAATACAATATTCTACTATCAAATGGCAAAACTTACGAACAATTTCCATATTAATAGGTTCGACGTGCTCCAGGCAATTATGAATTAAAGATACAAACAAGTTAAATGAGATTAACATATAATTAGTTAAAAATAAATTTAATTTATTTATATGCTTATAAATCAGGTGTCTAACACAAGTATCTAATTAAACAGCAAACACACATAAATATCCTTTCGAGCTCCCAAATGAGTAAATTAGCCAAATGAGAAATCATTTATGACAAACATTTAAATTTCACTAACATCAAATTTGAGCCTAGACATTACTAATGTTGCCTCAGCAAAACATACCAATTTATAGTAAGAAATTGTAATACAGTCATATGGAATTTTACCTTAAAACTTATTTTTATTTTTTACACCCTCTGAATATATTTAATATATTGCCGAACTTCTTGATAATGTTTAAAAAAGTCTTTTACCCATTTATACTTATTTTTTAAAGTCAATTGCACGTCAAGTCAATTAATTAAAGTCAAATCTATCTATTTATCTATCCAAAATTAATTAAAGTCAATTAATCGCTAAATTTCAATCAGTAGATATTCCTCTGTGTATATTTCCAATATAGTAAATTACATAATTTTAGAAAGCTAAATTACAAAGTTTACTATATTTTAAAAAATGACCCTAATCGATTTTACATAGATTTCACAAAATTTTACCCCGTTTTTTAGTAACTTTGTAATTTACCAATATTAAGGGTAAAAGGTTGTCCAACATTGTATTGAGCGGAAGGTTACAATAATTTGGGGACTCAGTGTATATTTTCTTCACTTAATGAAGTATTCAAGAAGAAATACTACGTTTAGTAAACTTCTCTTTTAAAGAATGGTTCATCTATTTATCCTTTTCTAACAAACAAGACAAAATATAGAGTCTTTTTGTTATTATATCATTTTAAAATTCTCATTTAATATATATATATATATTCATTTTCAGATGGCTTATTTCACAGCAATATTTCCGTATGTTGTCCTGACTGCCTTACTCATCGTTGCTTTGCAAGAAGAAGGATCACTCGAAGGCATCAAATTCTTCTTCAAACCGGAGCTCAGCAAACTCAAAGAAATCACGGTTGGAAATTTTGAGTCATTACTGTAGAATTATTTCTAATGAAAATGAGTTAAACATTTAATTACCTTATTTAAAATTTTCTTTGTGAAGGGCATTTAGTCTACACATTGCAGATTTTGGAAACTTCAATACTTAATTTAAGCATTCGAAAAAATGCCATCAACCCAGATTATCTTAAATTCGCAGAACTCTTAAAGATTATTAACTTTGTGATGTAAAAGGAAAATTCGAAAGAATATATTCTAAATAAATAATCATATGTTATGAATTCTAGATACTGCACTCAAATAGAATCGAATTTAAAAATATGAATAAATCCAGAAAATTTGAAAACCGTAAATATAAAAATATGTAAAGTTTTCAGTCTTAATTAGGAAGGAAATCCAAATTTTTCAGTTTCGGTAAATACAAGCACCGGAAATGTTCAGGTTTTGTATCCATGGGTTGTAAAAATACGTCTTACAAAAAAAAAAACTACTTTGAAGGAAAAGTAAAATATTTATTTACGTTTTCGAATTTTTCGAAAACTTTAAATAATTTTTTTATTTGTTATGCTGAAATAATAATAAGGTTAGTTCATATGCCAACACAAAATATTTTTCTGAGTCAAAACGATATTTACTCATCAATCATTTGTAATATGTCAAGAATTTTTTTGATTGTCTATTAGCCCACTTTCTAAAAAGCCGTTAAGCATTAAATTCTTAAGGTTTTATAAAAAAAGTTCATGAATTCATCAACCCTTGATTTTTTTTCTCCTTGTATATGATAATATCAGAGTAATGTAAAAGATTGAATAAAATAAAAATACATAAATTTAAGATACAATTCTGTTTTTGTATGGATAGAGGGCAATTTATACAATGAAAAGATTTCTTCTTTGCTGAATTTTATTTATTGTGTGAGACAATGTTTGAACTAAAGAAATCTCTAACATGAAACTAAAATTAACTTATTTTTAATTATTCAAGTAAAAGCTATTTTTAAATTTATAAAAAGGAGTCAAAACAGTTTCAGATTATAATAACTGCAACGATTGGCAGTTTATTAAGTGAAAACTGTATAGTTCATATTTATTTCTTTCACATATTATGCTATTATAATTATATTTGATACCATCCTTTGCAGGTGTGGTACAGAGCTTGTGAACAATCTTTTTTCTCTCTAGCTATTGGCTATGGAAATATTGTCATGATTGCAAGTTACAATAAGTTCACAAATAATGTCTATAGGTAAGTATGAAAGGGTGATATGAATGCCCTAAAAGCAAAAGATAATGTAATTCAACTCTTCATGGTTTATTTGAAAAGTAATATTATAAAAGAAGTATTAAATAAAATTAAAAATCACACAGAAATTAAAGCGTATATGTACAAAAATAGATTTTTAGAAACTGGTTCTCAGGTTATTTAATTTTATAGTTATAGCAAATATCAATATTCAAAGATCGTAAATTATAAAACGGGTCTCCTGGCCCTATCTGGGCATACAGAGTAATTTTAATGACCACCTTTGTGATAGCAGAGGCGATGATGGAAAATTCTAACGCTCATGACTGGCCATGGACCAAAGCCTCCCACGGGAGGTATGTTCCTGAGGTCCATTGGTGGTAACTCAAACCCCTCCCTTTTCTATTCTCTTCCGGACAGTGATATCCTCACTACTTTTATAGAAAATTTTCTTCCATATGATTGTAATGCAATTCAAACGATTAATTGATAATTTGTTAAAATCGCAATTAATATTTTTCCATGTAAAAAAACAGTTCATACCCAGTTCTGATTTGGTTTTCCTTATTAACCATATAGATTTAAATTTGAAATAACGAGGTAATCAGATTCAGAACTTGATCAAATTTTTAATTCATTTTCTCATCTACGATGGAAAAATTAACCTATAATTTGATTGATGGTCCCTAAGTTGAGTCTTCATTTCATTCATTTTAAGTATTAGAACAATATAATCTAACTGTGTGAAGATCGAAACATTCTAGTGCTGGTGCGGTGTGGAAATTAAGGAGTGTTCTAAGAAATCGTCAATTTCATATGTCCCTAACTCCAAATATGCGTATCCATTCCATTAGATGTTAGTTAAAGTTCTATACTAATCTTCATCATATCTAGTAAATGAGTACATGTTTTCTAAAATTCATTTAAAGTGCAATGTATATCTTTAATACCATTAAATTAATTATCTTGTCAAATATATTTCTATAATATCTCAATGTGAAATGGTTATAGTTTATCAAATAATTTATCTACAAGAAATATCGACGCCGGATTGCTCGCTGAGAAGAATTATGAATACTTTTAAGGAAAAAAATATATATATATATATTTTCCCCCAAAATAAAACGAATTTTTAAGTATTAATTTGAATTAATGATATTTAATTCATCATTCAAGAATTCTCATTTGAAAAGGGAAATATATCAATGGATCGTTTGAAATATGCAAGCAGTAAATATATATAAAGGACTAAGTCAGTAAACAGATTTTGAATAGTCCAATGAGTCGAAAATAGCATCAAATACTTCATGAAAAAAACAATTTTATTGCATATATTGTATTTTAGATTCATTGCTATTTTGCAATCTTCTTCAAGCGTATTTTAATCTCTTCGACAGGGATGCGATCATCATCAGTCTTTTGGATACATTCACAAATGTATTGGCAGGCAGTGTCATTTTTGCAGTTCTTGGGACTTTGGCTTTCCAAAAAGATCTTCCCATTGATAAGGTTGTAAATCATCAAGGTAATAAAATTATGTACATTGACATCGGAAGAAAATTATACAATATTTCAATGCGATTCTCTTTGAGTTGTTAAAATTTTGCAGCAGTTTTGTATTTCCATGAACCTTTAACATTTTGTATCGGTAAATGAAAGATTTCGCAATTTTCTTTCACAGATCTTGGATTGGCATTCATAATTTATCCTCAAGCTTTAGCAGATATCAAAATTGTTCCGCAGCTGTGGTCCACACTATTCTTTGTAATGCTTTTTACTCTGGGCATTGGAAGTTCAGTAAGTTTCATATTTTTATGTAGTTTGATATACTTAAGAAGCCATTTATTTACATTACATTTCAGAAAGCTGTAAAAGAATAAAAAAATGAATAAAAATTTTTAGCTTAATATATTTTAAAATTTCGCATGAAGGATTATAATTAATTTTGACAGAATATCAAACATTATTTACATATCTTTTATTAGTGTTTCAACAATATGACAGTTAAATTAGAGAAATGTATTTTAAATTGGGAGAAGAAAACATCTTAAGTAATATATATATATATATAATTATGAGCCAATATTCCTGTTTATAATAAGTATGAGATTTAGTAATTTCTAACTTCCAGGTTTACTTTAAAATGTTTGAGGCAAAATCTGTAATATATAGGGTGATCGGTGAAGTCCTTTTAAGCCCTTGAAAACGGCGTCTCTTTTAACGAGGAAAATAATATGCCATAATAAAGTGACTATGCTGCATGTATGAAGAAAACGCATTATGTGACAGCGCCCTTAGCGGCGAAACAACAAAGTTATAAAAATAACTCCGAATATAAAAGATATCGGCAAAAAGTTTATTTAAAAATTTACCATAGTAAAACCACAGGAAGAAGTTTTATGGAGTTATCTATTAAACTGGATGAGATATTTACAATAAAATTAGAAACTTTCAGCGACTTTGTAAAATAATTCATAGTAGATTTAAAAAAATATACTCTCTAGTTATCTCCCTCCCAATGCGTTTTTCAATTTTTTTATTACTATTTTTTTTTCTTTCTTCGTTGCTTTACTCGGGAAAACTGTATCTTTGGAGAATACATTTTGCAATTTAGGACAAACTCTTTTTCAAGGCACAGAAAATTCATAATTTTAATCACAAAAATCTCCATCAATTTTACAGACAACTCTATGGAGCTTTTCCCTGTGTTTTCATTATAATACAGCTTACTTTTTCCAGATGGACTTTTTGGATTTCCGCTATAGGCGTTGTAACCTGTCTTTATAAAATCAGCATAATCATTTTACTAAAGGTGCACGTTACTTTCTAGGATATATGAATCCCCGTTTTGAATTTAGGGGACTTCTAAAAAAAGGTCACCCTTTATATGAATACGCCACATCTGAACTCCGTCAGTCTGTTTTCAAGTTATCGAATTACATACTTATGTCTCAATTAGGGTCGGGACTCATTGTAACGTCATCATATTGTTTGGCGCGTTGGTTTCTATATTATCGTTTTATTATGTTGTTGTCATTATTTTTATTATCATATTTCGTATGTTGACATTTAGTGTTTTGATTATTTTATCCCCTTATTCATAAAATACCGTTTTATAAACTTTTATTGAAAGTAAAATAAAATGTGACTTTTTTTTATCTATCCAGATGTCACAAATTGAGACGATACTGACTGTCATCAAAGACAAATTCCCGAATTTGCGAGAAAGAAAAGGCTACCTCGCTCTCGGAGTTTCTGTGCTGTTCTTTTCGCTTGGATTACCTCTTACCACGAACGTAAGTATGCTTGAATTACAATGGATTCTATAGTGACACAATAGTAAGCCTTTACTGTACATTTAGAAGCAATGAATGCAATTTCTATAATGGGCATTTCAATGAATATATACCGAGTATGATGAAATGCGAATTCTCACTGTATTCATTTTACTATATATTTAATTAATAATTCATTTTAAGCATTAAATCTCCAATAATGCATGCTCTTGCAGGTTGGTCAGCATATCTTGGTTTTGTTAAATAATTATGGAGTCGGAGCTGCCGTGTACGTCTACGCAACCTTGACTGTCATAGGAATTACGTGGATATACGGTAATGCTTTTTGGGTACTCTTTGAAATCAGAAGTTGCAGTAAAACTAAATCAGTAAACAATACAAGTAGCATTGTTTCGAGTTTTAAAAATTAACTTTAATATAAAGTGTATTTAATATTTATTTCAATCCAATCATTTGTTGTATTAATAACTGATGATGGCAATACATAGATCTATGAATTATTTTCGATTACACAGATTATTTTAAGCTATATTATTTTCTTTTTAACATATTTCTATTTTATTACATTTCGTCTAAATCTTTTCTTTTGCAATTGAAGTGTGGTTTTAAACAAATTAAAAGTAATTTGAGAAGCAAGAAATAAAAACCTTTGTTAGTTTCACTTTGTGCAAATTAAGATTTTTTGTTAGAATTCAAATAATAAATTGATGATCCTAATAACCCAAAGCAAAAGCATTTTAATCAAAATATTGTTTTTAAGAACCTCTAACGATCAAATCCTTCATCAATCAAACATATAGCCAGCTTTCTTCATTTTCATATTAATACTTAAGACAATATTGAAGAATGTATGGATTTGTATATAGAAATATATAAATCTACAGATAAAGAATATACCATCTCTTTATGATAATAGTAAGCTTTATTATATTTCAGACATTTTGTCTTTAACATAAGCCATTTTTAAGGCAATTGAATGACGTTATCGAATTCGGAAAAATCAGCTCATTAAATCTCAGTATTCATTCAGAAATTAAATCAAACTTAATTTGGCGCGTAGACGATATTTCAAGAAAGCGAAGATCGATCGTAGTTGCTGGAAAGTAAATTGACGTAAAAAAGTGGATTAGACTAATGTATAAAAAGATCGATAATAGAGAAGTAAATTGGGGGAATGAATAGTGGATTTCGTATCATGATTATATTGTAAAAAATCTAAACTAATTATCTTTCTCAAATTTATTTTTGGAAGCTGTATTATACTGTGTACAACGCCATAAATTTTGGAAACTCATAACAACAGTTTATCTTTTCCACTTCGCCAATTGAAAGTATGCCTGAAATGTTTTTGTTTTTTCAAATCGCTAAAATACTCTTTGAAATTATAGTAAGAATACTAATAAAAGAAATTTAACTACTTAATTTAGAAAAGTTTTTCATTCGGATTTTCTATAGTTGTAATTTTCTTTTTAATTTCTCTAACCTTCTAAATCGTCACTAAAATTAATCTGAAAATATGTCTTATATAAGAAGGAATTGAACGATATTGTTCCCTTCTAAATCAAGAAATATGCTCAAAAGTATATTTTTATATTCTTTTTAAAAGCGGTATAAAACTTTCTTAGATAAGACGAATTCTTTTTGCTCTATATTCCACTGGCCGAATAAATGGAATAATTCGCGTGACAATTCTATTCGAAAATGTCATTCTTCTGAAATAAAATTTTTGTAATTGTAAGGATTTTTTTAAAAAAATAAATATTATTTGAATTCCCGTTTGAGCGAAAATTAAAATATAGTTCATATTACCGATGGTTTTTACTAAATTTTTCTGCTTGAAAATTGCATCTACCCAGTACATACTGAATGGCCATAACATTATTCAGCTTTGAAATATTAATATTGTTGAACGCATTCTTGTTTTGATGATAACCAATATTCTTCTAAGCAAGGATTCTAATTATTCTACTACAACAGAATTCTACTACAAGGATTCTACAATATTCTCCTAAGCAAGGATTCTAATTATTCTACTACAACAGAATTCTACTACAAGGATTCTGCAATATTCTCCTAAGCAAGGATTCTAGTTATTAAAACCAATATTGAGGAATACTAATTCATGCTAGCAAAATGGCAGCTCTTCATATCATCAGATTGGATGCTTATATTTCAGAAAAGCGAATAGATCTTCCTAAGTCACACTACATTGTATCATAAACTCGTATCTTTTCATCAATATGATGAGTAAGAAATCCAGACAATCAAACTTCGGAACAAATATTCAGACATCAAATGTTCTGTATTATTGTTCTATAGTCTATAAAAATAACATTTTTCGATTTCAAAGCGAAATCAAATTCATCGCTATTGATTATTGGTTATTGAAAAAATACGTTATTAAATCCGCTTTGTAGAGATTGCGAATATGCTTTGTAAGGTTATTTAATTACTTTGGATTACCATTTGTTGTGTTGCAACTTTTCTGTTACTGCATACAGTACCATTAGTTACTTAATACTATTTTCATTCACAAGAGATTTCTATCCATTATTACGACAAGATTTTTTTTTTGGCTTAATCAATATTTTTTGTTTTGAGTTAAAATTTAAGAGAATCCGAAAAGTTTAAGTGTTACGGAGATAAATAGAACTCGTTATTATGCTTTCGCATTTATGCGGTGTTCAATGTCGCTCAGTAGTCTTGTTTATTCTCGTAAATACTCGATATGCAACACTTACTGTTTTTTCTTTCAAGGAGAAAAACTTAAACTTTGAATCCAAATTCTAAGATTTCTATTATATGAATATTTCGTCAACGCTGTTTGGTAATAAAGCATTTCAAATAAGTTAGTTCATTCAGAACTAAGTAAAATATCCAATTTTAGTATATTATGGAATTTGACGTTAATATATATTTGTAATAATATATTATAGTTATGTATGTAAAATAAGTTAATATATGATGATAATATACTTAAAATAAGTTTTTGAAACAGAAAAATATTTTACTGTAAAGAGTCGAGTATAAAATTAGTTTTTCGTGTTATTTATTTTACCATGCATAAACCTTTTCAAGATAGTTTTTTTAAAGGTTAAGTAGAAAATTATTCTTTTAAAGCAAAAATAAAGTTTATAATGTTTTTAGTATGAAGTCAAAGCGATTCAATTTCTCGGAATGAATTAGCAAGGGTGAATTATCCTACTTTAAGTAGATAATTCTTTTTCCATTGATTTTGTTTTCGAAATATCTTCAGTTCTCAACAATAAACTGATTATTTGTTTTAAATTTCTATTGCAGTTGAATTATTCTATTCAAATAAATATTGTGAAATATAATTATATGAATATTACCAAAAATAATAAAAGCCTGACATTTCCTTTTTTAACTTTTAATTAAGAATAACGAATTAAAAATTGTAACTGTTTAAATAAAAAAAAATAAAAAACTTTCCAACATCAGTTCTAAAATTTAAGAAGTAAATGATTTTTTTTAGTTATTTTAATTTTAAAAATAAAAATGCTTATGTATCACAACAATTAATTTATATAAATCACAACAATTTGTTTTGCAATTATCTCTATTCAATGAGTCTTCCATTCGATATGTTTTGTTTATAATTATGGATTTCATTCAATGAAAAGTTACTACACATGTTGAATTAAGTGCAAAATAGAAGTAAGATACTGAGCAGCTATTCATTAAGCAAAACAATTATTATTTTCATTTATAGGAATCCGAAATTTCTCAAATGATGTAAGATTTATGTTGGGATCGACACCGGGTATCTTTTGGAAGACAACATGGACATTCACAGCACCGGTCGCTCTCACAGTAAGTTTCACAGCTTACATCTCAAAAACTGATCTGATGTCTCTTTTCCGAAACTCTGTCCAAAAGAAAACTCTGAAAAACCTTGAAGCGTATTCTGACTAAAATATTTGAAAATTTTTCCTTTCACTCAAATATCTTCAGGAATTTTTTTTGAGATAACTTCAACTGATATTCCATTATTTAATTCTGCCTTTATAAATGGAAATCAGGCAAAATCGTCAAAGCTTTTAAATAAGTTTCTTTGATGTCATGTTTCATGTTTCTAAAGAGGGAATTTTTGAATGTTTACTCATATTCTGATATGTCAAAGTTTTGAAGTTCTGTACACTTGTGCATTCTTGATGTTAATACAATATTTTACTATTTTCGGAACTATTTATCAGTTAAATAATTAATTAAATTAAATTTTGATTCCATGCTAAAGTGTCACCTGATACTGAATTTGGAGAAAATTATTCCATATTATTTTGAAAAGATTCAATAATATGAATGACAATTAATTCTAACTTAAAGGGTAAAAATTAAAAATTAATTGAAGTAAAAAATCTTTACTAAACTAATAAAAACGAGTTTTTAAAGATTACTTTATTAAAGTCATTCTACAAAATATAATATAATAAATCATTCGCTTATAAATTTTTACATGAAAAATTCGCTTCTGATTTATGATACACAAAAATTAAAATCAATTGATGTGATTGTTTACTTGCTGGAATGTCAGGTTAAATCTCAATGCGAGTGATGGTGTGATACCTTCCGTTTATTAAATTGCATCTATGTATTTTCAAAAGACACTTTATCCAAGAAATCATTCTTACTTTCGCTCAATTTACAAGTTATACTAAAAATCTGTAAGTTTCTTTCTTATATAAAATTTCATTCATTATGTATGCTATAGAAACCTTTTAGTATTTGTTTAGTTAAAACATTAACGTCTCTCTTTAATTAAACAAACACGATAGCTTTTTAGTACAGGAGATGCTATTAAAATAAAATACCTGGATATTACATTATTAAGATATTTTTGAGGTTCTGCATTTGCTTTAGAAATTAGATTACCTAAGTCATTTATGGATTAAATCATGAGATTTAAAGAAATATTTGAGAGTTATGTGTCCAATACAAACCACAACAATATTTCTCATTTAGAAGAAAAGGTGTTAAACATGACATGCTAGAAAGAGTAAACCTTTAAGACACCTTTAAAAAAAAGGTTGTTTGCTTTCATTAGGAATAGTTTGAGTGCACAACGCATATGATAGCTTTCACAATTTCAAGACGCGCAGTTTAAAGATGCTGTTTTAAAATTATACAACATTTCCCAACTTTTGAATTTTTTTTTTATCTGGCATCTTGAAGTGAAGTATGGTAATTCCAGTATGGATAGGTCCGAAGAATGACATCTAAGGAAAGTGAACTTATACCTTCCTTTACGTTCAAATGAAGTATTTCTTATTAAATGATCATTTCCCATTAATCCCATTTCTCACTCGAAGTTGTAGATAGTTGGTTGCTGATTTGCTAAATTTAGATGAAACTACGTTTAAGGTGGAGTGATAGTATTTTAATCAATATTGTGATTGCTAAAATAATCTGTTAATGAATTATGCACATATCTCCATTACTAGTAACATATATATATCTTCAACTCCCGTATTTTTTCTTTTTTTTAAAATTCATATGCTCACAGGGATATTGAACGGTGATGGTATTATTGTACATTTATCATATGAACGCCAATCAACAGCACTGAAGCCCTAACAAGTATTTTAATCTGCTTGTTGTACAAAGTTTTCTTCTAAGTTTGCTTGTGTAGTTGTGTAATCAGCTTTTATATTAGAATTCTTTTATTTTGGAATTATAATTCAAACCTTTTTATGTATTGTTTTAGATAATATTCATCTACGGCAATTTACCTCAGGAAGATGGACCGAAAAATTCTTTACCTCTGTGGGCTGAAATTGCTGGATGGGTTTTAGCAGCAGCTGCTGTCTTTCAAATACCCATTTGGGGAGTATATGTCATCTATAGAAACCCAGAAAAAACGCTTATGAAGGTATTTTTCAATTTTTAAAAAAAAATATTTCGTAGAAAATAGAACGATGTTTTAAAAATCAAGAGCACTTTTAATAAAAAGGAATTCATTAAGAAAAATACTTTATATAAAAATACATTATTTTTTCTAGTGTTAAAAAGATTATCTATAGTGTTAAAAAGATTATCTATAGTGTTAAATTTATAAAAGTTCAGATTATTCTCTCCGTCAATGAGAAAATCCAATGATTGTCAAATCCAAGCTTAAGAAATAACTTAATTACCAGATACATATCTATTGAATCTTTTAATTACTCCATAATGAATTCTTACTTCTATAGACTAACTCATCAGAATACGTAATATAATTGCACAACAGACATAATTGTTTCAAACAATTACGCACATGAGATGAAAAAAAAAGTTCTTTGTTCACATTTATCAAGACAGTTTCTTTATTAAATATAATGTTTTAAACGATTACTAAATATTGCTTCAGTTTTAATAAATTTTCAAATGAAATATTACTTTAATTTTAATAAATCTTCAAATATCTATTTGTCAAATGCTTTATCATTTAAGCATTTTAAAAGGCTATTGTAGTCTTTAGAAACTAGTTGCATCATTTTTTCTACACTATAGCAGCTCATACATAATTTATATATATAACTATATATTGTCTATAACGTCATATGTCTATAACGTTCCTCAAATTTTCTTTCAACTTTATTTGCAAGAAGTCATTAACATGATTGTTTGATTTTTAAAACGGGATAAAAAAAAACATTGTGGTAGTACTTTATTAAAAATGCATAAACATGGAATACAAATAATAATAATAATTAATTTCGTGCTTTACTCACATATCACAAGAAAGGGAGGTGGGTTTGCTGTTAGAACCAAGACTTTCATACACTTTAAGAACTCCAAAAATATATTTTTAAAAATTATGCTTTTTTTGAAAAGTTGTAACCTTAAACAAAACTAGTTACCGTTGGTCGCCAAAAACTATTCCTGCTAAGGAAAAACAAAACTCTTAAGGAAAGAAGCTTAAATGATTTAAATCTTTTTAATAAAACATTAAAGAACATAACACACGAAAAACAATAATAGGACAAACAATTACTACAAATATTTACGGAAAAGTACAAATCTCGAGAGTAAACATCATGCTTCCATCTATGACTCCAGAGCACAGACTGCAGTTTTATCGAGCGGCCGCTAGGTGGCATGCTGGGAAAGTTGTTTGCTTACAAAGCATATTTTTTATAAAATTGTTAAAAGTGCCCGAGCATAAAAATCTGAATTGAAGTTCTTCTAGCTAGTAATAATGGATTTTAATGTTACATCATATAAAAAAAAATGTTCAAAAAATATTATTATTGCTGAGCCATTATAGTCGTTTGAAATGGTTTTCAATCTTCGAAAGTGTTTGTGTAATTTAATGAAGTTTCTGTTTAAGTATATTTCAGAATAAATTATGGCCGAAAAAAAGTTCTTCTTTAATAATGTTTAATTTAGCATTTAAAAAGTTGCTTTCTTGCACAACATACGAAAATAATGCACAAAAGTGTTCGTATACCGAAAAAAAAAGAATTAGAATAGTTCTTATTCAACATAATTTTCTCTCTTTACATAATTATTGTTCTATATTTTCTGCTGAGTTGTTGGCAATTCTTTGTGCGTTTCAGGACATTTCATCTGCCGATCAACGCAATTTTATTATATACACTGATAGCATGAGTGCTTTGGAAGCACTATGCTACTACGACAATCGACTGCGTTCATTTGCCTTGGAAATGCTGGGTGCTCTGCAGCTTCTCAAGAGTAGGGGATTTAATATAATTTTTAGCTTTATTCCAAGTCATGTGGGAATATATGGTATTGAAGTGGCTGATTATGCAGCAAAAACTGCTCCTTTTCTTTTATCACAATTACCATATGGCGATGCAAAGAAAGAATTAATTAGACAGCTTTTTTCTACTTGGCAGGTGACCTGATACCTGCAAATCCATAGTAAATTATATTCAATCAAACCTTCCATTGGATTCTGACCTGCCCTTCCTATACGAGTGATCGACGTCAAATTGACTCGCTCCGTATAGGACATATACGTTTCACACATAAGCACCTCATTTTTGGAGAAAGCGCACCCGTATATCCCACTTGTTATACTAATTTTACTGTCAAACATATTCTAATCGAAGGTCCTTCTTTTAATTCCCATTGTCAGAACTTTTTAAATTCCTCATCTGTTACCTTGCGTGACTTGATGGATGAAATACACCATCCAAATATTTTTAATTCCTTGAAGGCTATTTGTTTGCTTGTTTTCTTTGCTTGCTTTGTTTGTCTCATAACACATTTTCTTTGCTTGCTTTACAATTTGTTTTTTTAAACATTTTTTCCAATATTACCATGTTTATAGCACACGCTTTAGAAACTGCTATTGACCTTTCAGTTTCGATGCCCTTTGATTTTTAACTTTTAACCATATGCATGATGCAGTTTAGCCAAATATGGCTCTTGCGCCAAAAAATCCCAAAATACTATATCATACCATTTGATAAACAGACAACTTATTGACGATTTCGTAGCTTCCGTCTATTACCTTTCAAAAATTTGGACTCACATTTAATTCTTTTTGCACACATTTTTGGTTTTGGAATTTAAATTGCTTTTTAGTGTGAATGCTTAATAAAGGTGAACTTCGATAAAAAATGTTTTAAATATTTTCCTCTTCTTATTTAGAAACTCCGAAGCAGCTTTAAAGCTACAAAAGATTGGGGTCCAAGTGATCCAGATGACAAGAAAAGGTGGCTGGAAATGAAACGATCCCCTGAAGAATACAAAGAACAACAGAGGGACGTTATGTTCGTGTCCGCAGTATATAATGAATCTTTTGAAGGAGATGTATTTTGAAGAAAGAAGTCGAAAACCAATATTTCATTATTTGTATATATTGTAAAAAACACGAAATGTAATTTTTAGACATCATTTACACATTTATCACTCACTCAGTGTTATTTAAAATATGGTTGATCATTCTTTAAATGAAATCGACTTGTATGAAGCATTTCAACGAAAGAAAATCGTTGCAAAACAAAACTAATCGACTTACTATACAAATGAATTTATTGTTATATAAATAATAATTCTTAGAGAAATTTATTTTTTGTTCAATATTATACAAATGCATTTGTTCTTCCTACCAATAATAAAAAAAAATATCTGCGCATCTCTTATTAGGTTTACAATCATATTATTTAATGTAAGCACATTTTTGAGGCTTTATTTAAATAGGTTTTGTCTTTAGATTTTTATGAAATATTTTATAGGTACTATAATTAAGTAAGAAATTCTAACGTTAATTTGTATTCGAAAAAACAATATTAAAGTAATGCTTCCTAAAATTAAATAATCAAATAAAGCCTTTTATGTAATTTTATAAACGGTTTCCGGGATAGATATTGGAAACGTATAATCGTATTGGGAGGCATGCAGATAATTTTAAAACATATTTCCTTTGTATTAGTGTATAAATCAAGCAATGAAATAAGGTATGAGGAATTGAAAAGTAGTAGCATTTTGTTGTTATAATCATACATAACGAAATTTTTCTGATCCCTGTGGTAACTGTTGATAATTTTTCTGTTGATAATTAACTGTTTCTAAAATATGTGAACAATAATATTTTACCATACTAGATAGAAATATCCGAATTTCTTTTCTGGGGAAAAGTTATAATAAAAGTTACAATAATAATGAGTTGTTATAATAATTTGTTTTTTCCCATTGCTTTTTGACATTTCTTTTTTCCGAGCGAAGTTTTTTCATGACAATAAAATTGTGGTAATCATGTGAACTATTTATAGACCCAAGTGCATTTTTACTTCATAAAAATGAAATATAATTAAGTATAGATACATTTAAAGTTTTTAAAAATATGTCTTAATTGAAATGCCTCTCTTTATTATTTTTACCCACTTTGTTTCAATTAGAATGAGTTAAAAGATTTCATTTGAATTCGAATGGTATAGCATCGATATTGTACCAAAAATGCATATAAATGTCTTATAATTTCCATTGTTTTCTATCAACCAAAATGTCTTGAAATTATCTATGTAACTCAAAATATTTGTTAACTGTAAGAATGATTTTTATTCCTATTTTTACTCATCATAATTCAAATAATTAAAAAAATGCTTTATTAAGTTTATCCTAATAACAAAAGGAATTTCAATAAGAAAAAGTTAAATAAAGAAATGAACTCATTAATTTTGAAAATAAATATTTAATTCCCTAAGAAATTATTAATTAAAAGCATTAATAAACTATAAAAATAGCTCAATTCAAATGGATTATTTTTGTATTTTTTTAAATATAATATATCGTACTAGCTTTATTTCTAAAATCATGATTCCAAATAAAGTATTCACAGAGGATACTCACTTTAATCGTGGTCCAATAGCGAATATCTACTTCTCTTGAGGTAGGCAATATTTCATACTGTAAAAATGGTGTAAAGACGTTTGGCTTAATGGCGTTTAGGCGTTTATATTTTAAATTTTTGAGATAGTAAATATGTTAAAAATATTACAAAGTCCAAATTTTTATAAATTCTCCTGATTATACTATCCATATTTAATAAAAAAATTCTCGATTCATTAACATAATAAATAAAAATGTTTCACTAAGATATGAAGCCTTTAATTTCATTATTTTAAGCCAATCAACGATCGTCTTGAGCAAGTGATTTGCTTTGATTAGTAGGCGGCCATTGAAATGGTCTTAACCCATTCAAAGTTGTGATATTTAACCTTCCATAACTCTTCAGACTCGATATCATACTTTCTCCATTGAAAAATGGAACTTTTTTTGTTAAAACTTTTGGCTCATCAAAATTATTTTACGAGATAGGATTAATGGATCTGACCTTACAAATTAGTGATATTACAAAATTCTAACTTGTAATTTTTTCATTTATTCAAATAAAGGACATAAAATATGAATCTCTTTGTTATTTGCAACATCTGCCAACTATAAACATATGCTTATCTCGAAAGGTTTATAAATTAGCATTGAACAATGATTAGAGAGGCATTATTTATAAACATATAAATTCTTATACCTTTTAGTAATGCTATGAAATTAGACATTTCGTTAAACAAACTAACTTCCAGAAATAAAAAAAAGAAGTTTTTATTAACTTTGATGAAGATGGGGAAAAAATCCCTTTTCGAACTTTTATTCCTCGAGAAAACTGTGAAGCAATAATAATGATGTTGAAAATTTAACTGTTTCTTATATTATCTGTATCCTTTCGTATTTCTAAGAGCAACAAAAATAAATATACAGAAGAGTTTATTCAGACACTTAAATGAATACAGACACACCAACAATAAAACGAACGGGATATTTACATATTTACTCAAAAGACAAATCTCACGTTAAGTGCAAAAGAGTAGACATTTTTTTTGTTGCAGAAAAACCAAAAAAGGATTAAATCAGAGTGTACAGGAGCGTTATTGTCATCCCAGGCCTTACAGCAACCTCATTTCTGCTTGGTAAACAAATGCTGTCATAAATAACCTGAAATAAAAGATTTAAGAAAATAATGAGACGTGGCACTGCATAATTATACATTATTCTCTTCTATATAAATTGAAATCTACAGGAAACGGTTTGTTGGTTATTTTATATTTGATTTTTGAGCAAATTTTTTGAAATTTTATATGTTTTTAACTTTTGATGGAAATTTCACATATTCAACTACTGCGATTTTAATTCATCTAATACCTTATCTTATTTCGTTCTAATTTTCTACTAGGGAATAGCTCATGATCTCTTATTGAATCTATCAGTTATTCTTTTCATATTTTATTATTTTAACTATAAATAATTATACAACTTTTCATTCAAAAGTATTAATCCCAAAGAAAAAAAAGTATTAATCAAAGATTAATAAAATGTTGGATATTAACAACTTTTTGAAATTCACACTGAAAGGAAAATCAAAGGTTTTGAAAAACCTCGTTCGTGATGCTTTCGCCGTTTTTTTAATTTGCCTACCTTGGTATGTTTAATGAATATTGCTGTCAATAATTGTCAGAACACACAAAATTATTTATTATATAATTAGTTTAATAACATAGGATGTATTTATTTATTCTTTCATAAGGATGTTACTGCCTTTATATTCAAGAAAAAGAAGAAAATTGTTAATATTCGTGCATTTTAAGCCGATATGCAGTGGATAGATTGTTAAGAGAAAAGACAAGCCTGCATTTTATCTTGTGTGCAGATAAAATCCAATAACTGCATGCGGTGAAAGATACTTCGGTAATTTTTCCCGAGAGACCATATATTTAAGATAATGCAAAATAAGTTGATCATGATTGTTTATTTATTCAATGTGACAGAATGATTCTTCTAAAATTTAATAATCTTTCGATGCATGAGTAAAAAAAAAATTCTGCTTGTGTTGACATTTTCCATAGTGAAAGTTTACATAAGAAAAAAAAAGAATTCTGTCGATTTTGTCGGAGTCAATTTTGGATGAAAGGATATTAAACCGGAGCGACATTTCGTGTATAATAAATTTTTCTAGATGGTATATTTTTGAATCAGTAACTTTAGATGATGTACTCTGAAGTCGATTTTTTGAACGGATCCTAAAAACAAATAAAAGGTGGTTTTTAAAGGGAAGGAACTGGTATTGAAAAAAAAACGATCCTTTTTTGACAGCTGAAACTATTTAAACTATTTATTTTTAAAAATGTATTAAAATTCAAGCATCGTCAGAAACGAGTAAAAAAATGTCTACATAAGATGTTAGAAATTTTGAATAAATCTCTGCAGTTTACAAAATACTCATCCTGTGGGAAATGACGTAGCAGAAATTAATTTTGAAAATATGCTTGGCTTAAAAATGATGAAGTTTTCCAACTGTCAGCTACAGTTTAAAGGGCATGGAAAGAGCTAAGAAGTAGAATATCAAAAGGAAAGAAAAGAAAAAGTAGGGTATTAATAAAATATAAAAGGCATCAAAAAGATGCTTCGCTGTTTCAAATTCGCATGCAAATAGAAAAATTGAGTAAAATCTTTAGAAAACGATTCAGCAGTAATTTCAACAAATTAAAAACTCATAAAACAATATGATAAAAATTTTGACTAATTAATTAGCTGGGATTTTATGGAACAAAAATTCATAAAAACCATAAAAAATTGACGTTATTTATTCCAAACGTTATCAATTATTTCAGTGACTTTAAACAATTCCCGATACAATTTCAGAGGTATTGAATTTTAACCAAAAACTAAATATAATGAGAGTTCTGTAGAAAAATTTTAAAATTACAACATAATACTTTTATCAATTAATGCACACTATATTAAATTTTCTTTTCAGATTAAAAAAAAGAGAACAAGTTAATTAGAAATAAAGAATATATATTGGATAGATGGACCTCTCTTGGGAGTCAAAACAACAAAAAGAAGTATTTGAAGATTATGCGCTAATTATAATAGAAAGTTATGCGCTAATTATAATAGCTTTTTACATTTTGAGAACTCGTTTTTTTAACTGTCGAATCGAACGAAATGTTAATTTTTTAATGATACTGTAATTTAATATATTATAATACAAAAATTTAACATAGTACTAAAATATTTTTACATCATCTTAAATTTGCAGAATGACCTTTTCAATTATACTAATTTTTTAACATATAAATTAAGTTTCTAATTTTAATAAAATTGAAAGATATTCTAAACATATTTTCCAACAGTACATCTCGGACAAAATAAAAATAAAATTTAACCACTATTTAAATTTCCCATTACACGTGCATAGGGAAAATTAGTTTTTATAAACGTGTTACATCACATTGACAAAAGCTCGAATTAAAAGATAAACATTTTTACTGCAAAACCTTAAAAAGTGCAATTTTCAGCATGTGTCTCTAAGAAATGAAATAAATATGAAAAATGATATTTCTTCGAAGGATAAGTGCCAGGAGACGGTTTCTGTGAACTTTTAAAATATCTATATTATTAATTCAATAATACTGTAATATTTAAAGCAACTATGGTTTATATATATATATATACAAGATGTTCCATTAATCGGGTCGAAGCACCTAATTTCTTAACAGTTAGTATTAGGCATGCACATCTAATTGGAAAAATGATCTAAATGAAGTAAAGAATAATTTTTATTAAGGTTTCAGTCAATAAAAAATTCTGAAGAATTGCGAATTTTATGTACAGATCCGCGGTCTCAAGTGTTATTTTTAGTAAAATATTCTTGAGACACTAACATTTATATAAAATATATAAAAAGAAATCTCCAATCTATTGGGATTAAAAGAGAGTGCATTATGAAATTTTGAATATTACGATCTTATAAAACGTTCCATTTTAGATACTCCATTGACCGTTTCAAAGAAAATAAGCCAATCAGTGCCTGGAGTTTCACCAACGCTGATTTCTCTAAAATTATGAAAATGCTGATTGTCCTAAAATGGTCAATTCCAAACTTTATAACTCGGTCAGATTTGTTAGAAGAAAAAAGAAAAAGCATTTTTTTATTTAAATGTTAGTAGGTCAAAAAAACGTAGAAGCAAAGAATTGTATAAAATTTTGATTTCATAATTTTTTCAACAGCACATGTATTGACTGTAACAAAATAAAATAATAATATTTACATCATTGAAATTCCTTAGAACGTAAAACTAAAAACTGAATTTTATGATGTGACATTTTTCTTTAATAATTCTTTGAGATGTTGGGTAAATTATAAAAGAAGCTATTCTACTGTATATTCATCAGACTTCAATGCTAAACGATTCTTTTTTCTGTATTCATATTTTTAAAAGCATGCTTTAGTTTCAACAAAAAAAAATGTTTAATGAAGCTTAATCCCTTCACTTCAATTTTAAAGCTCAAATATTACAGGAGCTAACAGGAAATTAGTGAGTTAATACTTAGTAAAATAAACAAAATGGTGTAGGTCTTCTTTAATAGTATGAGTTGTATGACTATTAAAATTTGAAGTCGCATGTAAATTGGAAAGAGAGATGTCCTTATAGAGCGGAAGTGTGCTATCGGTTTATGGGACAATGGTTCAAGAGCATTGCAAGTCTCCACCCTTGAACTGCAACAAGAACGTATATGCTCTGAAATTAAATTAATAGCTTTAATAAATCTGACTAAAATGAACTATATGATTTCGTCAAAGGTGTTTTTAACATTTAAATAAGTGAGTTTAAACCAGTACCTTCCCTCCTTTATCGCTGACAATGATCTTCCAATAGCCTCTATCGTCTGAGGAGACATTGTTGAAACTTCCAATAACGTAGCATTCCGCAACTGATGAACGACTGAAAGAAATGACTTCTTCATCAGAGACTGGAGAGAGGCCGAGATAGGAGCGATATTTGCTTTCTGCTTGTTTTAGTGCTTCCACGATGGTCATCATTGGTGAGAGGGTCACGATGACATCGGGTAGAACGCCATCCCTTATTCCTGCTTCCACACGAATTGTTACGCCAGGCTAAATTTAGAAAAAAAAAATTAAATGTATCTATTTTTAAAGTAATAGCTTTGATTATAGATTTAATTAACTTGCATTCATTGCACTATGTGCTTATATATTATTTATTACTAATAAAAAAATTATAATAACGCATTAATGCATAATCCTAAATTAATTTTCTGTTTTATTATTTAATTTAACATATTCATCTGTTTCTATTAATAATATAAAAAGATTATGAAAGATTTAAAAAAGAAAATGATAATATCCAACTTTTTGTTAATTATTCCATAATGATTATCCTTTATTCGTGACATTTGAGGTTGGTATTCGAATAGATAAAACAGAATTAATTTTTAGTTTACTGGATTAATTTTAATCAAAGAAAGAGACAACATTGGAGTGGAAAATATTAGCTCCACTTTAAGCAAACAAAATTTAATCAATTATTGAATGATTTAATGAAGAAAATTTTAGATTTATTTTTGCTGCTATTAAACATAATTATAATTATGGGATTATTCTCCTGTAATATTTTACTTATAAAGAGTATTAGAAAAATATCTGACACCTTGGTTTTAAAAAAAATTCAAAAAATACTTTTTAAAAAAAATTGTTTTGGAATCCTTATTTTTGAAAAGAGCTAAGATTTTTTAATTAAATATGAAGCACTATTACATACCTTGTCTATTAGAAAAGCTGTTACACGAACTCACAATTTTGGTACCGTCGTAACGAAAAAGTATTAAAAAATGTAAAACCCCTGTAACTTTGTTATTTAATACCGCATTTTCACAAAATGGGTATCGGCGGAAATGGCTTAAAGGGATAGGTTTGTTGAGATAGACAAACTGATTAACCGAGTTAATTAATATAGTTAATCAATTATTTTCTCGAAATTTCTATATTACGGAAAACAAGATTTTTAATCGTTCGATTCAGCGGACCTTTTTTATGTATGAGTAACAAATTTCGTCCAGATATTTGTAGTTGTTTTTGAGATATACTTAATTTTGTTTGCTGCAAATTCAGCCTAAAAAAGAGCCTACCTCCTGGGGACCGTATATTAAGTAACTAGAAGTTAATTTTGTTTGCAACAAACCTGTCCTTTTGAGTCATTTCCATCGACGGCGATATTAAATTAAAAAAATTACAGAGGTATTCATTTTTTATGACTGCTTTGAAAATATCTCAGCAATTAGGTTTAAAATAATATTATATAAAAAAAAGTTTTTAGTGTGATAACAGAGGCAAAGAGATGATAACCCAAGAGCTGAGAACTCTATCTATGATCCCATATTGTCATTAAATTGAATCCGACATTTCCTGAATGAAATTTATTTAGTGAATCTATTTATTTATGTTCTCATTTAGCGAACGAAAAATATTAGATAAATATCGAGCGAAAATTGCGGTAAATTGGATGATAGCGTGTAAGCGAAGTGCAGTATTGTCATGCGTACAATTATGGGTTTCACCTGAATGCAACGTCTGACCATCCGCCATCCAAAAGGCTATCCGAAATGACACTTACAAGGGGAGGACACGGGAGTGAAATCTGAGATCGGGATGAGATTTAATATAATGATGGTATACATTTAGAATGTTCATTCAAGAAAATATTTAAATGCAATGGCCAATCAATTTCGAGAAAATGAACCGCAAACTTTTAGTAAAGCTTATATACTGATAACTGGACTCCCGTGCTGATAATCCCGATTCCCGATGGCATGGTTGTCTAGGTAACCGTCTCCTATGCGGAAGGTCAGGGTTCGAACCTGGCTAGGATTTTTTTTAATAACTTTTATTCGATTAAAAATTTACAAATACTCTTAATAATATGTTTTTAATTTTTTTCATCCAAAATAAATATTTATTATTGAAATACATAATAATAAAATTAAACTTTAAAAGAAAAAAATTATAAGTACAGTACAAAATAAAAATAAACTTCTTGCAACTTGCTTCACAATAGCTATGTACCCTCAATAAACACGTAGGATATTGGATCATTAAAATTTTTTTGACCATTTTGAAGCTCGTGTGTAGCATTTTCTGTTGAAAAGTTGAAATTCTTTTCGTGTAAAACTGAACTCGGATCCCTATAAATGAAATGAAAATAAAATGAATAAAAGAATAGAACATAAAAAAATCAACAAAAATTAAAATCAAATAATGAGAATTTTGTTATTCGCCATATCTATAGTCATTTGTTAATAATCATAATTTTAGATTTCCGACCTTATTTCAGCCTTTAAAAAATATGATTTATTTGCATCTATAATTTAATGATCCATTTCTCATATTAATTTTGAATGTATGTTTATTAATTTATCAAAAGAAATTAATGATTTGTCATTTTTAAATTTCTGTAGAAAAACAAATAAAAAAGGTACATAGCTTTATACCATGTAAGTTACTAATTTTAGTTTATTTGCTTTTTTTGAAAAACAATGAATTAAAAAAAACCAGCATACACGAAATGATCTGTCTCCTAATGAAATCGTCTAATAATAATCCATTTTGAAAGAAATATTTTTAGCCAGTGAATGATTCCTATACTCTTGTTTTGGAGAAAAGTTCAGGTTTCATTTTCGGCCATAGTTTAAAATTATGAGATTAATGCCCAAATGCTTTTGCCATAACTCTAAAATGGGATGTTCCTAAACAAGAAGCGTAAACCTAAATTTCTGCACCTTGCATGCATTGAAATTAGAGGATCAGGCGGCTTAAATATTGGGTTAGCAACTAAGTGATTGCGGATTTTAAATGAGAAGGAAAACTCAAAATTTTTGCTTAAAAATACAATTTCATTTAGTTAGGCATTATCCGTTTTTGTCGACGACCTTTCGCCACCGTTCAGGCAGTGTCATAATTCCATGTTCACAAAACTTCTGATTTTTGCAAACAGAAAACCGAATTAGATGGGATTTTACATCATGAGCCTCATTAAAAATTTAACCATTTAAGGAGTTCTGCATGGAACGAAATAAATGGTAATCTGAAGGTCCAAGGTCATGGCTTTATGGCTTTATGGCAGATGGGACAACACATCCCAACATGATTCCAATAAATTTTGGAGAGTGACCAAAGAAATGTGGGGCTTTGCCTTATCATATTGGAAAGAAACATCTTTAAGATTTGCCAATTCTACCCACTTTTCTTGAACTGCGTCGCTCAATCTGGTGAGTTGTTGAATGTCACGTTTGAATTAATCGTTTGGTTTCTAAGTAAAAGTTCAAAGTGCAAAATTCCTTTATAATCCCACCAAACTGACAGCACAATCTCTTTTTTGATGATTCTCAGCTTTTGATATCGTCTGGGCTGGTTCATCTTCGATCCATGATCTTTTCTTTATAATATAATTCAACTATTAAAGCAATTATCACATAAACGGTACGGAAAGTCAGAAAAGTATTCAAACTTTTTCTTACAGCTTACAAATATTAAAATTCAGCAAAACCTCACATTTTATATATCCTCTTTAAATGTATACAAATATTATTGATTTTGGGACTTCAAATTGTTTTCAAATTTCTAATAGCAGGCATTGCTGTTTTATCTTCTTTTCAACGATTCCCAGTATTTAGAAACTTTGAAATATGAAATTTTAAGGATTTGAAACAAAAGAAATGAAAATATACAAGAAAAAATATAAGAAGTTATCTCAATGTATACGAATTTAGAAAATATGTAATTCTGCAAAAATAACTATTTTTTTACTTTTTACATTTTAGTAATTGATTTCATAATTTAATTCTGGATTTCTAAAATTATTTAAAGTGTAAAGTTAAATGACATATTTTTATTTTCATGATTATTAAATGGAAGAAAATTAAGAAAGAGAAAAAAAAGTTTAATATCAAATAAGTTATTAATAACACTTGCTACATCAATTTAAGGTTTACATTCCTTATTTTCGACCTATAAAATTAGTTTAACTAAGACCAATCTTTTACATTTTATCACAACGTTCGTTATACATTGCTTAGTTTAAAAAATAAGTTGAATGCTCTGAAAAGCTGAATTACTTAATATGAAATAAAAAAAATGGTTCATTAAAATTCTTTTTTAGAGTAGCTGAACTCTGGTAATTACGTATTTCAAATTGAAAATTTCCTTTATCTATGAAATATAATTTCCTTTATAAAATTTCCCCGAATCAAATAGAAAATTAATATCATTTTATGATATTAATATTTTTGATGTGATAGCTATATTCATTTGTAGTCTTTATTTGAAAGAAATTACAAATAAAAAAAGGGTTCGTTAATATATCTTTGAATTTTCATTTCGTTCTTAAAGATAACACGGTATTAAAATGCGATGATAGTTTTTAATCGATTCATATTTTTATTATTATTCTTTATTTGTTCATATTTTTATTTCAGCATATTTTTACATCAGTTCTTCCGCAATTCGTTCAATTAACCATCCAAAAACTTTTTTGTTAGTATTTTATAAGTAGTATTTAGTATTTAAAAAATTTAGGCTGCAACTTTATAAGTTCTGTATGCATTGTCATTTCGTTCCAGTTCTAGCAAATTCCAGTTTGTTTGCAGAAGCAATTGTTCAATTCTTCTTTGTATTTTGCATTATAATCGTTTTGAAAAGAAAAAGTTACACTGATATCCTTCTTATATGGCTAACGTATTTATCTTTTATCAATATCTTTCTCCCACTTAATTCATTTGTTAACTTGAGATGAACCTTCCTCCCACTTGAAAAGATGACAATAGCGAATTTTTGAGCAGTTTAGAATTTATATATATATATATATATTCGTAATTATTGAATTGAATTTGATGGGACTTTGTATAGTAATACTTCAGCTGTTGCTTTTTGAAATTTTCAAAACGTTTCTATTCAAGGATTTATAAGACATAAATTTATCAATTAACTAAAATTGCAAAAAAAATATTTTAAATATGATTTTTTTTTTCGCTTACATTTTGTAACAGTTTAATGTAAAGCAATTCTTATTATAATCCATTCATTAAACTTTGAGATATGTCAAATAAAGCAGAAATTTAGTGAGCTAAAGCTACCACTTGAAATAGCAAACTTTTGAATATATTCAAGCTAATTTAATCTGAAAAATTGAATCAGAATTCCAGTTTGACAGTCAATTCGAAACTCGTTCATCTATCTTTTGTTTTAAGAAAAAGACAGCTCGCGAAAAAGTAAGTTAAGTAACTTTTAATGATTGCTTTTCATGGACAAAAGAAAATCTTGATTTTAATATGAGATAATAATCTCTTAAGTAACGAAGAGCTTTGAGATACTTTTAAATACAAAACATGTAATAAAATAAACTATAATTAAATTTTAAATTTAGCTACATGACAAACTCTTTAACGATTGTAATTTCAAATGTATAGTACAAGAGAAAAGAAAATCCATTTTAATAAATAGCTGCTTCAACCCGAGTTGAAATACAAGTATGGTAAACCATAATAAGGATTGGAATCTATATCTTACCGGTGGTTGCAAATTCTGTATCGGGATGAAGAATGACTGTGGATGCTGCTGTTGCTGAGGAGGAGCTTTGGGCATGAATCCAGACATAAAAACCCCCGTCATGAGACCACCATGCTCAGAAGTAGGAGGCAAAGGATGTGCAGGCAGTCGAAGAGGTGGATATCTTGCTGAAGACGATAATGTTCGAGATGATGATTGTCCCTGCGGTGGTAAGAAATCAGGCTCATTTTCGACTCCGGGAGGAGGTGGACGATACCTTGTTCCAATCAGTTCTTGAAGAGCTAAATCTTGTAGGGGATTTTTCGGTTTCACCTATAAATAGTAGTTGAAAAAGAAAATTTTTATATTTTTAAAATAAAATATTGTTGTGTATCATTCAATTTAAATATTGATTGGTCGTAGTCACTAATAAAAAATATTGTAAAAATAATGAATGTGTAGAATTCAAATATATAATTTTATTTTATTTGCTATAATATTTTCTCAAGAAATAAAGGGGTCAGTTTCATTATAATTTTATTTTTTGACTGATGCTGTTGATAATCTGTTAATTGAAGCTTTATGAATATTACTTTATATTTTGCATGATCTATAAATAATTTAGTTTTCATAAATTAAAAGGTAGTGTTTGATTTCACCCTTTTGCTAACGATACGTATAATATGTAATGTTATGTACTAAAATGTAAAAAAACACTTTTGTAATTAGGTATATACTTGCAAAACATTGTGTGGATTACTTAAAAGAAAACTTTTCGTGTAACAACATTTATTTTGAGAAAAGAATCCTATTATAAAAAATATTGATAAAAATCAATTGCAGATTTCCGCACAAATTCTAAATGGGCTTATTTGTAAACTTCAAATCGAACTTTTTATATTTAATCAACTAGATAATATTTATATTACGTTATGTTCCAGATGGAATTTTATCGCTAATAAGATAATTTTATTTTCATTGCATCTTCGCACATTTTTATTTTTTAACGAATATTGACATCCCATAACCACAGCTTTCTAACATTACCTTTTGAGTTCTTTGTCTGTACTTTACTTTTCTCATAATCCGATTGAGTATCACTGTAGGTGGCACTCCTTTTTCTTGGGCTACCGCATAAACCATTTTTTCCATTTCATCAATGGTATAGGCTTTCGGTTCTTGGGGGCAAGATCGGGAAGATAGGGCAAGGCTGTTCAAACCAAGAGTGAGATACAGGACGGTGAACATTACATTCATGATAAAAGAAGATGAGAGAAGACTACACCGCTAGAAAAAAATTTTAATAACTAGTATTAGCTTAGTATATATAGATGTAGAACATTTTTAAAATATGTAAAAGAACACAAAATTAAGTCTCCTTAAAACACCATCTGAGAATTAATTATAAAAAATAAATCTATGCTCAATAAAAATAAACCGAATTTTTAAATTTAATTTCTCTGGTATTTATGCTATGAAAGTACCACAGAATATGCCCAGAGGTCTTTGGACAAGGCAACAACTTTATCCCTTTTAGAAATTATAACTCTAAGTGAAACTACTTGTGAAATGGTCCTTACGACAGTCGCGATATAGTATTTCATACTCAGAAATAAAGTATTGATGTTCTACGGCATTTTCTCTTAATTATAAAAAAAATATTTTTAAATATTCTTTATAAGAATATACTTCTGAAGTAAGATAGGAAAGCAAATAGATATATAGATAAAAAAAAAAAGAAAATCACAAGTTCAGTCATAACTTTAAAATTTTGATTCAAATTGAATTTCCTTTCAAAGCTGCCGAGACCTACGATTTAATGTAAATGAAATCATAGCTCTGAAAATAAAATGTATCTTATAATTTGAAATTTTAAGTTCATAGGCATGTATCAAATTTGTTTACTTCTGGAAAAACATTTTTCAAAATCTATTATTATTAATGTTTATTCGTCGTACAGAATTATTTTTAGTTTGTCTAATATCTCTAGAAAAAGTAACTTTTAGCTATAGAATTTAAGAAAATCGATAATGGAAAAATGTACAGCTCTATCGAAACTTACGATTGCTTTCCCTCTTTTAACAAAATACTATTATACAAACTTGCTCTGAAATTGTATTATATGCTTTAAATATTCCAAACAATGTCATTACATTTTTTTTGTCAATTATTAAAATGAGCAGACGAAAAAAATTTAAAATAATAATAGATAAAAAAAAAGATTTTCAGGCAACCACCAATATTTAAACTAGATAATAAATCCATTAAAACGATTAATTCTCTTCCTTACCCAGGAATAATTATAGATAATTAACTCACCTTGACCCCACATATTATTAATTTACATAACAAATTATGTACTGATAGAAACTGTTAATTGTATAATTGAATTGAAATGACGATGAGTGTTATTAAAAGAATGGTACAAATTGTAGAAGAGATTTTTCTCTAAGACGACGCCATTTGGGGGTGGACGCTTAACTGAGTAACAAATTGCTAAATTATTTACAATTCGATGGGTTTCCTTAGTTAAAATATCTAAATGTTATAGGACTAATCTAACGAATGAAATAAATGTTTTTCTGCGAATATCTCCTCTTCATGTCGTTGACAAAAGTCTTTATTTTAAGCTTCAAATTCGGTATGAAAGTTCTTGGGACTTTATAATAGTTTTAGATGATAATGAATTAGATTATATTAAAATTAATAATGTTTCTATAGTTCATAAAATTAACGATATCTCAAATAATATTGAATATCTTTAATTTTGCATTGATAATTAATGTCAATATTGGGTATAGGATGTACATTTAAAGAAATAGAAATCAGTGTTTTAAATTAGTTCTTCCAATAATTCTACCTCCCAGGCTAGACTAATAGAAATTAGTCAAGCCTGGGATTAGCCTAGACAATTAATTTTGTGGCTGACTGAACATTAGAAATAATGTAAAGTTTAGCATTTTTTCATATAGTCTTTCATTCTTAATACTTAATTCTTATTCATACTTTAATACATTATAAAAAAATTCGTTTTCGATGAATAACAGCGATACTGGGTTGGCTCAGACAAAGGTCTAAGATTCAGAGGGTATGGCACCAGAGTTGATTTTAATCTACTAACAGATAACAAATGCTTAATTTTTGTTTCTGGGCATTATATATTATATTTACACAGATTTAACATTATTAACTAGACGTATTCCTTTATATTTACACAGGTTTAAAATTATTAACTAGATTCATTTGGCCACCAGCTGATTCGCCAGAAATAATGCTCGCTAAAATTTTCAATTAAACATTTTATGTATCTTGATCTTCTAAAGGTTTCTTCAGCAAAATATTTTTAAGTCTCAAGTTTTTATAGTCACATAACTAATAGTATTATAGAAGCCTTACGATATATCGTACTAAATATCACCTTAATTTGCTCTCAGCATAATAATGGTATATTAAACATGATAATAATAATACATGACATGAATAATGGTATATTAAACATGAATATAATGAAAATGATGAAATTTTTCGAATGTGAAATCAGATAAATCATGAACACCATCACATAAAAGTCAAATTTGGATAAAAAGTCATCCAACATCGTATAAAGTAATATAATTATTGAATTTAAATGACACAGCTTTGGTAAAACCTTTATATATCGTGATTCTACAAAGATATTAAGAAATAACAATGATTCATGATATATCGGACTTGGTTTATGTTTATGAATATTAATTATGTAATATGTTTATGAATATTTATTAGAAGAAAATATTAACCGTAGTTTCTATCATAAACATAGAATAAAATTTATCTTGAAAGAGTTTTTATTTTTTTTATTTTCTCGAATACAAAGTTATGAAAGAGAAAGTATTGTAACCATAAAAAAAATGAACTCGAGATTTCGACAAATATTTATGTTTTAGACCTTTCTGAGTTAGGACAAACAACTTTTTGGAATTTTATATGTCTGTGAATACGATAACTCAAAAACACTTTGAGCTAGACGGATGAAATTTGAGTCTAGGCATGGTCTCTAATCCAAATTCGTAGATTTCAATTAATTTTGAGCAAGATCCATTCAGAGAAAGTCTGTGTGTCCAACTGTTTGAATATATATTGAATGATAATTATAAAAAGAAGAGAGCTAAGTGGTTAAGATTTGGCACACAGATTTAGCATTTAAAGTGTTTTTATCCATCAACTTTGGAACGAAATCTGTCAAGAAGTTGATCTATACTTCCACGAGCATGTAAGCAGTATAATACAAAAATTTAGTGATTTATTATAGGAAATTTAGTATGTGACTTTATTACTACAATCGCAATTTTGTGTCGAATTTTGAATTTAATCGGACAAAACGTTCAAAATACATACTCGGTTATCTGGAACTTTTGTATTAACCTCATCCAACGAGTAATCGTGAATAAAAAAGTTGCCAAAAATAGCACTCTAATACTTTCTCTTTCTCAACTATTGTTCGCCTAAGTCATGCAATTAATAATACACAAGTATATTCATTAGAAAGATTGCGGGAAAATTTATGGAAGACCACGCCTGCTGGTTATGAGCATGGTGCTGGTATTTTTCTCTATCATACTTTGACAATACTATTTTCTGAATAAAATATTCTTTTTGTTACTATATGAAATTTCAACAGATTCCTTTTCTGACATTTTTATAATTCAGTGATATATAGAACTTTTCTAATATTACGAATACATATTCTTTTCTCCATATACTGTATTTCTACTGATACTATCGCATAAGATTCAAGTAAATGTTGTTTAATGCATTGAAAAAAAAAAGATTTTTGATCACACTATTGTTTTCCTGAATATGGATGGTGCAATGATTATTTGTAAATCATTACTCATTCCGGCGCCAAAGCCTATGAAATGAGCCACTCCGCTCAATGCCGAGCTATCCGAAGATTTGAATTGACAATTTTCTATATTAAAAAATTTTGATTTATGATAAAAATAATTCCGGCTAATTTTGCCATTCATTTTCTATAAATGCTATCTTTTTTTTTTCTTTTTTTCGTTTGCTAAATATTAATATGTGAAAGATTTTTTTCAAGACTTCTGGTCTTTTTATTCATAGTACATATGTATATTAATTATATTGTGATATACCTATATTCATAAATATCACATGTGATACAGAAGATATCCTCGCATTTCCTCCACAAAAATATTACAGAATTTTTGACGATATATGTATGATATACTGATTTCAAAATTACTACTATCATTATTCCTTGTGAAACAAAAATAAATACTATGTATCGCTCTATACGTTATCGCCTGTTTCGTAGCTTGATATATTAATTATCCTTTTATGCTTGAAAATTAATTCAAAAGATAAATTCAATTCTCAGATGGAATTGGTTTTCAGTTGCAAATGAAACTCCACAGATGTTCCTACTGTAATTGATTCACATTTATAGGAAGTGTGATGCACGTGAACAAATTGCAGCTTTTTCAATTTTACATTAAAAAAAATTATATCGATTTAGGTACAATTTGAAGCTGTCAACTATAATCTCAAAAAACTTGTCTAGTCTTTTATTGAGTAATTGCTTTCAAATAAGAGATTAAAAAGATATGTGATTAAGCAAGCGTAATTTTTCCGTTTGCAGAGGAATTCTGATTGTAATGGAATCTCAAACTTCTAGTTAAATGCATTTTTAGTAACGCAGATTTTCATTAATTTTTTTCAACATGCATTCAAATGTAAGGAAGCAAAGAAAATAATTAATTCAGACAGACGATAAACCAATACTATTTAATTTCGAAGAGAATCAATTTGATTAGGCAATGCAAGAAAAAGAACTAAAACCTTTCCTTTGAATCTAAAAATAGGCAATATACTATCAAGGAGAAAGTACTAGAAACGCAGATTTAAAAAAGAAAAGAAAAAAAAAAAAAAAAAACAGGCACTCTAACCGGATGCTTTAAAAGAAAAAAATATATCAATAGCAAAAGTAAAAACTATATAAACTTGGGAAGCAATTTTAAGTAGTACTCTGCAAATATTTATGACAGATACAGATAGAGTTTTTTTTTATTTCTTTACTTAAGAAAAATCCTTCCCTAATAGCATAATTTCAAAAATTTTAATTTAATAGCAAACTTAAAAATTGCGAATACTATATCCTTAATGTCTGTTAAACTTATTGGAGTAGATAAAGAAAAATAATCTTTACATTTTACTGGACGAAAAGAAAAATAAAAGGAAAGAATAATATTTGATTTTCATATACCTTTAACCTTTTTAAAAATCTAAGCTAAATCTGTTCAATGATTATTTGAGTTTAAGACTTAAGAGTAAATTTTAGCCATATTGTGGAAAACAAATAATGTAAGTTAAGATGACTTACTAAAAATAATGTAATAAATAAATTGAAACAAAAACAATAAATTAAATATTAAAATTTTAAAATGTAAAAATACATTTATGAAAAATTGGTTGTTGATTTATAATAATAAAATTTGAAGATACAGGTAACATATATACAAAACAAAGAGATTGCTGAAATTTATTGGAAATAGAAGGAAATTTAAAATTGGAGTCAATGTTTCCCTGAAATAATATTAGGATTGATACTTAACTATATCATAACTTTTTCATGTTTTGAGGTTTCTTTGGTCATCTTTTCGAAGACTACTAACAATTATTAGTTAAATTATGATTGAAGTAGAAGAATATTCTTGTATACTATCAATTGTAGTTTCTATGGATTCTTCTGGATAGTCTTTAGCCAATACTTTTCTTGTTATACGAAATTGCAGAACAAGTTTCCCATGACTTATAGAATGTTTCAAAAGTTGACATTATAAGATCCAAGTAGATTTAGCGTGCAAAAATAGCTCCTTTAATTCCATGTCATTCAAATTCAAAATGATGAGATGATAGTCAGGTAGTCAAATGATAGACCCAATTTGCTAATACTGTACGTTCTCATTCAGTAAAAGAGAGAGAAATATGGAATTTAATTTTACAATTTAAAAAAATTAAGAGATGTCATATATTATTTTTTATTTAAAATTATTGAGTGTAATACAAATCTGGATATAATTAATTTGCTGTCAAAAAAAATTTTCTGTTTTAAAACAGGATATCCCTTGACTCTTGCATTTCATTTTAGTTAATAATCTCTTTAACAGCTTTTCACCGAAGTTGAATAAAAAATACACAATGAAAAATTTTCAAAGGAATTCTCCTAGAAAACTTTTTTTAATCTTTGGAGATTACTCCTATGCCAAAAAAAATCAGTTATTGTATTCAATATTTAATATATGCATAATACATATCTGATAAATATTAAATTCATAACAAATTCATTATTTAAATATGGAAGACATCTGAAACTTTGGCATCTTATAATAGAATGTTTTAGATTTCATTTGTTGTTTTTCAATGGAATGAAAATCTACGTTAAAAATTCCGTTTGCGTTGCGAAAATTCAAACGCAACGTTTATATTTTTTTTTTTTTTTGTAACTGCTCTTTGAAATTTACTAATCATATCTATTCAGAAAATTAATTAATTGGCAGAAAAAAATTAAGTTTCTCAAGTATTTTATTAATATTTATCATTCAATTATTTGACTGAAAACATTAATCGAATTAAATAGAGGGAAAGTTTAATGATATTAACAGACATGCGTATGAAATGCTAATTTTAGCAAAATTAGCAAGTAAATTGAATAAAAGAAAATGAATCCACGAAAAAAATTTTATATATCAGTTTAAAGCAATAATTTTATATTTCTTGAGATTTAAAATAACATTGCAAAAAAAAAAAAAACGCTATACTTCCTAGCAAACTCTTACAGTATGCGGCTGTTGTTTCTTTTGAGAACATTTATAAATATAATATGAATGATCAAGAAATTGAAGACAACGCCCGATTATTCTGTTCTGATCTTCTGTGGAATATTTAAGAGTTTTGGATTAGATTGCTGGCCTCTAAGGCAAAATAATACTACTTAATGAACAAAGATATTTTTATCAGTTACTCGTGTTCTAAATAGATAAAGATGCTTTCATTTTCTACAGAAACACTCAGTTTTATTTTCATTTGTCAACAGTAATATAAAAATGATGATTCTATCTGTTATGTTCAGTGCCAAAATAAATGTAAACAAAAAACACTTATAAGGCAAAATATGAATTTTATTTTTAATAAAAATATTTTATGGGTAAAATTTGCTCTAATGCTGAGTGTTATGCATTAAATTATTCTAGTATAATATTTTAACTTTAAAGATTCCAAATTAATTTCGAAAGGCAAGTAAACGAACTTTTAATTGCTTCAAGAGTAATTCAATAATTAGTTCAGCAAATTCAAATTGAACCCAGAGCTAAAAATTTAAAATATTACGCAAAAAAATTATGAAAAGATAAATATTCGTGCTTTACCAATATATAAATTTCATGAAAATGTCATATACGGATTAATCAAGATTTTTTATGGTTAATTATAAGAGGAATTTTGAACAAAAGAATAGCATATCTAACAGCTCTGAAGCATTTTCGACCTTTGTTAGGTTTATTTGTTTTATGTAGTTAAACTGGAAATAATTGATCAACAATTTTTACAAACAATTACGTTGATAAATATGAGAATATTCTCTTGTCTTTCTTTCAAATTTTCATATGAATGTGAACAGTTTCATTTGAGACCTCATGGATCTCTCCAAAAATGAATTTTACTCACAGTATCTCACATTTTTTTCATTTAAAAATGGTTAAATAATTCCAGAATTATTTAAGAATTTTTCCTCTATGCAAAAGCTTTCTCCTTTCTGGTAAATGTGAATATCAAGACTCCAGGTTGCCCTAGTAAACTTTCAGAACTTTTGCTTCTTTAAACGTTATAGTTTTTAATTTTTTTTTATGTTCTCTGTTAAATGTTACAGTGATTTCCTCAGTTGCGTCTCATTTCCTATTTCAGTATTTTATAATGTAATTTTGATCTTCCTACAATGAGCATGCCACATCATGAACAGGTTTGACTATTTTTCCTTACTAAAATTTAATTTATTCCCACATTCACATTGAAGATTAGTGATCAGACACTTCTTTCTAAAAATCAATAACTTTCAGCCTTTCTAAT
The DNA here is from genome assembly GCF_947563725.1 of Argiope bruennichi. Taxonomy (NCBI): domain Eukaryota; kingdom Metazoa; phylum Arthropoda; class Arachnida; order Araneae; family Araneidae; genus Argiope; species Argiope bruennichi. The sequence continues at coordinate 69,322,683 of NC_079154.1, read as the reverse complement.
AACGAAAGACATAATAGTCCAAAATAAATATATATTTAAGAATAATGCAATATAATATTTAAAATAGGAACTATATTACTTTCTTTATATAAAGAGCAAAAAAAGTATTATAATATTTAAAAAATATTTGTAAAAAAAATCATTCTTTATTCAAGATAAATTTATCTTCATTTTTAGACTTTTGAGTAACAAGAGCAATATAAGTAAATAACATTCACAAATCACAATTAAGGAATTAAAAATATTTAAATTATGAATATTGCTCAAAAATTTATATATGTAACGGATATTGAACTTTCACGCCAGTTAAGCTCCTGCTGTTAAAACAGTTTTCTTTTCGATAAATAGCACAAAAATAAAGATATACCATTTTTTACTGATAATTATTGTTTAGGTAGAAATCGAAAAAGGAAGTACCATATACATAAATTAATTTATTCATTATTAAAAATTATATAATGCATCTATTAATAGCATTCATTTCTAGGTTTATTAAATAATAATGGTAAAACATTTCATTAGAATATAGAAGAAATAAACTTAAAACATACTTAAAATGATACATAATTGGATTCCTTAATTAAAGAAGTTACAATTGTTTCAAGGTATAAGTAACAAAGTTATAAAAAAATTAGATACAGTGATAGAAGAATTGAGAATTCTTCAAATCAAAGTTTCTTCCTGTACATTCAAGCAGTTATAAAAATGAAATATAATGTGATCTTTTAAAACAGCATCACAGCCTTACTATTTTGAAATAAGTAGTTTTGGCTTTCATTGATTAATCTTTGAAATTAAAATCATTAAAATTTGGGCTTGTCCATGGAATTTCAGATAATACAAAAGGGCCATACAAATATATTATCGAAAATATATGCAGCTGAAACTTGGATATAACTTTCTTCTGTTTATGATAATTCATTCAAAAATGGTTGTAAAACATTTAAAATGTTAAGCAATTTTTAAGAAATAATCCATGGAAATTTTACAACTTACACTTATGCTCTTTTCTCATTGATAATATAATTCACTTAATATATGAATAAAACTAAATATTTTTTATTTAAAATATAAGAATAGACAATAGAATCTTTCAGCATTGAGGTTTTTTATGTACTGCAAAATAATTTTTATAAGTGGAATAACTGAGAGAATTATTTAAGAAATGTTTTTCTAATCCCACAAAATATTCACCAAAATAATAAAACAATTTCCAAACGATAAGAACGATAATATATTTTGAAATATCCATTTATGTTGCATTAAAATGTAGCAGTGTTTAAAAATAGAAGCACTTCTAAAAAAGTTTCTTCATTGGTTTATAATGAAATTAAACCTTATTTGTTAGAACAAGAAATTTCAAAAAGCGTATTAAAAGCCTTGTTTAAATAGAAACTTACTCATTATGTTGAAATAAAATGTCCTTCATTCTTTATTATCTACAATGATTTAGCAAAATGGTCAAGATGAAACAGTGACAACAATGAAAACGATTTTAAACTCACTTCAACAATGAAATAAATTGTAAAATATTCTTAAAATATTTTTTAAATGATTGAAATTAGGAAATGAAGTATTCCGAAAATATTTTTATCATTGAAAGGAATATTTTTTAATTTTAAGAAGATATAAAAGTTTATTATTTTAACAGCTTAACTGTTTTGACCGTATGCCATATATGCATCGATTTAGCGAATTTTGATAGTTGTAAGCAAAAAATAAACCATTCATAAAGATTATAATTCAATAATAAAATTACTTCGAATGCATAGATAAATCAAGTATTCAATGGA